>NW_019174546.1:665063-1265063 GCF_002260705.1 Seriola dumerili | reverse complement strand
GGGCAGTGAGAGCTACAGAAAGAGATTCTGTCTCCAACTCTGTGTCCGTTTTCTGCAAATTCAACATCAGGCCCAACATCTTTTACCTTGGATTTTCTGTCTGTAGCACTGAATCATGTTTACTGACATACTTCTGAGTTTCATGATCAGTGTTTTCTACATGTTTTTGAAGACAACACTGGATTTCTGACACAAGGAAACTTCTCTGTCTTCCCTCTTGTTGCCTTCACAGTGTTTGAAGTGTCTGTGTCAGATCCAAACTCAACCTCTGCACTCAAACACATCGCTCTGCTTTGAGCTGAATGAAGAGGTTAATAGTACATGGAGTCTTTTTGAGCAACCCTTGCCTGGTAGCTATTACATGATGTGTTTGACATGTTGTTTAATGTAGTTACAGCACAAACAGACTGATATTCCCTTCAAGGTAAAGTAAACAGCTTTGTTTTCCCCATATTTAACCTGTCAAATTTTCAATGTTCAAGATAGTTACATGTCAAAATGACTGAGAGTGATGACACATTGCTGTTGTTTCCCTTATGCAAACTGCACCTCTGCTCATCCTTTCCCATAATCCCTCCATCTCTAACCCACCTCAACCTCTCCAAGCACACAATTCATTGCTCACTCTCAGACATGTGAATCCACACATGTCCCGGCTCGATCCCAACCCCCCCTCCCCTCCAGTCCAGTATCTCCAACACCAGTCGAGGTTTAATTCCCAGCCCTGGTGACAGAGCTAATCTCCCCGGGGAGACAGCGGATTAGACGACATCTTGTGCAAAGCTCCTCTGAACCCCAGACCGCCACAACCTGGGATCCCTGTTGACTGTGTACAGAAGTCAGGCTGAGGATCAGACAGACAACAACAACAGTGTGATCAGAGAGTAAAGGAATTGAAGGAACACTGATCAAATAGTTTGCCTGAGCCATTAACCTACAAATACAACTACACTTAAAGACTTCCGTTTGACGGCAGCATGAGCCTGCGACCAGTAATAGATATCTTCATTATAAGCTGTTACATTTTCAGTTGCTGAAAGGCGGATCATATTTTTTCATTGTCCCTACATGGAGTTGCTGCTGAATGTAAACGTGAACAAGTGAGAGAAGTGAGGAAGCCACTTATGCACCCACAATCGCAATCCTAATCGCTCTGTAGAGGATCAATAAGATTAACGTTTAACAAAGCCAGGTCACACAAACGGTGCAACAGGAGATGCAGAAGTGCGACACAGAGGTCATAACTGCGGGTCACAGCTTTTATCCCTGTAGCAGATGGTGATCTCCAAACTGAAGCATCTTCAAGCTTAACACTTAAACCTCAGCCTACCTGCTCTCAGACATCGTCCTTTGACACCTGCTGCATAGTGAGATACCAACAGTACGTGTGTGTGTGTGTGTGTGTGTGTGTGTCAAGGCTATTGTTATTTCTTCCCTCTTTTTTTCCACAACATTGTTGAAAAGATCAAAACTGATGCTGCAGGATCAGAGAAATCTCCTTTTTTTAATTCCACACATTTCCTCTTCCTTGTCAAAATCTGGCACCTACATCACCCACAATGCAACTCAACCGTCCATAGTTCTAGTTGGAGATTCGGGTGTGTTATGCCATACAACTTTTTACACATGTGCAGTTGTACTCCCCGAGACCTGTTAACAGACGAAGGAGTTCCTCTTCAAGATTTTTTAAATATGCTTGTATTTAATATTATAATAAAACACTGATTAACTGTTTTGCATTACATCAAAATGTGAAAATAAAATTTGTTTGTATCCTCATGATGCAAGATATGCACTAATACTGAGTTGATGCCAAAATGCTGAATTCATTTAAATATCTAATAAATAATAACAATAATTTTGATAAATGATTGAGCATATAAATCACTTATACATCAGAAATTCTATAAATTTGCTGGTTCTGGTTGTTGCTTTTTTATTCTCGAAAAGATTGAAAAACAATCTGTAGATGTCACCTTGAACTCTGAGAAATTGTGATTCGTTATTTTTTATTATTTAAATAATGAACAGATTAATCTATAATAATTTCACCTCAACCGCTGAGATTATTTTTGCTTCCTGAATGTCGCTTGCCAAACTAAAGCCTCGGTCTGCGACGCAAACACATACTCCACGTTCTTTGTGTGATTGAATTTCTTCCACTTAAACACACAAGTGCACTCATGCATACACAGGCGCGAACACACACTCGCATCTCTCTTCATCATCATTTGAATGCACTGCTCTCACAAGCCTGTTAGCCTGCGTTAGTGGCAGTCATTCAGTCAGCCAGTCAGTCAGTCAGTCAGTCATGCAGGCTGCCCGGCAGGCTGCTCCAGCTGGTGTCAGAGCTGGCTGTACGACTGGTGCGGCTGGTTTTACTCCCCTGGGCATGTGCCAGCCTGCGGGATTAGCAGATTGTAGTTACACAGTCGTTACCCTGCTGGGACTGAGCGAAGCAGGCGCTGTGGGTCCTCACTCACTCACTCACTCACTCACTCACTCACTCACTCACTCACTCACTCACTCACTCACTCACTGACAGTCTGTATTCACTGGCCTCCTCCTGTAACTCCAACCTGCCCCCCCCCATCCTCTCTTGCTTGCACATTGCCTTCCTCTTTACTCTGGCATCACACATGTCACTCGTCAAGGACATGTGAAATGTAGGGGACGGCTAATGTAAGTGTGTGTGTGTGTGTGCTCACTAGTGTGTTGTCCTATCCCTCTGAGATCCAGCTGGACTTCAGACCATCAAAATGAGGTCATTTAGCCTCTACAAACACCTTCAAAGGCCTAAATTTGAAGGTAAGGATTATAGTTGAAGGTTAAGATGAGAGTGAGGATTTGACGTTTAAAGTAGGGATGAAGTTGAAGTGAATTCAAGAGTTGGATTTGGCTTTAAAAAGGAAGGTTAGAGTTAGGGTAAGGTTTAGGACAGGATATTGATTCAGTGTCATTTCATGGCAAAGATTTAGGTTAGTTAAAAGTTTAGGGGTTAGACCAAACAGAGCACTGCATTACACAAGTAGCATGCGAAGAGTGTCACCCTGGGGGCAGTTTTATCATGAAGCCAGGGACCTTTGTTGTACAGTATGTCATCCCGCATCTCTTTCTCCTGCAAAGCTGCAAAGTGAGAAAACACAACTATTTTGTATCTGCTGTCTTAACTTACTGTGTGTTGAGCTTCAAGGCCACCGTATATTTGATTTGTCAACCCAGTGCACGGCTGGTTAACATTGTCATATTGTCTTATGATTACGAGATGTGACAATGGTTGAGCCAAATTCAGGTCTAACTGGATGATCTTGCATTTTCTTTGCCTAACACCTCCTCTGTACCAATGCAGCTTTCTTATTGAAAGAGTTTAGGGTTAAAATTAAAATTAGGTCTGGGCTGGAGAAGTGTGGGGTTTAAGGTGAATTCATGGTAAAGTTTTGTTTTTAAAGTAGAGATTAGAATTAGGGTTTGGTTAATGTAGGGATTAAGTCTGTGCATATCAGGATGAGGGATCAGGTAAGAGTTTGTGGTTAAAGATCCAGGTCCTCATAAATCCAGTCCCACAAATGTGTGACAGTGTGTTTATGTTCAAAAATTAACTCCAGCTTTCCTCCAATCTCCGCTACAATCCGTTGCGGTGTGTGTTTGTAGGTGTGTTTTGTCAGCTATTTGTGTCAGTCCAACTCTCAGGAGGACTATATTCAACAGATGAGTAAAAGCAAATCATTCAATAGGTAACATTTGCACAGTGAAGCTCTGACACAGAGGGAAAACATAGTGTACTGCTGCTGCAGCCTCACTACATAATCTTGGAAACACTGGAGCGCTCACAGGGGAAAAGGAGAATATTGTGTACTCTGACACGCCTGTTTGCGTAAGACACTGAGGCAGTTTTGGAACAAGCGCTGGATGACATCGTACAGTGACATCACCAAAAAAAAATCCCAAAGGGAAGGGAGGAATAAAATATTTTGGGGGTGGAGGATGCGTAAGAATGGGAACACAGTGAGTGTATTTTCGGCAGCATCTGTACTCAACAGCTTGGCCTATTTACGATTTTGCTCAAAGACCGTAATACAGTGCAGAGGGTGGCGTCTGGCTCTGGTAATGGGATTTAACAGGAAGTGTGGTGTGACCAGCGAAAAGGGGGCAGATTGGAGGAGGAGGGGTGGGGGGTTCAGCATGGGGACTGGGGGAGTGGAGTACAAAAGGCGCTGCGACGGCCGCTGGATGCAGATAAAACCCTTCTCAGCCCTGACAGAGGAGCCTAAGACTCCAACACAACAGAATAAATATCGCTCACCCGGCGGGAGAGCTCAGAGAGATAAGTCGCTGTGAAATGTTTAGAGGCAGATTATATTAGTGAGATCTGGATGAATGAGCCCTCAATCTGGACTGTAATCCATTTCAATAAATTAATTAATACAGCACACACACTTGACTGAATGCATATAAGTGTCAAACACTCTCTTAATTTAATTTTTCCTCCGTCCAAGGACATGATCTGATGCATGCAGGAGTTTTCTTTTAAAGCTGCTGCCGTGACACGATTTATGGCACTGTGTTATTTTTATAAGGACGATCAATCTTTGGCTTGTAGCACCTGCAGTGGTCTAAATATACTACAACTGGATATGCTCCATCAGCCAAATATGAACCACGCAACCCACTGAAATTGAATTTGCTGTTGAAAATGGTGCACAAACCCCAGGCTGGCTGCTGCTGCTGCTGCTGCTGCTGCTGAAGCTACTGCTGCTGCATATTTCAAAAAGCCCTAAACCAATCAAAGCTGACTGAATTAGAGTAATCCAGTAGAGTGCGCTGCTCAGACAATGTGCACACGTGTGTTGCGCGTGTACACCGGGGTATATCTGCAGTCATCACTCTCCCACATGTGTTTAAGAAACGTGTGGGTGCATGTTTTTGTGCATTTGTGAGTGTATCCTGCCTCTACTGTCGGTGTGTGCATGTATTTGGCAGTGAGACGGGCTGGATGCAGCACTCGGAGGTCATTCCAATGTCAGGCCATCCCCAGCGGATGTGAGTATCTTGTAAACAGACCCTGGGCCTCTCTGTCGCTCCTGCATCTTGACATCAATAGCTGTCCAGAGAGTGCTCTCCAACTCTGTGGTGAAATATGAAATCCTCATTGTTAGGAACAAGAGAACAATGCTCTTGAACGCAGGAGCTTTAGAGAAGACGCCAGGCATGTAAGGGACATTACAAAATGTTCTGTATTTGGTGAAATTGAAAGTGGGCACGTTTTGACATAAAGCACAGCACTGGTTAAAATTAGACATCATATAGGTTTTATACACGTGATCTTAAAGCTGCACTTATCGATATTCTTATATTAATAATGGATCAAATGTCTGTGTGTGATGTGAAAGAGGTTGCTTTTAGTGGCAAACCTGCTGAGAATCATCATCCAACCCTGCAGCTCCACATAGTTCTTCTATCAGCTCATCGTTTTATGATATTTTTGTGATGGAGAAATTAACGTTTATTTAAAGAGTTGAACAAAACAAGTTTGAAAGCTGTTGGGAATCCAGGATTGATTTTGTATCACTATTTAGATTTTAAGTAAACCCATGAATTCCCTTTAGCTCTCAGGCTACGCTCGTATTATTATCTGTTCCATAAATGAAGAAAGTAAAGAAAGAAAGTAAAAAATATTTTTTTATTTATATTTTATCTTTCTGTCTCCTCTTAGTCTCTTTTGCTGAAATGTTAATTTCATCAAATTGGTTTTACACACATGCGCATATGTACATGTGCAGATGGGTGTACATGATGTGAATGTACATACTGTATATATGCATATACATGACTTTGAGTATATGTACGCAAATATCTATATATGAATAGGAATATATGTTTTTTGTTTCATTTTTGATTTGTTTTTTTCTTCACTCTTCTAGCTCTAAATGTCAAAAACAGGAATGTGACGGGAATAACCGCTCATGCTGCATAACATCCACAACTGTACCGTTATTCCATGAAAAATTCAGATTTTTATTAATGAATTTTTAAAGGACAAAAATACGTCCTTGGTATCAGGGTCCTCTTCCGCCCCGCGCATGCAGCATAACATTATGGCTGAAAAGTTATAACCATATGATACGGGAAATCCTTGATCCATATCATTGCACAAATCAAATTAACTGATTATTGGACTAAGGACCATCTGTCAAACGTATTTCAAAGAAATGAAATTATACATTTTCAAGTTATCTTGTTATCAAACAAAGAGGGGGAAAAAAACATAAGAGGCTTATTTGCATTGTAATATACTTGTTACTGCTTTTGCAATAAACGTGGTAATAAAGGCAGGTGTGTTATATGAGGTGTCAACAGTGCTTCTATTCTTGGTTGCTCACTAGAGACTTGTGGGTCCTACAGGAACCTATAGATTGAAAAAACAAACATTCTCTTAGGAATCGACATTGGTAGCTATAGAGACCTACGTTGATATGCTTGTTATATATCATCCTGTACAGCAGCATGAGCACAGCATGCCTGCGTGTGTGTGTGTGTGTGTGTGTGTGTGTATAAATGAGTGGTTGTGTATGTGCGTGTCTGCAGGAGGTCGCGTGTGAGCAGCGGAGGGTCACTCCCATACTGTTCCTCTTCACTAAGCCCTGACCTCAGTCTGAGACCCAACGTGCATTAAAAAGCAGCACAATAGAGCTTTTATGGGGCGTGTCACTCCACTTTCACTCACGCTTTACAAATCTCCCCGAACAACCCGACAGCCTGGCATGCTGCGTGCAGAAAACACGGCGCCGCGCTGCCAACTGGCACAAACCAGAGATACAAGGTTGAGACAACTTTTAGGGGAAACAAGAAATTCCCAAGGAGTTTTTTCTTTTACTAATCCCTTGTACAGTACAGAGCAATGTTGTTCTTTCATGCTGATTTGAAATAAAACAACAGGAGTCAGTAATTAACTGCTAATAATGAGTGGCATTTTTTTCCTAATTAGAGGATAAAGAATTTAACAATTTAACAAATATAAATAAGAGGATGTTCGAGTGGCTACAAAGCGAATCAGGTTTAACACTACAACACATCAGCCTTGTGATAAGTCATTCTGTGTGTGAGTGTGTGAGTGTGTGAGTGAGTGTGTGTTGAATGTACTAGCTGGCAAACTGGTTCACGCGTGCCTCGAGTGTGTACTGCTGAATCTGCAGATCCCACGGTAAGAAGGCAGCAGGAGAGAGAGGAGGGGGTTTACTTCAGTGAGCGCCCCCCCCCCATTAGCAGCTTTAGCTCCACCTCAGGGTTCCTCTCCATATGACACGCAGACTGGCCAGATTCATTTTCACTCTGTCATTTTGAGCATTTTATTCTAGCGTGTCTTACAGTGCATAAAGCAGCAGCATATAAGCTACATATTCATATATCAGCATCGATAACCAATGGCAAAGAGTTCTGTGCCACACTGCTATAGCAATATATTTGGGACCTGTTATTCAATCCCAATATATCTAGCATTAAGTTTAGGAAGGAGAAAAGCAGCGAGGAGTCTGTGTTATCTTAGAGATAAAAACATATTAAACCAGGCAGAGGCAGATAAGAGGGCGAGCATGTAGAGTCCACTTGTATAGTATCAGGCCTCTGGAGTGTGTGACCTGTACACACAACTGAGTCTACACCAACAAAGAAATGTGTGACAAGCAGCTGTTTCTATGAACACTGTACTGACATTATCCAAGAATTATTCACACTCACACTTTTTTGGGAACAAAAGGTTTTACTCTTCAAGTAGTCAAGTGTTCAGCTTACTCATCATTCTCTGTAACTAGCTGTAGTTTCCTGTTGGTCTGTTAGTACAGTTTGAAGTTGAAAATGCTGTATGCATGAAAATAACTGAAAAATACGTATTTATTATATAGAGGAGATATTTTAAAAAGTAATTAAAGGGTAATTTTCTTTCTTTGGATTTTTAGTTGATTATAATCTAAATCAGTGGTATCCAACCTTTTTACCTACTGACCACTTAAAATGAAGCATTGTCAACTGGTGACTTTTTGTCACATCTCTCAGGAGGTAGAGAGTAGAACCCAATTCTGGATTTTTAGTCCCAAAAAAGAAAAAGTGTCCAGTTTTCACAAGCAACAAGAAAAAATTTGATAAAAGTCAGAAAAAATAGAGTATTTTGTGTATCAGAAGCCTGTTTTGTCTTCTTTTCTCTCTTTTTCTCTGAGACCCCTCAGATTTATCTTGGGAACCGCTGATATAGATGAGCTGGTTTTGACATTTGCACATTTCACTATTGTTTGCTTGACTCTTCCCTTATGTTCATTCTGCTTGTGCACTCATTTTAAGTTTCACTGGGATACACAGACTACAGTAAGACCAAAAAGGAGAAACCTGTATCAATCAAATACAAATGCGTTTGACCTCAGATCGTCAGAGGAGAGTCAGAGACTACTTTGGTCGGTTGCCGTGTGAACAGTAGTAAAGCCAGGAAATCTTCTCACAGTAATTAATGCCCCACCGCCTGGTTGGGCTGTCCATCACTGGCTGCCATAGTAACGGATGGTTTAAGATGGAAAGATCGAAAAATCTGACCTGGAAATAGAAAGACTGAGACGAGGAACACGGGGCGTCTTTAACACAGAGAACTGAGCAATTGATTTATTACAGGTACATTTTAAGGAATTAACATTCAGCCAACATTTAATGTTCTTAATGTTCTTGTGACAGGCGGCTGCAGTCGCTTCCTGCTTGTACTGTTATTAATCATTTCTGAACTGCTTGCAATATGTTGTCTCATAAAACATTGTGGCTTGTAAGAGCAAACTGACAGACTGAATGCAGCCATGATAAACAGTGAGCTGCTGTGGGCTTGATTTAGCCCCTTCGCTGATGTGGAGGGTTGACAAGTGCAGCCCCCCCCCCCGGCTCTGTGAGGGAGCTGGTGGTGGAGTCAAACAGGGAGACAGGTCCTCGACTGCTAGAGGCCAGAAGGGGGAAGTGGTGATTGATATTTCTGTTATAAAAGGGACATGAGGAGATGGTCGGGCAGGATGAACCCACATCAGTGAACAAGAACAGTTTGATAACCCTGAATCCAGCCCTGAGACTTTTCTAAACAGTTGCTATAGTGTGTTTCTTTTATTGCATGGCTGGAGTTTCTTGTAATGTGACAGTGGACAGTGTAACCCTGTCAGTCACAGAAAATCTCACTAAATTGATTTTTTTTAAATACTATTAGTGCAAAATATCTTTTCAAACGACAGTATAAAATTATGAATATGGGTTCTTGGGGACTAATGAGATTGTTGATTGCTGTAAAGTTGGGCATTTTAACATGGGCGTCTGTGCGGATTGACTCACTCTTGGAGCCGGACTCAAGCGGCCATTTAACCTCCGTGTTGGCTTCATTTTTCAGCCTCGGAGGTTGCCGCTTGGTTTTAAACCACAGAGAGACAATTAATCACTTCCTGTCCATCAACTAATTGATGAACTGACTAATCATTTCAGCTCTTATAACAGAACAGATTAACTTACAGAAGTGTGGTATTGTTATTCATTTTACTGGAACACTGCAAGTACAAGATGACAATAAAGTGTAGGAGGCAACAATAACCTCAAGGTTGGAAAAGTATTTGTTTTGAGATCAACTCTGAAAATGAGAACAATGAATGAGGCCTTGGTGAAGCCAGGAGACGCTAGTGGGCAGGTCCCAGGTGGGGATGTGTGTAAATGTTGAAAAGAGTTGCAGGACTGTGCTTTAAAAAGAGCATGCAGCCTCAGCAGAAGCTGTCCCCAAGGGAGACACAGGTGACCAAAAGAGGCCAATATATCTGAAACGCATTTACTCTGCTGCTCTGTCTGGAGGTCATCTAAAGCCGTCTAAAAAGCCCACGCTCTCAATGACAGTTCATACCCATGAGTCTAAAACGAGGCTTAGAAAAAAAAAAAAAAAATCAATGTGTCATAGGAGCCATCCCATTTGTGGAGCAACACTAACAGCTATAAATGACACTGTGGCTCAGACAGGCCAGGAGGAGGGAAGAGCTGCCATGTCATCTGCCTGCAAAACTCCTCAGCAGGTCCACCGAGTATTCTGGGACGACAGACTGGCGGCGTGCCAGTCGTGTGTAATGTGCACAGATAAGAGAGAGAGGGAGCCATGCGGGGAGGGCAGGGGAGGCAAATGTCGCTCTGCACTCATCATGATGTACAGAGGAGAGGGATAAGATCGGAGAGCTACACTTGACTGCAGCCCCCAGGCGAAATAATGCTGACAAATCACAAATAGAAAGAGATACTGCATTTCCCATGCTGTTCCTGCCACAACAGATATCACCGGCTCACACGTAAAGAACAGGGATCCTGTCTTTTATTTTATTTATTTTTTATTTTTTTGACGTAACCTGTCTTGAACCAGTTGGTCCAGCTGAGATTAACAGCTTCTCTTACAGAGGAGACTTATAGGATAAAGCTGGTCAACTCATCTTTACATTCATTCATTTCTACAAAGCGACTTAAACACGAATCTCTTTATCTCCTTTGTTGCTCTCGAAAAATCCCATGAAAAGACCCGAACCAATAAAATTAATCTTACTGAAGAAAGAAGTCTGCGTTAGCGCCGTCACTATTCATTCAAAATTCAAACTATCTCTCGAACATGGAGAAAAATGATATATCTAACAAGTATGACGGAGTCTGTGTGACTGTTGGTCAGCTGATCCATTCGGGCGCTGATTGATTTTCAGCCTTTTCCTTAATTTTGGCAGCTAACACTCGCACCTGTCCTGAGCAGAGGGGCGTGTTGATGCTATCAGCAAGCAAGCTAAATGAAGCGTTAAAGACAGTTGCATCATCATCAGCTTATTTCTCTTTGCTTGCGACTTAAACATGAGGGTATACATGATGTTCATGATCAGCTGCTACACCAGCCCAGCAGAGGGGAACATGAACAGCTCAAATGAGGAGCTTAGTGAGGAGGAGTCTTCACGTCTTTGACGGAACCGGACACCACATTCGACCTAAAGTGTCTGTTACAGGCTGTGCTTTGTACTCCAGTGGGGATTGTTTGTAAAATGCACCGTCACTCAGATGTGCTGCATGGGTTATTGACCACAAAACTAGGTTATTGTTCTCTTCCTTAATGGAAAACAGAGGAACTAGCAAGTTGTTTTGCAAAATGATCACGACCTCAAACCTTCTGCATTTTGGATTTGACATAGAAGAAGGTAAAATTATGGATAAAGATACGGTCGGTTGCCACAAATCTGAAGCCAGCAGATGTCGCCTGTTTTACAATGTTGGCTACAAGGGTTGCATTCAAATGAACCAGATGTATCTGTGCAGTATGTGAGTATTTTCTTTCGCCTTTATTTTGATACACTGTTAAGGTGACAGGATATTAAGAGAGAGAAAGGAGGGATGGCAGATGCATAAAAGCAAAAGCAAAGACAAAAAGGTGCAATGCTAGAACTTAGGACCTTCTCATATAAGAGACGGGGGTTTGTCAGGGCTTCCTGTGCATTGATAATGTAGACACAGGCGAATACCTTAGTAGGATCACAAAGATCAAACAATTGAATTCACTGAATTATTCCAGTGTTACAGTGAAAAACACAGTAAGTTTGTTTAGCCTCTGCTATATCTGATGGTCTCTGTAAACAGCCTCCTCAAGATGGCTGCAAGGCTTTAATTAAGGCTTTATCAGCAGCTCATTGTCCTTCAGCCCATGATAATCATCAGTCATGATAGCAAGGGGCTGCAGCCACTTCTAACATCCTCTGCTATTCCTGATTAGCATGAGCCAAGCTGTTTTTCAAGAGCCTGGGTTTTCAGTCTCTGACCATTAAGTATGTTTTTTTTGTTAATAAGCCACAGATAAATAAAACCTTATAATCCTATGATCATAGACTGTGGCTCTGCAGAGATCTCCAGCCAAGTTTCCTCCGCTCACTGATGGGAACCAGACAACAGATTCTCGTTATTCTCATTCGTGACTGGAGCGTGGATGGGAGGAGGGTCGGAGGAGGGTGTGGGATGGGGGATGAGGGTTTAAAAGGGGAACACAAGTGGACGGCGGGGCTGTCCAGCTGGCCGATAATGAGGTCGTCTTCACCCCCGCGCCACTTTCCGCCACTCAGTATTTCACTGTCCCCTTGTGTGTGTCGAATGGCTCACAATAGGTTGATAATAAGAAGGAGGGGCCTTCGCCTCTGCACACATGCCGTCTTTGTGGCTTGAAAAGGGGTAGGAGGGGAGCCAATAAAGGAGGCAAGTGAGATTTGAAATATTGTGTCATTATCAGATCCCAACAGACGAGCAAGCTGCCACAGAGCGTTGTGAAAGATAACAAAATCTGAGCTCAGGTGGCAGAAGAGGCCCACGGCAATCTAGAGGATCGTGAGACTTGTTGTTAACCCAGAGGGTGGTCCACATCAGGGGGTTGTGTTTGTACAGCAGGTGCACAGCTACAAGCTAAAGTGGATTTTCTGGAGCTGTGAAACTTTTTTTTTTTTTTAACTGAGCTGGATCTTCAGCCTCTCTCATGTCACCTAAAACTCATGTTTATATGTGACTAAATTGTTTTCCCAATTACGTTGTATTGAGAAACCACAACAATCGCTGGCTGGGATATGGGATGGAGGGGTGGCCATTGTTATAACGCAGCCATTGTTATAACACAGCGGCTTATAGGGATCTGACTAAATAATAAATGTTCAAACGCAACTGTTTTTTGTTTAATGAATGAAGTGCTACATTTATGAACTGTGCCAGAGTTGCAGGGAGGCGATCAGGGCAGATGGTGACCAACAAAGCTTCAGCCATGTTTACAAGACAAAAGGTTATAATCAAGCGTCAACCTCCGAGGCTGAAAAATGAAGCCGACAGAGAAGCACCAAAAACTGCACTTCTTTGAGCGGCCACTTGAGGCTGGATCCAAAAGCGAGTCAATCCCCATAGACTCCCATGTTAAAATGCCCAACTTTACAGCAGAAATAAACCTGTTTACAGCCTAGTACAAAAAACGGTTTTGATCTCTACGGCTAATCCCCTCCTTCATGACAACTGTACAGGGGTGAATTTTTATATAACTCACTCAATTTTATTAAGGCTTAAAGTTCTGCATAATTATGGGTGTGCCACTTTGAGTGACAGGTGGGTGAATGTATGTTTGCCACAAGCTACACTCTCTGAGCAGCGCTACGTCAGATAGGAGTCACTATCGCAAAGTGACGAGACGGGGCCGGGGCTAGCTGGTTAGCATGCTAACTTCAGTAGAAGAAAAGACGTGATACAGTCGACAGTTAACATCGGTGTTGTTCTCCACCGCTGGAGACAGCTCTTCGTACAAATTTATGCTCCTTCTCGGCTCGTCCTGGCATTGCCATCCCTGCACACGAGGCAATCTCAGTCCAGACTGTTCTCGTGTGTGGTTCCCTGATGGTGGAACAATCCGAGCAGAGGAGTCCCTCTGTATCTTCAAGAATCTCTTGAAGACTCATCTCCTCTGAGAGCTCTTTCCCTCCTAACACCTTAACATGCCTAACTGGCACTTACTATGCACTTTTTGTGCAGTTCTTTACCTGATCTAATGGCACTTTGCTTTAATGAATAGATTTAGTACTTAAAACTTACTTCTCCTAATGCACTGAAGCTTTAGTGTTGTCCCTCGCTTGTAAGTCGCTTTGGATAAAAGGAGTAAATGCAAATGATCAGTGACATTTTCCCATAGATTTTTGCTTTTGTTACTCAAGACTTTTATTTTAGATGGATTAATACACTGATTTTATGCCACATATGTTTATGGATATGGAAAGTTTTGAAGCCTCTGGAGCCGTTTAAAGTCACTCAGCCATTGTATCAGTTTCTGTCTTAAATGAAAACCACTGGGAGCGAGTGGAAGAGGTGGATGCCGGAGGGATCAGATTCACTCTGTCGCAGCTTTTGATGAAGTCTTGCTTTGGAGTGTAACAAGCTGTGTAGGCAAGTCTCTGTCTTTATTGCTGGGGTCATCATTTAATCATGACTGTTTGCATGCGACATACAACCCCAGAGAGCTGAGACTGCCAGCCTCTGTCTGCCCTACACTTCTGCTTATCTTCTATAACAAGCACAGCTCACTTCAAACAGAAGCACTAACTTGTCTATAGGGTCTAATACATGCTGCTGCATCTGCTTTATGGAGAAAATACTCAGGGGATTTCTCTCACGCAGCCTCCAAGACCAGTATATTGCCCAAAATAGAGCACTCTGAATATGACAGCAGACGCAAAGGGATACTGCAAGCTTGACCAGGCACAACTCGGTGCTTTATCAACGAGCTTATGTGCTCTCGAATTGAAATAAAGTTGAAATCATTGTGAGTTGTAGAAAATAACATATTAGATATAGATGAAATCTATATTTTCAGGTTAACAATGAATCGTATCACTACTTCTACGTGAAAGGTGATGCTCGTGGTGGAAGCCACTGTTGATCCAGTATCATCTCAGCAGGTAGAAAAAGGTCTAAAAACCAACTGTGCCTTATGCCTACCAAGACAGATGGAGGAGAGTGAATATTGGATGTACATGGAAAAAACTCCAGGGCTTCACGACTCCAAATGAACGAAAATGTTGCTCTGATTTGTAAATAGGTTACTGTTCGCTAACAGGTTTGCCATTTCAAATTCAAAGGTGCTACTATACTGCATCAGTGTTGTGTTTACTGCTTACTTCTGCTCCCAAGTGTCCAAAAAAATCAGTTTATGCAGCACCAGTAAACAACGTATGGATGTGCATGTGCCCCATATGATAACTTCCAGCTTTCAGTACTCTGTGCCTAGTTCATTGCCCATGTCGTATCCAGTATGTAGCATGTATTTTTTCTGACAACTGTGATGATGTTTTACTGAACCAGGCATCCTGTGTAAACCTTACTCTCTTGTACTTCACCTCTCTGACGAGGCAGCCCTGTATCACCCTGCTGCTGTTGGCGAGCCCTCTGTGGCTGTGACCGTCTCTGACCCCTGCCACATCAAATGAACTCCTTTAGTCCGTCGGGCTACAGTGACTGACTCACTGACTCCACTCTCACACACACCCTGTAGTCTCATCTATAAACAGGGTTACACACAGTTTTTGACATACAGAACTGCGGGCTGATGGAGAGCATGTGACCGGGCCTGGATGATTTTGGAGAGGTCGGAACTGGTGCTGACATCAGCAGAGTTTGGAAGTGAAGGGATGCTGCGATGATTTCTGGACCCTCCTGACAAGATGCAACATGGGTCACAAATACAGCTCACGTACAGGCATCTGACACTACAACAATAATTACAAGTGATTAAGTGATTAGTTGATAAACTGATCAATCTTTAAGTTATTTTAGTCTTTGTCTTATATTACTGTAAATTGAATTTGAATAATGAAACTTTTGACTCATTAATCAGTTGGCAAAGTATTTATCTGATTAATTAATAATAAAAATAAGGGCTGATATTAATTATTTTTACTATTGATTAATACTCAATTCATCACATTTTCTCAAATATCAAAAAATACAGAAATAATGCCCATTATCCCACAACCCCAAGTGATGTATATTACTACATTACTATAATAATTGTTAAAGAAAAAAAATCAAGAAGATGGAGCCAGGAAATATCTGGCATTTTTGCTCGAATAAACGAACAAAACAATTAATGGATTATCAGACTAGCTGCAGATACATTTTCTGTTGATTAGCTAATTATTTCATCGACTTCTCATTGCAACTCTAATGAAGATAATAATAAGTCGAAGCCCTATTTAAAATATTAACTCGCGTCAATACAGGCCACTTAAAGATGATTTTTTTTATTTATTTTTAGGCCATTAGGGGGCGGAGGAAATCTATAAAAAGCTGACAGACGCACATCTCCTGACCAAGCAGCAGCTTTCGAGGCTGAAAAATGAAACCAGCAGCTAAAAACTGCAGTTCCTTGAATGACCACTTGAGTCTGGCTCCAAAAGCGAGTCAATCCCCATAAACTCCCGTGTTACATTGTCAGATTTTAAAGCAGAAATAAACATGTTTAAAGTCCGGTACAAAACCGGTTTTGGTCTCTATGGCTAATTTCCCCCTTTGTGGCAACTGGATAGGGGGTGAATTTTTATATAACTCAACCATTTAAATTCTATTAAGTCTTAAACTTCTGCATAATTGAAAGCGTGCTGCTTTGAGCGACAGGTGGGTGAGCGTATGGTTGCCATAAACCAGCATGCACCGAAGTCTCGCCTCCACACACGCCCCACCTCCCTTCTTTTTGGATTAGCCGGGGGTTGGGCGGAGTCAGGCACAGCAGAGCAGCTCACTCTGAGCTTCAGTACTGCTCTTCAGAAACCTATGGGTGACGTCACAGAGGCTACCTCCATCTTTATATACAGTCTTTGCTCCTGACATATCACCTCAGATGATTGTTATAGCTAGCGTGTTAGCAAACAACTGCCCTTTAAGGGTCGTGTTTCTGTCCGCCTGATGAATGTAAGTCCAATCAGAGTGGGGGGTTTTTCAACAAAAGCAGCAGCCAGCTGCTAAAAGAGACATATAAATCTAAGTAGAGCTGAGTGGATCTACAGAGTAGGGTGATAATTATCTGTGAGTTTGTCTATGAGTGACCCCTTTCACATCACACATGGTCATCTGATTCATTGTTGATATAAAAATATTCATTAATTCAGCTTCATTGGAATCAGATCCCGTATTGTACCTCCTCTTTTCCCCCCATTGGCATGAATCCCAATTGGCCTGGAGGTGATTCCAAAATCCTTCCTCAAATATAACTTAGCTTCACATTAGACGTCAAGATCGACATCTTCGCACTCTTACTCTTAACCTTTGGCGTCGTCATAAGCAACTTTTGTTGAGGACTATTTTCCTGGGGGCTGTGGCCCCCATCTTACCACTGGGAGCTGGGTTTTTCTGATGCCCTGTCTGTTCCTTGTGTTTGGAGGAGAGGTGAGAAACACAATGACTCAGCCTGAGTTACAGCCTGCCAAGCTGCTGTCAACCTGCCTAAATATAACTGCTAATACCATTTGTTACAGTGCAGAAGAGAAGCACTGGATGGGAACTGTGTACGTTCCTCTTTTTTCAGATCTAGGTTAAGCCGAGCAGCATACTGTGGGATGATGAGATGATGTTTTTTTGGTCTTAATTCCCGTATGCTCTTTCAACTGTATTCTTACTACATTTGACCACCACATCTAAAGAGTATATCTCAGCTAGGTGTCTACTGCAACACCTCAAGGTCTGTCTGGCGTTGCTTCTACGGCACCATAAATGTGATTTTCATGATCCTTTTTGGATATGATTCATCGTTCTGCAGCATATTAAATATGGATAATCCAAAAATAATTATTGGGTAGCAAAGATGCTGGATTACATTTGCCTTCATAGATATTTTTTTTCCTTATTTTGAGCTACAAACATCACGTCAAATACCCCTATATAAGTGGCAACATCTCTGAACTTGCAGCAGTCAAGGTACCAACGTGTCCCACAAGCAAGTTGATCAAGCAGAACGCAGCTCCCAGGTGTTTCTTGCTTTCACAAACCATGACTAAATCTGAGAATATATTTACTGAAATTGAGCATGTTTTCATATTTTTACTACTTACAGACAAATATCCTGGCTGGCTTTCCACAAACAAGCCAAATATACGTAGCATTTTGTCAGCTTTCATACATAAAACTGCTTTAAAATATAAATCGAAAACACAAGTCAGGTGTCGTCACTTCTGAAGATTTAAGAGGAGTACAAATGTGTTTTTTGAAATGCTTTGAATTGTCTTTGATCGCTGCAAAAGCGAATGCTTCAGGATGTTTTATGATTATTATTGCCAAACATGTTTGTTTGCATCAAAAAAATCCGTCCACATGGAGGAGAAATTTCATTTTTCAAGGGTTCAAACTTCAAAAGACGCTGCTTCAGAATTATAACACTTTACTCCAGGGTTTACTGCAGAATTGATGATTTCCGTATTTGCTTTGTGTCGGCCTATAGGGTCGCGACATCTGCTACCAATTGCTGCTAAAATGCCTTACGACCACATGATTCAGGTTTGGCCTCTTTCAAATCTAGCACATTTTAAGACCTCTATATATATTGCTGTCATCAAATGTAAACATTATATTCCTTTTTCAGGGAATATTCTTCAATTGATGCGTTGATGATATTGTCAGTTCATTTTCATATTTTCCCAACACAGGTCTGACCTTTTCATCTTTTCACTTTACTGAAAACGTGACAATGACCAGAGCTGAAGGTACAGTATGCGGTCTCTACCTGAATAACAGTACTAAATATTTTTTTTTCTCCCGTTCATTATGTAAATGGAGAAGCTTTATATGGATGTGTGTCACTGCAGCAGATTTCGACTTACAGCAGAGTCCCTTCGCTACTCCTCTCCTCACGCCTGCTCTCCTTCCCATTGGTGCAGTCAGACACAAGATATTAAATAGGTCAATGAGATTCCTTCACACTCCTCCAACAGGGAAGCACAGCAGAGGAGAGCAGAGGAGAGGAGAGGGGGGACGATATGAAGGAGAGGTGAGAAGCAAGAGATGAGAAGAGAAGAGAAGAGAAGAGAAGAGAAGAGAAGAGAAGAGAAGAGAAGAGAAGAGAAGAGGAAGAGGAGGAGGAGGAGGAATCGGGAGATTCTTCAAAGCCAACATTTCTTCTAAGATCTTGTGTGGAAGGAGTGAGGGAGAGGAGCACGAGGCGGCTGCTGCTCCGACATGAAACAAACGATGTCTGCAGTGACTCTCACTCAGGCTTTGTTGACGCGACTTATTAACAATGCAGGCATTCCCCTCTCAAACCTCTGTAGTAGTGACACGCTGCAACAAAAGACTCAAGATTGCAGCCACTCTTGGAGATACAGTTGATTCCTATTTTTTTTTTTTACATGTGTGCAAAAATGCAAATACTACCAACACTCTCATTAAGACAACACACATCACAATTTTTGCTTACAAAATGATGAATCAATTATCAAAACATTACTCTCGGTCGAAAGACTAATCAATAAGTGAACTAATTGTTTCAGCTAAACTCTGTTTTAAGATCAAGTGTTTGTGTTTTGTTGTGTATTTTGAAATTTTGAAGGGAATTTTTATATTTTACATACCTTCTAGAGTAAAAAATAATAGAAATGTTAATTAGTAATGAAAATAATCTGTAGTTGCAGTCCTGCCAGCCATGCAGTATTATATGTAGATTTTCAGATGCTTATCTCTGAGATTTCTGACTCCACCACAATACAACAGAAGTGAATGGAGTTTGACTTGTGGTACCTACACAAAAAAATGACATTTAAAAATGTCAGTAACAATGTAGGTTTCCAGAAACGATGTCCTGTCTGCTCAGTCATCATCCACAGACCTTGCTGTGAACAGTTATATCCGAACCACGTTTTACAGAAGTCCTCATGAAAACTGTCTGCATGGCGTGAGAAAATATGCTTCTGATAATTTGGGTGAATGAAAAACGACTTTAATGTATAAATGTTCTGACTGGTGCCAGTGAAATGAGAGCGCTCCGTATGTGGTGGTGCAATTACACCTACACCACCATCGCAGTATAATCCTACCAGCATAAGCAGACTGTGGTGTTCACATGGGTTAGCGCAGTAAAATACCCTCACTCCTCCATTTAGGATGGGCGTTTTCAAAATGTGTTATATAATGTGTAGGTTTTGGCTTTTTTATTTTTCTGCTCATTGTCCTCATGAGATGCTTCTGTATGTCAGCAGAGGAAAACTGACGTGAGACATACCTGCTGCTCACCGAGGAGGAAAAGCTGAACACAAAGGATTTGAATTTTGCCGTAATGAAAGGTGAGTTTATCACAGGGGACCGGGAACACCTAATAAATCACCTGATGCTCGTGTTATGCACGTTGACGTTTCATTAGTTCCATTTCATTACTCGTATCAGTGGGCCTTTCTTCAAATGTCACAGGAATGAAAAATCTCTGGACCGGTCGCTGCTCGCCGTCGCGGTGACCACACAGAAGCAGCAGCAGTAATTTGCTCCTCGGGCCAATACTGTAACAAACAGAAGGTCCAGTGAACCAGCTCTGCTAAACTGTTTAATATCAGGGCTGTGCGCTGTGGAGCTGCAGCATTCTCCCTGTCTGTCTCTTTGCCTTTTTCCTCTCCTCGTCTCCCCTCCCATCAGAGTGTATGAAAACACGCCAGCCTGTTTTATAACAGGCCTTCTTGTTGGATTAATCTGTGCAGGGGTGCCAATCTGTGGGCCAGAGTCAGTCTGTGTAGCCTCTGATAGCAGAGAGCGGGCACAGGGACAGGAGGAGGAGACGGGCTTTAAAGGCCAGAGACGCTCAAATTATCTGAGGTCAATTGCCCTTTTACCACTGTGGTAAAAAAAGAAAAAAAAGAAAAGTTGAACAGGAATTTCTTTTCTTAAATTATCATTCAAAACAGATTGCAGTGTAATATTCATGATGCCCACTGCAAATTGTTCCTGGTGTACGAAGAAAGAGGGTCCGTCTGAAAGATCTTTGATTCAAAGCTAAATTATCCTCATACGGTCTGATGAAAAACAACTACAGTGTAGAGTAGGGCTGAACAATTAATAGACGTATTATTGAAATCACATTATGGCAAAATTTGATATGCAAATCACAGGAGCTGATAAAGGTAAAGGTCACATAAGAGCATTAATGAAACACTGTGGTGTTACGGAGACGCCCAGGCCTACAAGTCAGATTCTCCGGACATAAAGGAACATGCTTGTTTGTCACATCATCATCACATATCCTGACGCATATATCGCAATATCTGCCAAAGTAATCACCATATGATTTTTTTGCATATCGCTCAGGCCTAGTGTAGAGCTTTAGGTGGAGCAGAATTCAGCCAAAAGTCAAAGTTACATTCATACACATTACTATTAGCTAATGAAACAAGGCAGGTTTATGTGAGATTGTAGATGAGGTCTATTTCATGTTTAATACTCATTATATGATGATTTAAGACCTACTTATTTTAGTAAAATGTCTTTAATTTCCAGCAAGTTCTTCTGCATGAATTTCTTTCTTCTTTTAAACTTGATCTGTGTTTTAGTAATGGAATCTTTTATGTGGCTGATCGTATTTGAAGAGCCTGGCACAGAAGACAAGGATCTTTGTTTGCAGTGTAATGTAAGTTCATGTTCATGCCTGACATCACTGCATCACTTCATCTCTGCAATGGTATTTTTTATAAGTCTATGTGGGTTGGGCACTTGTATGTGCATGACATAATAAATAAATAACTGGCTAACTGGGAAAGTGACAACACCTTGCTTCCTTGTGAAATCTTACAGCAGCTTGTTTGTATTCACATGTTAGTGATAAAGATCATTTAGACAAAAGAGGGTGGAGGATTTTGTGCTTTTCACTGCATTACATTACACCTGGGTCAAAAATTTACAAGCTCTAATTAAAGCAGAAAAAGGAAAAGAACAATCTTTCAGTCCAGCTGAACCACATTCTTATCATCAAGCGTGCTCCTCCTCTCTTCGCTGTACCTGATGTTTATCTCTGTGACTGAGCAACTCCAAGAGCAGAGGGCAGATTGTGAGATTCATTCAATTGCATTTATCCCAAACTAAATGCTTTTAGCGTGTTAATAACACTATTATCATACCTTTTTATCAACAATAACAAAGAATAAATGGCTTCTTGCTGTGTATTATGAATTTCACGGGAATTAAAGACTTTTAAAAAATGAGTACATGCTTTCTAAGTCCTGGAAAAATCCTGGAGAAAGAAATTCCATGCAACAAAATGAAAATATTGGGTTGCTACATCATAAAGTAAGCACTTTTGGGGAGGAGGGGGAGAAAGAGAAATGGCGTCACATGATATCGAGGTGCAGATTCAGAGATGGCTTTTGTTTTTCTGGGGCAAACCTCGGGGGACCGCCAAAAAAAAAAAAAAGAAAAGAAAAAAGACTGCAATCATTTTGAGCAGCCGCCACCTCGGCCTCTCTCCTACTCCCTCCACTACGTCTGTGTGTACAAGAAAGCCTGTGTCATTCTGTGGTCGCATGTGCCACAATCCCGCTCAGAGTTTAGGGTCTGGGAGCCAACACCAAAGATATAAAGAAAGAAACTCCTCATGTGCACTGTCCCCTCACTTCAGTCATACTGTGCACCAGTTATTTCCTCTCAGAGGGCCACCAGTGCAAAGCGACAACGACAAAAACCGGAGTTTGTATTTGCTGCATTAGCACATCCAGACTAGACATAGATTTTTTGTCTTCGTCCCAGCGCATGCGGCTTGGTCAGGTGCTGATAAGTCGCCTTTGAAAACAACAATGTTGCAAGCATCAACAATTACGGCTTTAGAATATAGATTTTCAAAGAGTAAAAAAAGGTTTGGAGAGCAGACAGAGACACACAACAAACAGAGACAGTCTGCATGGAGACGCTGTGGCGCACATGACGACAGTAGGGAGAGAAATGGTGTCATCCAGTTGCCAAGAGAAAGCCCCGTCTCCATTCTGACTGGTCGGGTATTAGCCTACTTTCTCTTTGTTGCCAGACGTCATGTTACCTGCTGTTGTCAAAATCGATTAGTCTAAGTAGCTGAACCTGAGCAGCACCGAGAATAGCCTCCGCTCATCTTATTACCTGTGAGAAGACCTTACTCCACTTCGATCAAAGCAAATATTCTCTCCACATGAGAGTAATAGTGACACAAAACTCCATAGATAAAAGTCTGAACTCTAAAGTAGGGCTGAAAAAAAACTTCCAGTCCTCTTTATGCATTAATTTAAAGGTCCCATATTGTATAAAGGTAGATGTTCATGTGTTGTTTGATTATAAAGCAGCTCTAGGTTCTATATTAAGTCAGGACTTCTGGAACTTTGTGATGTCACAAATAAAGCAGTCTCTCAGCCATGATCTTAACGCCGCCCACCTGGACCCACCATCCAACCTTGCAGGATTTGTGTTTACCTGAAATCTGCTTTATTTTTATTGATCACTCAGAAAACAATCAGCCAATCAGAAGAGAGGCTCAGAGCCTCCTCTCTTCTGATTGGCTGACCGACCTGTTGTTACTGGAGCTCCAGAGAGAAGTCTGAGAGAGGAGATGTAAAACTACATTGAGATTGCTTTTGGTTCTTAAAACAACAAATATATCTTCTATAATTACAGTGTAGATTAAACAGAATGAAAAAAGCAGCTCATACATGTGATCCAAAACATGACGGGAACTGTAGTGCCAAAACATATTCCTCCAAATAATAAAAAGAAAAACTTAAAAATGATCTCCTTGTCGATGTACATACACACATATTTTTTGACAGCGCTGAAGCTCCATTGCTCTTATATCCCTGTAGCACTGACACGCTCTACCATCTATTCATACAGTGATAAAAACCTTCAAAATACCCAAACTATTCAAAATTCTGTAAAACTTTTTTTTTTTTTTCATAAAACTGTCCTGGATTATATTTTGTGCCACTAAGATGCCAAATGATTGCATTTCAGAGCAGCCTTTCATCCTGAGAATGACAACATATGACAAGCCTATTTAAGACATGTAGTGACTGTGACATCAGCCTGTAAGTAAAGGGAGTCAAACCCCAGCAACGACAGCTTGAGGCTCAGACAGACGACTGTTTACACAGCTTGAAAACTGTGAAACACCAGGTTTGAACTGGCTGATTTAGATTGGCCTTGAGGAAGGAGTCACGGCTGGAAGAAGCTGCTGAACATCTTTCTTTCACAGATACCGAATTTTCATTTTTGGCCTGGAGTTTGTGAACACACCTGAGCTGTGAGGGGGAGGGGTGGCTGCAACTTCAGGTAGTATTGAGTAGTGCTGTAGCAGTATCTGAATATCAGCAGTGTTGAGGAAGCGCTGAGCAGCTTCCAAATGAGCACACATCTAACTTAACTTAAGTCTAACTTACCTGTAGTTAAAATAGTGATTTCCCTGAATAAATAAGTCGTTAAAATTCACATGCCTGTCAACTGAGGTTGCTCAGATCAGTCTGTGCATCACTGCACAAAGCAGTTGTTTTGAAGGGGCTGTCGGGAAGTGGTTAAGCAATTGATGGGATTATTCACTGCAATGACCCTGCTGATCAGGTTGCTGATCGCCATTGATTTGAATTTCCAACATGCATTATTGGGCATGCATTAAAGGTGACAAAATTCAATTAACTATAATTACGTCCACTGCTACAGTAATTTTTCGCTACTTTACTGATGACCCTCTCGACATTAATACTGTTATCCTCATACATTTAACACAAGCTCAGAACACATTCTATGATCTGGGTTATTTCTACATTAACAGAGGCACTTTTGTTTAAACATCAGTGCATTTCTTGGATTCCTTTAATGGGTTCGTTTCCAACGTGCACTAAACAATCACCGTTCAGTGAGATAAAAAAACATGGCTAAGTGTGCATGAGAACAAACGTGCGGCGGTGACCTGAAACAACACTGTAATAACCAGCATCTGAGCCCTATCATCCCCTTACCTCTTTGGTCCTCTCCAGCTCGTTGTGCAGCGCCTGTTTGGAGATCTCCACCTCGATGATCTTCTGTCTGAGCAGCTCGTTCTCATCCTCGGCTCTGCTGCGTTTGTCCTCCACGCTCTCCAGCTCGTTGTGCAAACGCACCGACACGTCTTTCGCCACCTGAGATCGAGAACAAACGCGTGGCATTGATCTACATCGTACAAAACAGGTTAATGAATATTTACTTAGATGTGCCCTCAACACACATGATACACCATCTGTGTATTTAAAATGGGCTTACAGATGCACACCAACACACACATTAGACCAATATATCAGGCTTTGTTACAAATCTAAAAAATCTAAACATCCACAAGCTGCTGATTTCAACACAGTGTAGTGCTGAATTGATCAGTCAAAAATGTAAACTGAATATCTTTGGGTTTTGGACTATTGATCTGACAAAACAAGCTATTTCTAAACATTACCTTGGCTCTGGAAACTGATGATAAAGCCATTATTTTCTTTAACTTCTTATTTCTTTATAATTTTTATTTCTCGCATCCTACGTTACTTAAATTAATTTGATCTGTTTTCTCACAAAATTTAATGAGTTTATAATTTTGATTGGCTGCCTTGCATGAAACACTTTGTGACTTGGGTTTTAAAGAAGCGCGCAATAAAATTTTACATATTATCATAAATAAAACAATTGACAGATTTAATGATAATAGTAATTGTTAGTTGCAGCCCTTGTCAGCAGTCTGTATGAAAAAAGCATCTCCGCTTTTTATTTACTGTTTTCATTTTCTAGTTGGATGTGGTACAAATCAATTATTCCGTTTAAGTCATTCTGGTTCCCATGGCTCAGCAAACAATGAAAAGGTGCTGTGGATCACCTCTTTAAAAGAGTTAAAACTGTGTGTCATTAGTCTTGGTTCAATGAAGAGCTTAAGTGTTTCAAGATGACTGCATGTTCTGTTTTGAGGGTGTCACCAGGTAGTAATGATAAAATTCTGAGGCAATACTGGCATGAAAATTGTCAAATCTAAAAATACCTAATTAGCACTACTTAATTGCAAACAAACAAACATATGGTAGATACTGAGAAGAGCAAAGACACAGACCTTCAGGTCCTGCTCCAGACTACGGAGCAGCTCTCCGTCCACGTGGCCCGTCTGTGCGACCCGCAGGCTCTTCTGCTCGGCCTTTCGCAGGCGGTACTGCAGGATGCGGCAGTTCTTGTTGGATCGGTCCAGTTCCCTCCGCAGCTCCTGGAGCTGGTAGACCTCCTCCTCCAGGTAGCTGTCTCGCATCTCCTCCATCTCCGCTCGCAGCTCGTCCACTTCATCCTGAGAGAGAGAGAGAGAGAGAGAGGGGAAACGGGGCCCAGCTGTTACTTCAGTTACAACACTGATACCCAACACTTGCGTCAGTATGTCACTTGGCTTCTAATACAAACCCCATGCTGTAGAAAATGTTGGATGAGACTTGTAAAACATCATCATGCTGGCTTTTATTGTAATACTATAATCAATGTTATCGTTACTCTTTGTGAACAGCAGCAAGCACTTTAGAGTTTCTGTGTATGAAGGTTAAAGGTGAAATGCTGAGTTTAGCCTGAAGGAAACATCTGTGTTAAAGTGCTGTTGCTGTAAATGATAAACTGTCCGATTCTAGTAGCAACAATACTTTAACTGGTGAGCAGGAGAGTTATTATTCAGCAGCTCCACAGTCATGAAGCTACTGATATTTATATATTTGAAGAAGTTTTGATATAGAAACGTAAAACTAAAGGTCTAAAGCTCCCTACAATGTGAAATAAAAGTGTTGGACAAACAAATGGCTCACTGTGCTGAAAAAGTTGGTGAAGAAAGAGGCCATTGGGGATATAAAATAATATTTTCTTGTCAATCATGAGATTTTGGCTCCTTCTCTACATTTTGCATGTTTGTGTGCGTGATCTATCATGCTCAAACTGCCATTTTGTCCTAAGGATTACGCACAAAGAGAAACGAGAGAGAGAGGCAGACGGTTCATCCTCTGAGGACCAAGAATGTGCTCATTAATTGTCACAGCAGTCTGAACATTAGATCTCGGTATTTCATATGTACAAGGGTAAAATGCTGCCAGTGGAGACGTCGTAGGGCAGATCAGAGGTTCGGCCTCTGAGCATCATGAAACTCCACAGCAAATTTTCCTGTTAAAACATGCAGACGATCATCCAAAGCCAGTCATTAGTTTTCACAAATCGAGGCTGGGAGGACACTGGGTTTCATGTGTTGTACAGACTGTGAAGCCCTTTGAGGCACATTTGCGATTTGTAATTTTGGACTACATAAATGAATTAACTTGACTAGAGATGGAAAAAAAAGAAGAAAAAAAACAGATAGGGGAAAAGACGATGATGTCTCTGCCAGAAAGACTGATACATTTGATATACTGATATCTTTTATTTCTCTTGCTATTAAAGTATTAAAGTTTGGTTTTCCCAAGTAGTGATTTTAGTAGTGAATATTCAACAACAGCAGAAGGACAGTTTATCTACATTCACTTTTAGGGTTTTCAGGTATGAAGCTGTTAGAAAGTACAATATATACAAATAACATACCTTTGTAGATTATGCTAATGCTTTCATACGATTACATATGAGTTCCAGTAATGCAAGTACTCTTAGTGCTGATGATGTAACATCACTAGTTGGCTCTAAGCATCTTATCTCTTGGATTGGATGCATTCATATTCATCCATCTCCTATCGACATGAAATAACCCAGATTTATCCGTGGTACTGAGATGCTACAATAGTTTGTTGATAACCTCGGGGGTTTTTTGTTTGCCTACTGTGCTGGGGAATCAGTTTGCTCAGCAGATTTCCCCTGGGATGGATATTCCTTGTGTGGCACCTGATGAAAAGACAATTGGATACTGAAAGAGGAGGGAGAGAGTGAGAGTGTGTCAATTAATGAAAACTAAATCTATCCTCATTTGGAAAAGCACAGAGCCCATTGTTATCTGAGGAGGGCCCTGGAGGAAGGAGCTAATGACCTCGCACAGGGTCAGCCCAATCGATGGCCAGGTTAAAAGCAGAACCAGAGGCAGAGCAGCATCCTGGGAGCAGGTATATTTAGGGAATATCACTGATCTTTACGGACAGTGTGTAACCGAGTCATCCCCAGCACTTAGTCATCTCTTTAAAGGTGTTAAGTGTGGTTATCTTTACTGAGCAGTCGCTGTAACTAATTAGAAATGAATATTTTTGCTCCCGAGCTCCAGCTGCAGCAATCATGGCAGGACACAGAGAGGGAATTAATAATCATCATTCCTCATACAGTAGCTTTCTCTGCCCATTATTTATATAAGGGACATGTCCATAAAGTGAGTTCTGCTCAACCGACAATTAAAAACTTAAAGATAATCAATTTGCTATTAAACATGACGAAGTAGCAAATTCCCACGTCTGAAAAGCTGGAGTCAGCAAATGTTTGGCATTTTTGCTTTAAAAAGGACAAAATCTTAATCAATTTCTGTTAAGTAACTAATTTACAATTGAGTAATTGTTTCAACTGTAGACATACTGTAGGTTTCCAAAAATAAGTTGATGAGTTGACTGACACCTTGGAATCTGGTCTTACTTCATCAACCAAAAAGTATTCAGCAGATTATAATAATGAAAATAATTAGAGCCGCCACAAGCAATTATTTTCACCCATCAATCAATCAAACATCAATAATTTGCTTAATCAAATGATATTAGTTAATGTTTTGTCTGAGCAGTAGTCTAAAACACAAAGATCTTAGGTTAACAATGATATTAAACAAAAAAGAAAGCAGCAAATCTTCACACTAAAGACGCTGACATCAAACAATTGGGATTGTTTAATTCAATTTTCTGACACTTGATTAATTAAAAATCAAATAAGATGCAGGCTTTTGAAAATCTGTAGAACTGAAACAAGTTTATTAATCTATTACTCAACTGACAGAAGATTCAAGTGGCAATAATTTGGATAAGAATTGTTCAAGAAAAAAAATCGAAATATTTTCTCGTTCCATCGTCTCAATTTTTGTTATTTCATATTTGAGGGTAAACTGAATCAGTTTGGGTGTGCAGCTGTTGTTCAAACAAAACAAGCATTGCTCTAGGCAATTTGTGTCATTTTGCGACACTTCATTGACCAAACTTTACGGTCCAATTAACTGATTAATTAAAAGGTATTCAGCAGATTATCCTGTCACTAAAATAATGGTTAGTTGAAGCCCCGAATTTCAGTTTCTTGGCATCATCCAGTTGGTTTGATGTGGATGCAATAACAAAGGTTTACATCCCCTTCGTGACCTTTGTCACACATTACCCCCAACTTTCTTTCAATCTTCTCTTAATCCAATCAAAACAGGCAAAAATACCTAAACTAGAATAAAATAACACTAGAATTAAACTGAGAGGTGTCAACTCTGATAAAAATAAAAATAAATGTGATAAACGTGTTTTCTCTATAGAGCCTAAGAGGCAGCAGTGACGGGGACTCCCAGACATTTTGGGACACGGGGGTTGGGGTTGTTTTCGGAATCCACCTCAGAGACCCAGCTGGCAGACTGACAGCCAGGCGGGAGGACGTTTGAACCCCACACACATGGGACATCTGACTGTTATCAAGTCCTGTGGGATAAAGCCATTACAGCGAGAGCCAGTAAAGCTGATTAACTCTCTTGTGTTTTCACCAAGCCAAAGAGAGAGACCCAGACATGCGTGATCAAGTTTGAAATAATACTCACAGCAACATGCAAATAAACCTGTCTCCCATCTTAAAAAACTGCAAGATTGTTTGCCGCATTATCTGTTTGCCTCCCCTCCCCAACTTATTGGGATAGCCTACTTATAGAAAGAGGGAGGGTGGGAGGGGGGGTCCTGCATGAAATCTTCAAGTAGGATCTTCATGCAAAAATACAATGGTGGCACATTGGCACACCGTAGATCCATTATTTGTCCACTTAAACAGCCCATACTTGTGTGTGGTTGATGTCAACTCACCAGTTAATGTCCTTGTGCAGATGATACACTAACTTCAAAATGTTATGTACACCGCCTCATAAAAATCACATGTTAAATAAGAGTAAGTGTATCCCCTGTGTTCAATCTGTTCACATGGAGACAATGTGTCCCAAATGTAACACACAGGGGACAAAATGATGATGAGTCTTTCTGTCAAAACAGGCTTTGGTGACTTGACAGCAACAATATTAAGAAGACAATTTAAATTTAAAGGACATACAGGGTGAAGCCACTATCAATAAATCTCCCATCAATAAAGGTCAAACCCATGGGGATACCCGGGAAGGTGAAAAAGACATGATGGATGGAGAGTGAGTCTACATGGGGATGACAGCTGGCATCAAAGGGAACTGTGTTTAGATTGTGGTAATTTATTCAGTAAGATTATGAGTTCAATTATTGAGCAGGTGGAAGTTGCTCAAGGACACTTTAAAAAAAAAGGTGATGGTGGGGACTGAACCCGGGACTTTACCGAACCAGGACAGTTCTGTGTCTTCTTTGAAAACCAGCTGCTGCTGTGTTAGGAGGTCAAATGATGCAGCACAAAATTTTTTAAATGTAAAATTGAACTAGGTGTTTGTATGAAGCATATGCAACAAATAAGCATCACTGCCACCACTGATTCTCTTGTTACTTGTTGAGATAACACCGCCTTACCTTGAGGTAGTCGTTTTCAGATCTCAAATCTTCAATTTCCCTCAGCAGGTCCTCCTCGTTTACATCCTTGGTGCCTGGCAGTTTGAATTGTGCGCTTGTTGAGGGTTTCTCCTGCTTGTGTTTCTCTCCGTGCGCCCCCGGAGCGGGCTGAGCCTGAGACATGCTTCCCTTGGCGGCGGAAGCCTCTGTTGTGCGCAGCGGAGCAGCAGCAGCAGCAGCAGCAGCAGCAGCAGCAGCAGCTCCGGTAGCTTCTGCCCGCAGGGGATTATCCGCTCCCAGCTGATCCCGGTCACTGGAGCCGGTACCGGACTCTGCGTCGCTACTAACGGCCGGTGCCAGCCTCTGCTCGTCCGACAGCGGCTCGGACGGGCAGTCTGACAGGTCTGAGCTGCTGTCGGTCTGGCTGACGCGGCCGAGAGGCGCTCCGGTCGGTACCCGAATCGGGGATCCATGGGTGTGAGGGCCCGGGGACCCCGAGGCTAGTTTCCCTTTCTTGCCTTTGGCGAGAGTCGGACTGCTGGTGCTGTCCGGTCTGGTGCTGGCGGCTTTGGGCTCGGCTGCTGCATGCTGGGGCACCTTAGTGGGCTTTTTCGCGACAGTCGACTTGGTGTTACTTTTTACCGTGGCTGGTTTCTCCTTCGCCCCGGTGGTGTTGCGTCTGGAGCTGCGGTTCGGGTGGGCTAAGGGCACTGTGGCAGACTGCTGCTGCTGCTGCTGCTTGTTGAGTTTGGGGGATTTCGGTACGATGGCAGGTGGCTTGGTGGAGCGGGAGTGCACATCCTTGAGGAAAGGTCTGGCCGGGGAAGGCGCTCGGTTCAGTCTCTTCTTCTCCAACTGGTGGTTCTGCGGTTTGGTGTCGCTGCCAGAGCCATTGGAGCTCTCCATTATACACCGACACCGGCAGCAGGAGGGCGTTGAAGGAAACGATCAATCCACAGCACCGCGGAAAATCTCTGACATGCGACACCAGGAAAACAGCCAGGTTTCTCTACCTTCTTCCTTGTCGGGCTGGGGATGCGCATCCTGCGTTGTGCTGGATGTTTTACTCCATCCTGTCTGCATTCACCAGGTTGTCATTGTAGTCCCCTCTGCCTGTAGCCCCCTTTGGAGGAAACGCTGCAATACAAAAAAGGGATTACTGGGACGGATGGGCTGACAGACAGGTTGCATCTGCAGACAGGGTTTGTAAGGCTCAAGTTAGAAAGAGAGGAGTCAGTCGGAGTCGCGTCAGCCCTCTTCCTCCTCTGCACGCCGGGTCTCCATCCCTCTCCTTCACCGGGGTGTGCGTGTTGGGCCCCCGTGTCTCGTACCCCCTTTCCCACTCCTTCCTATCTGACATGTAAGATCTGCAATCGCTGCGGTGTGAAGCTCGACGGCCGTGATTTTCTTCGGGGCGCATGCGCTGCTGCCTCACAAGTAACCCAAGCACACCCCTTGTTTTCTCTGGGACCAGGCGGGACCAGGTCTGACACGCTTTGGTGCGCATGCCCTAATGACACACACACACACACACACACATATACATATACAGTATACACACTATTGAACAGCCTCACGTGAGGTGCAAAAATACAGTCAGGAGGAACCAATACCCTCCTACTCCCATGGAAAATATGATGTCAGTCAGATCTTCAAATCATTTTTTTCCTCAAGACCCCAATCCAAAATCTCTAATCTTTATATTGAAGTAAAACCATCACCTCTACGGCATCTTTCAATTAATTTTTGTGTAAGAAAAATCCACTCAAGGTCCTCTGAAAGCCACAGATCCAGCTTTTGGAAAGACAAACACAGTCACACGTTTAAATCAAGACGATAATCTGGTAATAAATATAGATATCTTTAATTGCATTTCATTAGTTCAAGAATGCCACAAGTTATAAATACCACAAATCCGCTTTGAACATGCCAAAACTTCCCAAGACTTAAAACAGGTTTAATACAAAGTACAGTCTTCCATCTTAAAGGATACACATTTCAAATAAAAGCATTTGTTTTAATGTATATTTAAAACACAGAGTAGCATAAGGCTTGGCTACTAAAACAGGGTTAGTGGCAAATGCTAAAAGTCGGGGGGGGGGGGGGGGGAAAGGTTTCATTCCAAAAAACAATGTCTGAAGAAATGTTCACAGCTCAGCATTTCAAAACACGAGTGATCGGATTGCTAAATTGGACATTTGCATGTGAAGGTCGTTGTGCTGTATGTCAGTGACTGTTCTGTTGCCAAAAGTCTCACTTTTTCAACATTTTTCTTCTGGTATGAAACTATTCATTTGTTAGAATACAAAATGTGCCATTTTAAGTCCACAAAAGCCTGAACTTAACATAAAACCTCAGCAAAAAATAAAATTAACCTATAGAAAGTCGGTTTGATTAATTCCAAATCTCGTCCTTCCTCAGCCTCAGGTTTTTACTTCAACATGTAACAAGACAGAAACATCCACAGCGCTACATTTGTCTTACTGCATTAATCCCACAACAAAGATGGAAGAATTTAATCATGACCAATGTCTATGAACGACGAAGGAGGGCTTAACATGCATAGCCTAGTATTTTTCAAATGTGCATAATCTCCACACTGGTCCATAACAAACTGCCAAATCATAAATTCAAAGCTGCTAACCTCCTCTATAAAACACAAGCGGGATTTTTATGAAGATGTTTCTTTATTAATTTGATGTGAAACTCGAAGCAAGTCTGCAATAAAAAGCCAGAGAAAATGAGCCGAAGTTTCCTGAGTCATTCAAATACAACACAACCCTTCCTGCATTTCTCACCCTGCAAAGGGAGACTCCTCTCTAAACTGTATCTGAATTCAAAGGAAAAAGGTCAAAACAAAAACACTTAGAAATATTAAAATGAAGGCGAAAACCATGTGTCTGTGTAGCTTCTTACTGTCTCTATTTCCCTCTGAAAAGCCAGTAACACACATGGAAAATGTCCCTGTGAAAAACACCAATCCCTCAAAGACTACATTACCCATCTCTCCTTGCATCTCCAGCCCACTTTAACAGGATGTGGAAGAGTGGTTCCGAGCGGCCACTACTGCGGCAATGCTGATCTTTATTAGTGCTATACTACAACTTGTGTACTTTCTTCTACTGCATGTCAGCTTAACTAGTTAAGATGGATTGTAGTGCAAAACATTACGATTTATACAAATGTGAAAAGAGCCGTTCCAGCCACTTTAATACTTTAAGGCAAAGGAATACAAACTGATATGATCACCACCACAAAACCACCTTCTGCTGGCCACAAAAATCTGCACCTTGTCCAGTCATTACAGCAACACACCATATTTACATCATGTGCTTTTGTTTACCTCAAGTCAACTCCTCACTTGGTAATAAAACCTATTAATAACAATATAAAACTACTGTACCAGACCCAGAATTTAACCTAAGCTGAAAAGACATGAGATATCGTTATCCCTTTTCTGTGAGCTAGAAAATGCAGATAACGGAAACATCAGGGCAACTCAGACAATGTTAAACATAGTCTACAGTATGTGTGATGACAAAAGAAAACAGGAAGAGAACAAGCTGTAAGGCCCTCAATAATCCCCCTCCATAGAAAATGTGCAACTGCTACCAGAGGGCTCTCTACCTTGAAGGCACCTGTGGGGCACGGCAAGCCTAACGGTCCGAGGAATGAGGTAGTCTGGGTCAAGTGTCGACAGAAAGGTGGTAGGAAGTGGGTGATTTCGCCAGGCGCTAAGTGTTAGTGTGGCACATGTCAGAGTGTACAGTTACAAAACAGGAGAAGAAACAGGGGAAGATAATATTGGTTGTTAAAGAGAGTCCATGCATTTGAACAGCAGTAGTCAATATTTCCAAACTGCTGCTGTGTCATGCCCCCTAGTGGCCAGATTGATGCTCTGCATGTGTGAGCTGTGAGCGCTGAGAGTGAGTGTGTGTGTGTGTGTGTGTGTGTGTGTGTGTGTGTGTGTGAGTGAGAGACCACTCTGACTCTCAGCAACAGCGCATGCGAGGTGGAGGCAACTCCGGAGGCACTTCCGGTTCAGGCTGCAGAGACAGGACACTGTTGGAAAGCTCCTTGTTGGGAACTTCCAGAGGCATCTGTTGTATCAATAAGAAAGAAAAAAACATCTGAATACTCAGGGTTAATATGCTCAATTTTTAAACAGCGGGCAACTTATTGGGTGTTGAGTAAGTCTCATTTTGTAAATAACAAAGGTGAAATCTTTCACCAGCTACTGTAGGCAGAACAGGAGGCCTTTACTTAGACAGGCTTAAAACCTCACTGGGTCTTCATCAAGGCAGAAACAGTAAAAACAGATTGCTTACACCTGCTACTCCTTATAGACAATACACCAGAAACTGTAATATTGCAAAACATAATGAAATAACTATCACAATGACATCAAAACATGAATATCATAAAAAGAAAGAAGAGAAAGACAGAACAACAACTTTTGAAATCATATCATTTAAAATAATGCAGTCCCATCAGTAAGGATAATTATGAAAGAGTTGTGTTGTGCTCGTGTCCTAGTCCGTGTATTAAAAACTGAGTGAAACAAAGTGAACACAGTAATCATCTCTGCCTGGAAATATTCTATTTTTCCAACAAGTTGAGTTGTGCGTCCATGCAGCTGTGTAATGAAGGAGTTACCTGTCAATCTGTGTGACCATATATTAACTCTTAGTTTATTTATTTAAAAAAAAAAAAAAGGGCTTTGTGCTTTTTTTAAGGTGTTGTATTTGGCTGAGTTAAGACAGTATTTAATCTATTTTTCATTTAGACAGATTGTATGAAATTTAATTACACTACTGAGCAAGGCAAGGCAGAGCAGACTATTGTACCAGGTGCAACTGGAATAACCACAAGTGACTAATTTTAGTCAAAACATCAAATTCAATGCAGCTTCAATGTTGATTTTTACAGAAAAAAACACTGGAAATGATTACACACCAACCTTGCTAAGAATGTCATCCACAAGCTTCAGGAAGATCTCATCCACATTAAAGTTGTCCTTGGCACTGGCTTCGCAGAAGCGCATTCCACTTATTCGAGAGGCAAACTGTAACACAGGAAAGTGTGAAATTAGCACAGAGCCGAACTGAGCACAGCTGCTTCGTTTCATAGGAGCAGAAATATAATTAGTAAGGAATTTAAGTCTCACAGTCCGGCTTGTTAATACTAAAAACTATGTTTTATCTAATTTGATCACGCCAATAGATTGCGCTTTGTGTGCTCCTAAAACTGAAATGGGAGGCACCTGAGCTAAATCTCAAGTCACACAGCACTGTACTTCAATCTGTTCAAATAATATAGAAAACAAAGATGTGGCTCTGTGATATAGTGAAAGGGTGCAGCTGTGTGTTGAACCCACCCTCTCTCCTTGCTGTCTGGAGATGATACGATCGGTCTCACAGTCCAGCTTGTTCCCGACCAGGAGAAGCTCTGCTTCCTCTGAGGCGTACTGGCACAAAACAGAGAGCAGAGAGGAGACACATCAGGAAATCATCACCCTCCCGTTTCATAAAAGTCACACCAGATCACTGCAACAAAATCTGTGCACTGTACTGACACCGTGAACAACTCATTTTTTGGGAACTTAAAAGTTCAATTCTGGTAAATTTACCTCTACGGTACAAGGGCTGTGACTATGAAAGGACCATGAGGACATACATTTTTTCAGGTTGATCCATGTCTGCATGAGGCTGAGGTTATTATTATGAGATTATTGTTATCATAAAATGAGTGTTACAGAGTCAAGAGTCATCACATGAGCCACTCCCTTTAAAATAAATAAAGTCAAGCAACAAGACTAACAGGCTCTGCCAAACTAGAGGCCAACCAATAAATCCATATTGTCTCACTTCAGATACATTGCTGTTGAAGTATATGTCAGCTGATAAATGACAAGAAACTGAAGGACAGAAATGTCAAAGATGATGATGAAGATTTTGAAATAGTGTCACCTCTCTATCATTTGTTCCCCAGAAGTTTATTATTCAACAGTTAAATGTTGCAGGAGCTCAGTTCTCACGCCTTGGTCACAAGTGTTAAACAAACAAATTTAGGTTTATTGATATCGTGTAAAGAAATTTAATATCAGTTGAGTTTTAAAACTCTCAAACAGCAAACTCAGTATCAGAAATCCAGCATCAGTCAGGCTATAATGGAAACATGTCTCTGCAGAGAGACTTAAAGACAAAGGTAGAACTGAAGCGTGAACATCAGGGGATGCTGGCTGGGTTGCTACTGTTGGTGGATTGAATGTTTATGTAAACATTAGTGCTAGATGCATGGCAGAACCCAGGGAATTGTTTTGTCATTGTACAAGAGAAACAGGTGCCGTCTGACATATTTGACAGATAATAATAGCACAGGAACACACCGAAGGACAACAAAGGAAAGCCATATATCATTTAATGAGACGTTTCAGAAAAATCTAACTGCCCACAGTGTTTGTTTACCTTGTCTATCATTTTCATCCATTTAGGAAGGTCGTCAAAGGTCTCCTGCTTGGTGATATCATACACTAGCACTATTCCCTTGGCACCTCTGTAGTAGGCTGAGGTGATGCTGTTGAACCTCTCCTGACCAGCAGTGTCCCTGGATGAAAGAAATTAAACCCAATATAATTAAAATAACATCCACTATTCAACTCAGTCACAGCAGTGCAGTGCCTCCAACAATTTTGAAATACCAAAATACTGATTGACTGATTTATGGGGTTTTTCATACAAAGATCAATATGACTAAGGCTTGTATTTAAAAAAATTATTTATTTTTTTACCATGTATTAGTGAACTTGAACACTTTCTCAAGATCAAACAACAAATAGGAAAAGAAGAATCAGCTTCAAGCAACGTATTATCAATGTAGTTTTACTAATCAATATAGATGAGATTCTAATTTCTTTAGACACTATTCATTTATGAACACTGAATCTTTCTTTATGAGCACCAACGTTATCATCATCTTGTATCTAGCTTTAAAAAAAAAAACAAAAAAAAAACAGAAATCTGAAGACTTTTGTTCCACAATGACATAATCTGAAGAAACATGCAGTTATGAAATGATTGTCAACTCTGTAACATTTTACTTTAACACTTGGTGAATCGCTTTTAACACACCACAATGTAGCTGTAAGCAGACATAAGTGTTTATTGAGGTATTTGTCGGTAACTACAATGCCTCCTGTAGGCATCCATAAGTCGAGGCTAAACACGGCTGTGATTACACAGAATGAGTTTTCATAGTAGAAGTAACTGTATAGTTGTTGAAAATCCTGCATTAATAAACACCTGAAAATGTCAGTTACAGCTACACCAGCGTGAGTTATAAACCATTCACTAGTTAAAATGATAAGTAATAGCTTCAATTACAGGTTGATCAATAGGAATCACAGGCACCTGAAATTAAATCAAGTCAAACTGAAGATATGATTCTTTTTTTAAATTAACTCTTCATTTAATAAATGTAAAGGTACAAAGATATTTTTTTAATGTCTGAGTGGATATTTTTTCGGATTTGTTATGATTCAGCTGATCATCTGAGTCTGGGTTAGCAGCATGACAAGCAGTTGGAGCTCCACTCACAGCGAAGTGTTACTGTACCTTCAGCCAGCTAGTCTCTCCCCGTTTCCCCCTGTGAGTCACAGTCAGGCTTATGAGCAGGAGCGCAGACAGAGACACAGCAGCACAATGGCAGGGTTAGGTAAGGCCGGGCGCGGCAGTAATGGAGCTTGATGCGAGCAGTTCAACATGAGAGACAAGACACAGTGGAGGACGGCCTTCCTGATCGGACAGGTCGAGGACAGGGTAGAGGAGCGGGAACAAAATGGGACGTGGTAAACGGCAGATGTGATGTGGGGGTGGGAGGGTGGATGTGGTGTTAGTGAAGAGGTCAGATGTGTTAGTGAAACAAGCAATGGCATTCCCATATTTTAGCCCAACACTCATTGTCACACAAAGGCATATACAAGCTTTCCTCACTGTAATCTGTGGCATGTTAATCAGTTTTTCAACCGTTGGACAAGAGCACTGGATGGTTTAGATGTTTTCAAAATGTGATTAAAACCCAGTTAAAGTCACAAGACACAACCAGAGGCACGGCAGAATCAAATAACATCATCCCCATCACTGGTGGTCTGTTTGAGGAATAACACTAGGCTGGCTCAAGACTTCTGAATTGCTGCACACATCTCTGAGCAATTTTCAGCAATTTAAATAATATATTAAAATAATGAAGTGAAACAAAAAGACAGTTCAGTCTGATAATCGAGCAACAATGACACTGTATGTCTCCAGTGACCAGTATCAAACCTCCATCACTAACGGATTGATATGGATACTGTCACAAAAGATGGATTTTGTTCTTAAAATGATTGCGCAAAAACTTTAAAGAAAAATCTATTAATGGTCAAATTAAATTAAAATCAAATTGCTACTACTTATTAGTACTTTTAAACAAATCTGTGAATGGTGTTAATCCGTATTTTGGACTATGGCAATCAATTCTCCAGGTGTGTCAGATTAGATCAGATGGAAGGTCATAAAAAATGGTTGGCTTTAGTGGCACTACTTAAATATTCAAACGTTGGTGTAGACAACCATGTGGTTCCTCTCATATACATGGTATCTCTGGCAATCCTGCAAGGGGTTTCATGGGTTTAAATGCATAACCAAGTTCCAGGAACTGTTGCCTGTGTTTGCACTGAAGAGACTGTGGTCAAGAGAGTTTTGCCCTTGAACCTTGTTTTTTACTTTTAAAAATACACTTAGTTGCTAGTTTATTAGGTGCACCAAGCTAAAACTAACGCAGTCTAATACAGCAGTCCTATAATAAATATTCCCTTCGTGAAGTTTATAATGTTCAGTTTTTGTTGAAAGTGCTGTTGATTCAGCTATATGAACATTTTGGAGGATGTAGTTTGTGGTGCTGTTGAACTGTCTTGTGTTATACAGAAGGATGTTTCTGTTATTTAGCTTACCCCCATTAAAAAAAACTGAACATTATGACCTTCATGAAGGAGGGTTTATTGCAGGACTGCATTAGTTTTAGCAGCTACGGTGCAGTTAATAAATTGGAAACTGAGTATATGTTGTGTTTTCACATATAGGTGTGCACTTGTTGTAAGTCATTACAAAAATAACTTGTGATACTACATGTAACAAATAAACCATCGCCTGTTGTTACCAAGACTACAATGGTTGTTGTTTAGACAACAACATGGGTGAGTATTGTTGCTCCATAGGTAGAACTTAAAAGTTAGATTCCCACTGGAGAAACATGCTCTTTGGATAAACCCCTTCACTGTTAATCGTTCATTTAAAAAAATTAATGTTTTGCAAGTTTTGCAAAACATACACATGCTATTACTTTACTTTATTTTATCATGATTAAAAGATTTAAGGTATTTACTTTTGCACATGCCTCACCTACTATACAAAGCTGAGATGCACCCACTAAGCCACCAGTATCTGTTTGTTAGAGCGGTTTGCAGCATGATAGGACAGAGGAAACACTCCATGATAGGACAGACAGAGGAAATGTGCTATGTAGAGGAGTAAAGGAACTGGAATCTTGTGTACAATTACTCACCATATCTGTAGTCTGATCTTTTTCCCTCTCAGCTCAACGGTCTTGATTTTGAAGTCAACTCCTATGAGGGCAATCAAAAACACACATGAGAACATCTACATTTACCAGCATTTCCTGTGTTGTTTTGCCTTTATGTCAGTATAATTTCAATTACTAGGTTGGTGCATGAAGAAAACTGACTTCCCTTCTTTGCTTTAAAGGCAAATTATAATTCTGTCTTGAATCTGGATCAATTATATTTCTATTTGAGAATGGTAGGTTTCCTTGGTTTCATAGCTCCTAAACAATGACTGAGGAAGTTACTCATACTTGTGTCATACTTTTAAAAACTGTGCACGATGATAGCAACTATCTCAGATCTATTAAAACAAAGAAATTACAAGACAACATTTTCAGACAGGCTTGAGTGACTATTACTAGTCAAACTATTCCATCTGTGTTATCTGTGATCAAAAAAGCACAATGTTAGCGACACACAGCTCACACAACCTGCGAGCTGTGTCACAGAGATGACAGGACACAAAATGGAGCTTTGCAATGGCAGCTGCCTGTGTGCACAACTATTTTGGGACTGGACACTATGGCTGGCTGCTGTATTGGTCACAGGACTGTTTACCCAATTCGACATATAAACAGACCTCACGTATTTTAAGTTGGCAGCATCTATAACTCTGGCACAACAAGTTTTCACAAGTCGCTCTTGTTTTCAAAGGGTTACGGTTAGAGTTAAGAGTTAAGATACAACAAGTTAGAGTGGTTGTGTTTTTGTAATGTAAAAGAATGCAGTATGAATCAATTTTTTAAGTAGACATATGAAAAATGGCTGTTCAGAAATGGCATTCGATGGGGCACAACTACATCCTCATCTAATTACACAAACAGGGTCACCAGTTGTAAATTAAGTTACACTATTACTGAACAGCTGCAGATCCATGCTATGAAAGTAGCAGGGTGCCAAGTCTCCTCCTTACTGTGTTGTGTGCAAAGTAAGGGAAACCCACTTTAAACTCTCACACAAGATCTAAGCCTTTAACTCGTCAAGCTAAATTTACAGACAGTGACAGCTCTAGAAGCCTCTGTGTACAGTATACAATGTGCAACATAAAAACTCTGTTTTTCTGTTATTTAGATACAACACATTAAACACTTGGTACCTACACAAGCAAAGAGTACTACTAGATTTTGTACTGAATATTCTTCACCTCTGAGCAGAAATAGACCCTTCACTCACCTTTGTTAAATTGCTTAAAAATAAGAAATCTATAAAACTATTTGACTCAATACTTTTTGATTTGCACCTCGTATATATAGTATATGCCTCCGTCTTTACTTTACTTATTCAGTTTTACTCTTTTTATTGCATGTCCCTCTTTATTTTTGTTTATTTTGTCTGTTAATCTTTATTCAAACTATAATTGTATCATAAAATTTGAGGCTGGGATAGTCAAACTTTACTATGATGAACGTCTTGTTTACTTCTATGTTTGTACAGCTGTTCTTCTCCAACTTTGCAATAAAAATAAAAAATTACTGTGTAAAATTCTTCTTCTAACAGCCTAAAATATACAACAACCCAAGCATCATTTCAAGCCTCAAACGTGTGGAAGGAAAAACAAAAGTGTTGGGAAAAACACTTCATAGAAACACAGTCAAGTCGCTAAGGCAGTTTTGTTAGCTTGAACAGTGTTGTGTTGCAGTTAGCTTAAATTGGCCGGCTACAGCTGGTATTGTAACCTTTGTTCAGTCCCATTACACAGTAGAGTAGAAGGCAATATGTCAGCAACGTCCACCCCATGGTAGTTTAGGTATCTTCAGTCCAGTAAGTAGACGGAGCCCTGCTGTATGTCAATACAAAGTTGACAAAAACAAGTCCCTTAAACGCCTCCTGTCCTCACCTACTGTCGACTTGCAAGCTTCGCAGAAAGTGTCGTCCGTATATCTCTCCATGAGACTGGTTTTACCAACACCACGGGAGCCAATAATGATAATTTGAAGTTTAAAATCAGCGGGTCTGGGAGGCATCTTCCTGCGGCGCGACTGAGCCCCCAGAGCGGGAGACGAGTTCGCGGAGCCCCCGCCACCACCGGCGGCCCTCCGCGGTATATCATATCTCGGATCCATCAGTAATTCCACATTTGTGACAACAAGAAAAACAGACAAACACGCCTAAACTATTATAGAATCGAACCAGTGTGCTATATCCGACTTTCTTTCGTCTCCGTAGAAGTTTGTGAAAGTTTGTCGCTCGCCGACAGTTGTTGTTGTTCAGCCATTAGACACACACCAGATCCACCATGACGTCATTAACCACGCTATAAAACATTTCCGTTTCCGCTGCAAACTCTTATCATATCATTTTTATTTTTGGTCTGTAGTATTTATTTATTTGTTTGCTTGTTTGTATCTCTTGTATTATTATTTATTGATTGATTTTTACCAGAAAAGCTGTGAAGAATTAGCAAGGATAACGACAACTGTTCTAAAATCACTGCTCATCACTTCTGGAAGTGGGCTCAAGTTTTTTCAATCTTCACAATTTACACTCCTCATTAGTTTTGCAGATTTCTGACTTATTTTTAAACTGTGTTGGAAAGTAACCGCGTGACATGTACTATAGTACATCTACATATTACAACTATTTCACTACATTTAGTTAAGCCCGTGGAGTTCAGCAAAACCAAAATTGTCAGAGGATGTTAATCTATTCTTGAATACCATTATCATATCAATGGATATTGCGTTTTGGTTCTACATATTCCCAAAAGTGATGGAAGACGTATTTAGATGCTTCATTTAAGCAAACGCACAAATATAACAATGAAAATATATTTCATTACAAATGAAAGTCCTATATTTAATATCTTAAAGAGAGGTACCCGGAATCTTATATGAGGTTTATGCTATAATTTCATTTTGGTGTCATTTCCTCTCAGTCTCTCTAACTGGACCGGCGAACCAATGGATTCAAGGTTTACAGCATAATTGGTATTTTCTACATGTAGGCTATAATTAGTTTGGCAGTTATCTTCATTAGTCCTGTACAGTCACTGGAAAAGCCAACTCATCTCTTATGGGTGGTAATAGTAAGAAATATGTCATAATGCACAATATAAGTGAAATGTTACAAAGTTCATTTATCTGTCATTTGACACAGTGGTGTATAGCAAGATGAGACTCCAACATGAAAAATAATATTATTTTCATGACATCTTATTTATTCACTCATTTACTGTGTATAATTTTTGCTTAGGTGAGTAGCATAAAGGGAACGACAACTTGCACTTATACAACTTTTATGGTAAATTTCCATTCAGAGATAACATAAATAAATACTCTGTGACCCTCTCTAGCAGTGAACATTCTGCCACATACACAATCATGTAAAAATCTGGAAAGGTCCAGAAACTTTCATGAAACTTGAACTGTCACTGTCACTGTCACTGTGTAAAAAACTATGAATGGCATTTCTGAGACAGATTGACTGATGGAAGATAGGGACAGATGACAGCAGACAGCAAAGCACAGATTGTTTTTTAGTGTAAATAATAAATTTGTTTAAATGAGCTCTAACTAAATTGTGTGTGTCCACTTCTCTCATGCGTGCTCCACTCTTGTGCATCTTATGACAGAGAAGGTAGACTGATTAAAAGCCCCTTTTTCTCATTGGGGTAATACAGTCCCCTCTTGTTGCCCCTGTTTTGAACTGATCTGCATTTTGACAATCTGGTTCCACCATGGTCGGTTTATATGCGTTGTATATACTTTTTGTCCACTGCGGCGCCCGTAGCCTGCGACATCGCATGACGTTGCGGCTGAGGAGGAGTTCATATTAATCCAAACACGGAGGCAACAATATCCACAGCGTTTGTCGACAACAAATTTATTATATCCCGTCGACTTCAGTAACAGCATGGCCGCTCAGAAGATAAACGAAGCTCATGAGCACATAGCTAAAGCGGAAAAATGGTGAGTAACGACGAAAATCCTGTTTATTTCTTGCTCAGAAAACCAGTTTGTTTCACCACTGATGTTAGCTAGCTGTAAGGCCACTGAGGCATTTACACCAGAAAGGTTATGCGACATAGATACCACATTAGCCTCTATTTTGTCTTCTTCTGTAATTGACAGTAATCATATAATGCAACTGATTCTGTCTGTTTAAGTCGTTTATAATTTGCACATCATTATATGTTTTTGTAGCTTAAAGACAAGTCTGACAAAGTGGAAGCCTGATTATGACAGTGCTGCATCAGAATACGCCAAAGCAGGTAACATAAATTAATATTATTCTTTCTAGAATCTAACCCTTTAATAGATAACCCACAGATTACTCATTGCTAACTGAGTGTGTCCTGATTTTAGCTGTGTGCTTCAAGAATGCCAAGCAGTATGACCAGGCAAAGGATGCTTACCTGAAGGAAGCTGAATATCACACAGAAAACAAGACGTATCCTCTCTGTACTCTCTCCACAGTCCTATAACGAAATGTTACTGCTGTTTGAATCTGTTCTAATTTCCTTAACTTTCCCTCCAGGCTTTTTCATGCTGCAAAGTAAGTATCCCTGTTTTATAACCCTGATATTAGGGGTGGGCGATATGGCCTCAAAATTATATCACGATATTTCAAGGAAATTAGCAATAATGATATTATGACGATATAGAAAAATAAATAAATACTGAACAACGTTTTATCAGTGATTGCATCTTGTAGGCAGCAGCATTTATTAGTGCAAACAATATTATATATGCACTGATAATGCACTATATTTATTAGTGCATTTTCCATCCTTTACCAATGAGCTACTGTCATTGATGACAGACTACCTAATCGAAGTGTGAATCTATTGCCACAAGGTGGCAACAGCAGCAGCATTATAGTGCAATAGTAGTGACACAGCATTATACACAGTTACTCAGCATGAGTCAAATGTAAGCACAAGAGTAGCCTAGGTAGTGTTTTCTCTGGAAATCTTAAGTATAACATAACTGCTTAACACTTTAGTTCAACAATAACAATAACTAAAGTAACTTAACCTTGTAACTCTTCAGGAGCCTGCACAATTTTGTCAGCTGATAAAATTGACCTCAAATTTTAAGTACAAATGTTAACAAACAGCAGCAATCCACATGCCCGTAGTTTAACCCAAAATCTCCACCGACAATAGTGTAGCTGCTAGTTTGTCGCAGCATGCTTCATACATCGCAGGCGAGGATGTCTTTCTACCTGGGATGTTGTATCTTGGGTCGAGCTTTTTAAACAGTTGCTTTAACCCCTCCTTTTCCACCGTTTGGATTGGCATCATATCCTTGGCCAAACAATATGTAACCGCATCAGTAATTTCCATCCACCGTTTGATCATATGGAGTGCAACTAGCGAGTGCTGCAGCGATGCTCGGTTGAGTCAGTTGTTTACTGTTGGGCTGCACATCACCAGCTGCTAGTATCTCCTCCTCGCCTGCCTTCATAGCCTGGTTGAAGTCGATGGTGTGTTTTTGCTTCAAGTGGTGAAACAAGTTTGTTGTGTTTCCACCTTTCACGGTAGTATTGTTTTTGTCTTTGTTGGAGGTCTGACCTCTTGTAGCCAAACCACTTCCATACTATTGAAGTAGCTCGCTTTTTAGGTCCTAAATCGTCATGAGAGGCTGACACGCTGCTCTCGCTCTCAGACGTATTTGGGCATCTGTTCTTGTTGTGCGCGCTATATCATTGATATGACGAGATGACAGCCCTACCCGATATTACACTAAAACATAAAAAGCACTTGTTTTATTCTCACTCCTCTTCTCCTTCCTCAGGGCTATTGAACAGGCAGGTATGATGATGAAGGTGAGTGCAGCCATAGCGTTAACACTGAGGTCATTAACATCAGGTAGATGGAGCAGAATTGTAACTTTGCTGTGTTTGCACTGTAACAGGAACAAAAGAAGATGCCAGAGGCCATCCAGTACATAGAGAAAGCCTGTATGATGTACATGGAGAACGGGACCCCTGACACTGCTGCCATGGCTCTGGACAGGGCTGGAAAGTAAAAAACAATACTTTATACTTCGCACTTGAGGCATTAGATCAAGCCTAAATCCCTCAGCTGTTAGCATAACAAGCAGCCAACATGTTTGATAGATTTATAACTATGATGAGACATTCTTTCACTGTATATTATATTGTATGGATTGAATTCACATTGTCAGTTTTGAGAATAAGTTTTGAAATTCTTTTCACGCATGAACGAGACTCTCCCTCTAACTGAAACACATATTTCTCCTCAGACTGATTGAGCCTATAAACCTGGAGAAAGCTGTGGACCTGTATCAAAAGGCAGCTGGTGTGTTTGAGGTAACAATGAGCTGCTGACAATAACTGAATCATTGCACTGATGTTGTTGCTTTTATTTCCTTGAGTTAATACATCCTTGTTTTCTGTCTGTAGAATGAGGACCGTCTGCGTCAGGCTGTTGAACTGCTGGGCAAAGCCTCCAGACTTCTGGTCAGGTTAAAAAGGTAAAGGAAATGAAGGAGGGGTTGACATTAGTCACCTGCGCTGCCAAACCGCAGGAGGTGGTTTTTGATCAAACACAGTATCAGTTATAGCTGTCATTTGTTGAAGGCTGATGTAGAAAGCTGGAAAAACCCAGAACCTTTGTTCAGAAATCTTGTTAAATTCTGTCACATGAGAAAAAGGTATTAGGGGTGATGAGCTTGTTAATTTCAATGTCTTTTATTCTATTCAGTAATTAAAAAAAAACTGGTAAAGAGATTGTGTTTGATTGGCATTAAAAATAAAAAAATAAAAAACTAGTTTAGTTTTGACAGTGTTCAGAGATGTTTATAATGGTGTAATATTAAAATAGCACTGAGATGTCACTTGTGTCTCTCCTATCCATTTTCAATACTATTAAATTCATGCATTAAGTTTCGGATATTTGGTTTCTATATAATCATGTTGAACTGCAGTACCTGCTCCTCTCAGTCCTCACTCCGCTCTCATCTTTCTAACCAGGTTGGACGAAGCAGCGGTGGCTCTGCAGAAAGAGAAGAACATGTACAAAGAGATCGAGAACTTCCCCATGTGCTTCAAGGTGGTTCACCTCGTAGTTTCTATGTCATTAAATTCTCCATGCACGTGAATCAAAACGTAATGTGGTACTGTAGCATTTCCAATGTTATGGTTTCTCCGCAGGTTATACTGTACAGGTTGAACAGAGTCAGGTGTTTATGTCTCTTGGCTTGTCAGTGTGCCGCAGCAGCACAGACTAAAAAAAATGCTTTTGCGAGGTTGCTATAAAATAAATTGCACAGTCATCAAATGAAACTGAGTGGCCACACAGCAAATACTTGTTGGTAGGATGATGTGTAAATCGTTGTTTTTGGTCCTTTTAGGGAATTTGTTAATAGAAAAATGAAGAAAATGTCAGAGAGCAGCAGGCTGGAGTATTAAACAGTGAGCCTGATCAGCTTGGATCCAAATCCTTTTGTTTGATGTGTCATTGAGCAAGACACAGTCCTGACCAGATGTTAAAGGGCCCTGACCTCTGATCTTCTACGGATGGAGACAAGACAAAAGAACATATATTTTAAGGAACTTATATCAAATTGGTGTGTTCTTTTTTTTTTTTTTTTTAGAAAACAACTGCCCAAGTGCTGATTCATCTTCACAGAGGGGACTACGTAGCAGCTGATAAATGTGTCAGAGAAAGTTACAGGTATGAGAATTCAAATGTTTCGTTACCATCTGTAATCCAGAGCCTACTGCCACTGCGTGGAGCCGATGTTGCCTTGAGCAAGGGTCACAGGAAAATCATCTGCTTCCCCGTCCAAATTTCATCTGAAAAAAAAAAAAACATCAGAGAGGAAATTAAAATTTGTTCGGGCTTGGCTCTCTTGACTGACTTTGTTTAGTGATGACATACACCTGTTCATGGTGTAACACTGCTGCCACTGACACTGAGAATCATTACATGAAGTGCTGCTTGATCTCCACCAGTCTGCCTGGCTACAGTGGAAGCGAAGATTGCATTGCCATGGAGACGCTACTGCAGGGCTACGACGAGCAGGACGAGGACCAGGTCTACCGCGTGTGCAACTCACCTTTACTGAAGTACATGGACAATGATGTGAGTACTGCTGACAAATAAGTTTATGTTTTTATGTCTCTGCCCTGGCGACACACACGGCCAGAGACATTATACCATGGGTTGGCCATAACTCATAAATTCATACACTAATTATGACACAATTTAACACAAAGGTCTAATAGGATAAAATGATGAAGTGATGGCATTTTATATCCAGTTGGTCAAATTCAACTTCACTGTGACATCATAATGTTTTGCAAAAACACTTCTGGTCATTATTCAAAGCTGTAACTCAGGAAGGAGAGACTGACCATATTTCCTGCAGCTTGACTTGGTGGCGGAGGCATACACCTGCAAGGCTGTGATAATGCACTTAAGTTTTATATGTTAGATGATTTCCTAGCACATCAATGTAGAATATATAAAAACTGCTATGACACTACTGAGTAGTTATATTTATGGTCTGCTGAATGGAAGTTCTTTAAACAAACAGTGGCTTTTCATGTCTCCACGCCAGCAACAGCCGTGGCTGGAGGCAGTTTTCTGATTGTCCGTCTCATTCTCATGAGCACGATATCTCAGGAAAGTCCTTCAGGGAATTTCTTCAGATTGGGTACAAATGTTAATTTGGATTCAAAGATGAACTGATTAGATTTTGGTGGTCAAAGGTCAAGGTCACTTTGACCTCATAAAACACGTTTTTGGCCATAACTCAAGAATTCATACGCTGATAATGACACGATGTAATGATGCAAATATCTAATAGGATAAAATGACAAAGTTATATTATATCCAAACTTATTTAGAATACATTAAAAATTGTATTTAAGGTTTGAGGAAAACTCCCACACATTCAGACAGAATGAGCTTTACAGGGAGAAAGGGATGTGGTCAGTAGACAAGGGCATTCAGCAGGACAAAGCCAAACGGGAATAGCAGTCCCTACCTGTAGCTGACCTTAGAACAGCATGTTTGCTGAGCTTTAATGGCATCTTGCTCTCCTGATAGCTTTATTTATTTTCAGTTGAATTACTGGTTTCCAATGAGGCAAATGTGTTGTTGCTGTTGTTGTTGTTGTTAGCATGTTTCTGTTTATCAGATTAGCATAACATTGTTGACCTCCTCCATTTTCACACAAAAATCAAATGTCACACTGATGTGACAGTTCTTCACTCCGGTCAGGGTTTTAAATTACAGGAGGACCAGTTAGTTCACAGAAAAGCTGTAGGTAATTGCTGCTGTAATCGTCATTGGGATGGGATGGTGATTAGTTTAGAGTTTTGGCATCTTTGTTGATTTTTGAAGTGAAAAGAAACAAATTCAAACCCTGCAGCAAATCTTCAGATTTTAAAGCACTGTTACCTTTAAGTTCATGAACTTAAACAATAACTGTGGCTTGTACAAAGGTTTGGGCGCTCTACTAAGTCAGGACTTAGCAAGCCCCCTTTGGCAGATATCACAGCTTGCAAGCACTTTTTGTGTCAGCTAAGTGAGTCTTTCTGTTCTTGATTTAAGAATTATCCCTCACTAACTGCAGATCACTTCCACCTCAGATATGTTACCTGTCTTGCAGGCACAGCATGTTGAAGATCTACCCACAGATTTTCAATTATGTTTAAGTCAAGTCATTTGCATGTCACAATTACTGTTACATTTTCTTTTTAAATGCAAAGTAACAGTGAAGTAACATTTGGAGAAAGGTTCATTTTCTAATATGATTTCTGCAGTGGTTGTATGTATATTCTTTTCACTTAAAAAAAACATCAAGTATGTAATTTGCACAGCTTACTTCATACAACTATTCATGCTCCAGACAGGATTTAAAAATAATAAATAAATCACTGACAAATGCAGGTAATTTTAAAATCACCCCACCTCCCCATGACAAATAAATCCAGTTGCATGCACAGACTTTAACACTCAATCTGCCTCATAAGGGCTGTGAGGGTCTGGTTTGATCAGATTTAGCATAAGCAAACAACCTTACAGGTTTAAAGTTTCGAAACGTGACTGGAGACACCCCCCCACCCACCCCCACCCCAGTTCAGTCTAATGACAAAAACAGGAATTCAAGAAAATCTCATGAAATAACCAAAATGTTTGAACTGCTTCTGAAAATGTGGTCTTCATGAAGGACCCTGTTATTCACAGTAAGAAGCTGACTGAGAAAAGAAGGTTTCAGGGCCTTTTTTATGTCTGAGATCATGGATCAGTCTAATGTTAGTGAGACTGTTTCACAAAAATAAGGACCGACTCATTTTAAGCCAAAAACAGACACCTTATCCCCAGACTAACTTAGGCCTAAGACCTATGTTACCATGGTAACAATCAATGACACCTGTGCTGAGCAGTAGCACCCAACAACAACAAACAGGAAAACATGGTTCATAATTTGCCGTTTGTTGACATTGTTATGGAGAGAGTGCTGAGAAAAGAGTTTAGAGACCAAATCAGATTTTATTTTTATCATTTCTTTCTTTGTTGAATTTCCAAAGTACAACATCCTTGTAACTGCTGAATTCTTCCAAAAGACAAAACATTTTCTGCTAAGGTTAACTGAGCTGAGCAGTTGGATGTGGTTCCCTTGTTGACCACTTTTTTATTTTCAAAAAAAAAGTGTTAATTTACCCAGAATTCATTTTACCATTGTAAGGACTTAAGATAGTCAAGAGCTAAACTGCTTTGTAGAGGATGAATAAATTCAGTATATCTGAAGTCTGACTATTTGTTATATTCAAGTCTATCTTTGTGAAACCAGCCCCTGATGACACTTTTTATTCTCTGCTGCCTCACAGTACGCCAAGCTGGCCATTTCCCTGAGGGTACCCGGAGGAGGAGGAAAGAAGAAGAAGGCTGCAGCTGCTCCACAGGGTGGTGCTAGTGGGGCGCCAGCTGCCGCCGATGAGGATGATGATTATGAGGGCGGGCTGTGTTAGCCTCCAACGTGCTGACTCTACCTATCTACTGTTCCAGCACTACACCCTCTGTGTACGAGTTAAAAACCTTGACAAACCCTCTCAGCTCTGAAGCCCAGATGGGCGACTGTTTTGATCTTTATCGTGCAAAAAATAATAATAAAAAAAAAAAAAACACATTTAAAACCCCAACAGTTACAGTCGGTGTTGCAGAAGAGTCAAGTGCAAACAGCCTTTTAATTTGCATTTCTTTGAGGTGGATCCTCTGTGTAATGAAAAATCACTCTTCAATGTTCAATAATGTATGAAAGCCTGTTGTATGTAAATGTTCCATTTCTTGTTTCTGTGAAGCTGTACATTTTGCTGTTATTGCTTGTGGAAAGGTTACTATAGATATATTAAAAATCAAATACTTTAAGAAATATGTCTAATAAGTTGATCAATATATTAGGTGTTTCTTTGTACTACTTGTAGTTAATTTATTCAATATTAATGGATACAGTCTTGAAAAAGTGCTGGAACAATATGCAGTTAGTTAATGCATGTTTGGAATAATGAAATCAAAACCAATGCTGTGATGAATTGGTTAATATTAATGCTTAAAAATGATTCAATCCGTTTTCAACATAAGCGCTTATTCATGAATTAAAAAAGGAATGATGATGCAGCTTGTAGCCAATTGTAGACCGTTTGTCTACCTCGAGGTGTGCGTTATCCACCTTTTAAAAGAAAAAGAAAAAACCTCATGGCTGTGTCTACCAATTTCCATAGTACAATCCTCAAATTAAAACTACTTAAACATGAAAAAGGGACCATGCAGTGATTTTTTTTTCCTTTTTAAATACTGAATTTGTGTCATTTATCTTAGTGTTCATACAAAGAATGCGAGAATTCCTCTACAGACAAGATCATTTAAATGCCAATTCAAAAATATTCTGTCACTAAAATAATAAAAAAGGGACTGTTTACATTTTTTATTTGTACCGTTGCCCACTTCTTGTATATTCCTCAAAAGCAAATGTCCAAACTTTGCACATGCATCAATAAACATTTCCGTTGTGTGGCATTTTATGGTCTGTACATTTTCTTAAACGAGTTAGCAGACAGTTTCCACATCAGTGAGAATGTGTCTGCACCACACCGGCCTCCGACAGACGTGTGATGACTGTGTAGCTTCCTTAGACCTATTTATCTTTGATGAGGCTAATGCGCTCTCTCTCTCTCCCTGGTAAGCGATATTTAATTTGCACGTCGTGCTGCTTGTGTTTCCCTCCCACTCTGAATGACTCTGCAGTGCGTCTGTGCATCGTCAAGACCAAATCTGCACACCAGTACACGCTGTAACAGGTGAAAATAAAAATGCTGCACATCTCCTTGTGTCAGTTATTAACCTTAAATGTAGTATGAAGTTGTGTGTACAGTATTTGTAAAAGATGTAATTTGATTGGGCGAAAGTATACTGAAAAAAAAAAATAGAGCCCTAGGTATTCCGTGTATTCATCTAATATTTATTGATTTTAAGTTAATTCAACTTAAAATTTCTGATTAAGTCTTTTGACTTGAAATGAGTTGGTCAAATTAACTGCTGAGAGTTCACGTGACTCAAACTACGTTTCTAAAGTAACATCTGTATAAATTATATGTACTACAGTTCAAAAGGCCCAGATCTGAAAAGAGGTGGAGTCCTGTAATCGTCCTATTGATGCAGTGCAACCCATTCTACCCTCTTAAACCACAAATACTGACAACCTTTACTTGAGTAAAATACCAGTATAACACTGTAAAATACTCTGATACAGGTAAAAGTATTCAAAAGTAAAAGGACATACAGAGAATTCAGTAAGTATTCAGTCCCTTTAACTTTTTCATATTTTGTGTACCAGCCTTACGCTAAAATAAATAAATAAATAAATATTAGAAATTGACATGCAGTCATTGCAGTGACATGTCTTCAGACTCTTCACTCAGTGTGATTACACCCTCAAGTCTTCTCAGGTGTGATGCAACAAGCTTTGCTCACCTGGATTTGGGGAATTTTCTGCCGTTCTTCTCTGCATATCCTCTCAAGCTCTGTCAGGTCAGCTGAGGCCCATCGGTGGACATCCTCTCCAGCCTCATGGCTTGGTTTTTGCTCTGATATGCACTGTCAGCTGTGAGACCTTATATATAGTCAGGTGTGTGTCTTTCCAAATCAACTCCAATCAGCTGAATTGACCACAGGTGGACTCCAGTCAAGGTGTAGAAACATCTCAAAGATGATCAAGAGAAATGGGAGGAACCTGAGCTACATTTGACATAGCAAAGTGTCAATGTGATATTTCAGTTTTTCCTTCTTTTCGTTTCTCTTTGTTATTATGGGGTATAGAGTGTAGATTGATGAGGGTAGAAATTAATGTACTGTATAATGTACACCCGCTATAACTTTCATTACTATCCCCTTTCATTATTTTTTATTTTATTTACTTTCTAAATGCATTTCCTTATGTTCTTTCTTTACTTCCCATTCACAATATTTGTTAGAGCACTGTCACTTCATTGGTAAGAAAAATAGAACAAGAGAGCAAAAAAAATGTATTTAAGTTGTAGTGCATTGTATAAGATATGAAAATCAAAATAAAATAAGTTGGGGTTGGTTTGGTCAGTGGTCCCAGGAGGGTCCCAGGTTGTTTTCCATCAAAACCCTGTTGAAAAGCTGTTGACCAGCAAACAGCCTCTCTACCTCCTCACTCACAGTCTGTCTCCACAAGCAAAGAGCAGCACATTACAAAAACTCAACACCTTTCCAGATGTTTTATTTGCAGATCTCTGGACCTCTGTCATACCACATTGCCTTAAACATACAGGTACAATTTCACATTTCATTCCCCCGTGGCATATCCTGTCCCCTTACACTTGAATGTACATTTAATGAAAATTAATTATGAAGTTTCTCTTCCATGCTACAGTGTCCTCTAATGCATAGTATGGACCAAAGGGCTTCACGTTGCAGCCCTTTATGTGAGGAATCTTTTTTGAGTCTCTTTAATTTTCATCTTGATGAGGATGTTGATGCACAGCTGTGGGCGCCACAGTTTTCATGAGTGTGAATGTTAAAAACAGCCAGAGGTTCACAAATGTTGTGCAAGAGTCTACCACTTAATGCACATTACCCTGATTCAGAAGCAGCCCTCTGCTGGTTGCGACTCTAGCCAACCTGTAGATGATTCAGAACATGGATGATTGGCAATTATTCTCATTCTGTGTGAGGAAAAAAAGTCCACAGCGATACGTTTACTTTCTTAATACGTCCTTAAACTGCGTCACTCTGCAGTAAACAAACTCAGCATCAGTCCAACTGAACAATATCCACATTAAATGTCATGCCATTTAAACAGTTGTCATCTTCTCTACAATCTCATATTCTTTTAGATTCCATCAAAGCCTACATATCGTAACATAGAACTCATACAATGAATATCTGTGGAAACAGCTCTTCCTGAGAAAGATATGTAGTCGATGAGAGTTTCAGTTCTTCTCATACAAACAAAATAAGGCAAGTTAAGATTGTCTGATAATGTTTTCTGCATTGTGTCTGGAGAGGTCCCACGTGTTGCCTCTGACGTTAAAAAAAAACAAACAGAAGAAACGGTGGGGCTATGTTCATGTGTCTTAGTCAGAACCACCCTTTCCTTTCGGTCCCCGTGGAGAATCGAGAGCTCGATATTGCACAATTCCCACAATTGAAGTGTTCCAGTTGGAGAAAATATAAGATTGTGCTCATGTTGTCATTGTTGTGCACTTACTTGTTGGTGGGAAGCCCTTAAAGAGTAATGTTGCAGCCAGTTCGAGCTTCTCTCCGCCTGCTGTTCAATTGAGATAATGTGATGATGACAGACGCGAAGAGTGGCGAGGGGTCTTTAAAAATCTACCTTTATGTTAGGGATAAGACTTTTTATATCTTAGGAAAAATGTCTGAAAAGATTTCTCTCCATCTCCAACTGAACACCAGCTGCTTATTTTGTCCACCGGATGCCAAACTGAGCCATGTTTTGCAAGATAAATACAAGCACCGGCAAATTTTGTGCTCAATTGTTAATAATATGACTGTAATCTGTTGTTGTTTTCCATCAGTTGAGAGTAAAAAATACCAGAAAGTGTTTTTGTGTGGAGCTAACACTGTGTCACTGCCATCAGAGCTCAGTTGAGGAGGACAGAGTTGGTCCTCAGCTGGTGAATGGGCTGAAATAGCGGCTCACACCAACAGAGCGACCACCCAGCGTCTCCGAAAAAAGCTTTGACTCGCCTTCACAATTCAACGTACCCTCGCTGAGTTTCACTGAGTTTTCTCCCGGGTCCACTTAATCATAGTTTCTGGCGAGCGGTAGAGGAAGATGAGCTTGGCGTACATGTCCTCCTCCAGGTCCAGCTCCCCCGTCTCTCGGACCAGGAAGATGTCGGTGCACAGCTTGAGGATCCGGTCCACGTTGGGCAGCTCCTCGAACATGATGGTGTGGGAAATACCGCTGAAGAACTCGCGCACAAACTTGCCGATGACCAGAACCACCGAGGCGTACAGGCCCATGATCCTAGACGGGGAAGAGAGGAAGGGAAATGCTCGGTTTTTAGATTCCTTATAATCTTATTTCCCCAGCCGGTAGATGGTGTTAAGTCGACTGTGGAGTGGAAATTTGAAATTTGAATGTAATCAAGATAAGACACATCTTTTTTATTTATTTTTTTAAATCCACAGTGTTTTTAACATCAATCACTACCTACCCGTATCCAGCCAGGAAGCCCAGACTGGGCGGGCTGACTTGGTCGCTGAATATGTAAACCTCCAGACCTGCATCACACATGCATTGTTGACTCCTCTTTTCTATCGGGCCGGGCTTCGTCTGGTTGACGATCCACCATTCTTGGTTCTGATCTGACAGGTTATTAGCTTGCTTCAACGTCACGTCTATGTCCAACATCTCTTCATCTACAACGGTAAAGAACGACATGATGCTAGTGATTCTAATCCGAATAAAAAATAAAAAAGCATGTTTCAGAGGATGAGGGGGAAAAGAGAATAAAGACTTCTACTTTATTACCTAATATATGTATCCATTTTGGGGGAAAAGCTGTGCTTTAAAAGCAGTTATTTGTAACTTTGCAAATATGAGTAAAATTTTACTGTAAAATTAAAATCTTTCAGATTATTCTGACGGCACAGGTTTGTGTTAGTGATGGCGTTCTTTCTTGTTTGATGGTGCCACTGGAGCAGCATCGTCAGAAATGTTACAACTCTAAATAAATGTACAAAGATGAGTCAATGCATTATATTTATGTGCAAGAACTTTAAAACAACGTGCCAATTTACTGAAAAGTGAAATTTCCATTTAAAATAGAGGCTCCTAAATTTTACTTTGCCGTCACTAAATCAAGTAAAAACTCTGCAAAGGTCACAGTCAGTCCAGTCTATGCAGCGGTACAAGATGGCGACGTTCACCTTTATTCAGCTGCTCGACAGGATTGGCGTCTGAGTCACTGGGGGCTCGAATATAACGAGGGAAGATGTTTCTCAGCGTCCTGCAGAGGAGAAGAGGCTGTTACTGCAGCAGAAAACAGTTTGTCTCATTTATTTCTCAATGTGTTGGAACACAACTGCAAAAAAGATGAACAGTTGCTATATTTTTGTGAAAAGACAGATTCAGGGTCCAATACTGTGGCGCTGTGTAGTTCTCATAGTAATTGTTGTCCTGTTTAACAGTGAAGAAAGTCCACTTGACCCTATAATTCTTTGATAATTTGTCTACAAACTATAATTTATGTGTCTGTTAAAAATCTTTTTCTGTGTTTCAAATGTCCTATCACACACTCAGAACATACATACAAGCATAAGTATAGTATACAGCTTATATATATATTCATACATTATAACACACAGTACTCACCTTCAAATCCTGCAACTAAAAAGAAATAAATGAAAAAGGAGGAAACTGTCTCATGTCTGACTGACTGATATGAGAACTGAACTCCTGATTCCACAGCACAGTGGAGAAGACCACAGACGCAGCTGATGTACTCACACTTGTGACTCTTTTTCCGGCTCCTTCAGGAGCCTGATGAGGGCCTGCTTCGTTTCTGGGTCGAGGGGCTTCACTCGTTTTCCAGACGCGGTTTCAGCCTTGGCACCAAGACTGAGGTTCCTGAGATCACAACAAGAGGAAGAAGATGCTGACCTTACAGCAGCTGTCTGTGAGTGTGCTACATTTTCATTTCTAATATTAACTGGTTATTTTAAATGATACAAACTGATACTAACTGTCACATAGTTAGCAACTGGTACACACGGTGAATGGATAATATGAATGAATATGTTGTCACTGCGTACCTTTGCACAGACCAGGACACAGTGATGGGGAAGTCCTCAGTGGAGTTCAACATGTCTATCAGGCTGTTTCTGCTGGGTGGACTGATGGTCCACAGAGAGTTGGAGCTGCCTTTCAGCTCAGCGATGATCAGGTCCTCTGGCATGTAGCCCTCCAGCCACTGCAAGGCTTCCTAACCCCAACACAAAAACACTTTCTACAGATATCCATAGTCTCCAGAGTTTGAATCCTACTGACTTGGTGATCCCCTGACTCTTGCACCCCAAAGTTTTCACCTACCCTGGGAAACATCTCCACATCCACTTGATGAATGGGCCCAAAATTTGGGACAGAATTAACTTTGTTGACTTTGATGACTTCCTGCCGTTGTCTTTATTGGATGGATTGCCATGATATTTGGTAGAGCCGTTCACGTCTCCCTCAGGATGAATTTTAATACCTTTGGTGATCCTCTGAATCTGGTCAAAATTTCAGCCTCAGAGCCGCTAGCATGGCTATAGACTGTTTGTCTTGTTTTACACCAGAATTTGAGTCAGAAATGTTTCAATTGTACACATAGCCACTTTTAATATGTGTTTATAAAGGGGGTTTAAAATAAGGTTTAAAAAAATTAGGACATATCTACACAAGCTACATCTTCTGGGAAACATGACAAGTAAGGAATTACCTTCAAGTTCAGTCATAGTCAGAGAAAGAGCAATCAATGTAAATCTATGTACAATGTAATCTCCCACTCCTCTTTTTCTCCACACTGAATTATAAAAACAGTTTAAACACACTGACACATTGCACATAAATCGCATGTAAGGCAATTCTTGAGTTCATATCAGAAGAAGACAACAACTGACATTTGTGCTGTATTTCTTGTACTTACATCGTTATCAAAATATATCTTGGTGAACTTTTCAAATTCAGCTGGCGTCACATTCTGCAGTTGTTTCTGCTGAGCGCTCATGGTGAAGATGGGCTGTGAGAAGAGGAAATGAAAAAAAGGGAGATAAAAAAAAAAGGAGCAGAATCTTGTCAAGGATCTTTGTAACTGCACTGAATCTGTCAAACAGTCAAAGAACCCTGCAACCACGATACTCAACCTAGAAACTATATCACATTCATCTGGTTTCTCTCTCCCACCACATGCCAACAGTACCTGAAACACTGACCAAAAAGTTCTACTTCAAGACCTTCAAATAAAACCCTGGGCTGTTGCCGTGGAATGAGTCACAGATTTATTTACTTGATCAAAATCTTCTTGAACCCTTCTCAAAAGGAGAAAGCAGAGGCAGGATTTCTTGTCACATTAAAAGGCTCTGGCTTTGGCTTTGGGCAGACCATCTCTTTGGTCTCTTGTTACTTCTTCTTGGCCTTTTCGGTTTCTCAGTAAAGCACTTGGCAGGCTTGTTTTGCTATAAATGATCTGACAAAAGAAACAGCGTCCACACCTGAAAGCCGGCCAGGGTGATCTTGAGCGAGACATCCAGCGGCGGGTTGACGACTCCAGCTACAGATTTTACAAGGGACATAAAGAGCAACGGGAACCAGACGATACAGATCAGCAGCATCACAATCATCCCTCCCATCCCGTACTTCACCACCTTCTTCTTCTTTTGGCCTCGCGGCTGGGGGTACCTCTGCAGAGGGATTAGATAGAGGAGAGTTGTTGTTTTTACTGTACAGTGCAGTTTGTCCACAGGCAGTGCTCCTGAAACTTTGTGCCAGCTTTACTCCAGCAGCCCTCATACTGAAGGCCGTGGCTGTATGATTTTTAATGCCAGGGCTACTTTTGAAATCCATTAGAATTAGGCAGTTCATTGGATCATGGTTAGATCTGTAAACATGGAACAAAAACTTTAATACAGCAGGTAACTGGAGGTAGAACTGGTAAAGATTGAGGAGTGTATTACTTACTATAGTGAGGCAGAGAATAAATACATTTTTAGTGGGCACCACGGACACAACATATCTTTGCTATTTAATATTAGAGCCAATATTTCTTTTGCTTTCAGCCATCACCCAGCCAATGCAGATCAGAATTTATTCTTCAAAAGTCACAAAGCAACAAACACGAGCCTGAAGGAGCCATAGAAAAAAAAGATCTACTTCAACAAAAATAAATATTCAAGCCTGGATTCCGACATGACGGGCTTTGGCTCTGAAGGTAATTCTTTTCACACCAGAATAATGCCTCGATGAAAAACACCTTCTCAGACTCTCTCCAGCATTTGAGGATGAAGATGTGAGCGTAGATGTCCTCCACACAGATCCAGCTGGACAGAGACAGAGAGGTGTCAGTCCAAACCCAGTCCATCACGGCTCGCAGCTCCGTCAGAAATGGCACGAGGCGGAAACTGGAAACAACAGAGCTGTTTCAGTTATCATGGTAAAAATAAGTGACTGAAACGAAATTAAATCTAAATCACAAAGTCATGCTTGTGTCACAGGTTGTGGCTTCTGCCTACACCTTTCTGGTAGTTGCTTTACAATTAGTGTGAAGGTTCATTCTGGAACGAAAATCTTTAGTCAGGTTTGACGTGCTAGATTGTTTCTGGCGCTTTCAACAGCATCTTACAGTCTGTCTCAGCGGATGACGACTACTGTACTTGTCACCCGCTGAGATTCTGATGAAACTTCTGGAAAAAGCTAGTAAGTTGTGTAAAATTGTGAAAAATGGCCATCACAAGCACGCAGGACTGAAGACTATAATTTGCTCGTTTTCTCAGACACAGACCAAAACCCAAATCAGATCATTTCAGCCCTAGATATGACATTAAAGAGCTGAATACAAACATATGCAAAAGACAAACACTAACAATTAGAAATATTGATGTCCCCTTTCACAAGTATTTGGTTACACATGTCAAGTCCAGGTGTCATGTTTTTGCAGCAGCAGCTGTCTCACATGTCCTGACATGACCGGGGCCTCGGACCTGTTTGCCCAGCTGGAAGAAATGATACTTTCCCAGCATCACTCACCCTTGAAACAGGAAGAGGTTGACATAATTGTAGCTCTTGGTGAGGAAGTTTCCCAGAACGCGAGTAGGATAACCACAGCGGATCTGATAGGCCGACAGCCCGAAGTAAATGCACTTGACAAAATACCACATCTGAGCGACTGTGTTCTCACTGAAACGCCTACGAGGAGAAGACAAAACAGACACACACTGTGTAAACATGAATAAAACCACAAATGGAATTTATAGACATCACAAAAAAACTCACCACGTCTTAACATTGCTGCTTTTGTCAGAAACAAAGTAACTTAACTAGACAAACTCCTGTCACAACAGGTATTGATGGAGGCTTTTTCCAATGAAGAACTCTCTGAGAGGCATTATTACGTTTAAAAATGAGAAAATTAGGGTTGTATCTAAAGCAATTTTGCCTCATAAATGAATTAGACAATAACTTAATTATCAAAATTGATGCCTATTATTTTTCTGATGATTGACTAATTGATTTATATAATAATATTAAGATAATTGTTGCAGCTCTACAGAAAATCTGCAATTATTTAAAGCATATTTTGAGCAAGTTTCTCAGGCTGCTGTGAGACACAGATTCTGTGCTATCATGGCTCCTCAGTAATTAATCAAGTGACTAAATGACTTCAAATTAAAAGATGATTATATTTAATTTGAGGGCAGATTAGGTTCTTACTTCTTTGTGACTCCAGGCAGGATGAAGAACATCCAGAAGTGGATGCCAAAGACCAGGATGACCTGGAAGATAACCTTTCCCATGACAGACTTTCTGAGGTAGAGGGCCCGGTCCACCACCATGGTCCCAAACTGGATCAAGACCATGACCAAGAAGGGTCCCGGCACCTGATCCTCCGACAGAGACGAGGTGATGTCTGCCGCTGAGTGTTTCTACAGGGGAAAAGGTGCACAGGACGGTTCTATTAGATTTTGTTGATCAGAAAGAAAAATCCCATCTAAATGTAAATAAACCTACACCAAACGCCCAGAATCCAAACACAATGATGATGAAGTCGACGGTGTCAGCGAGGAACATCAGCACGTAGACGTCTGTGACGGCACTGTACTCTGGATGGATCAGGTTGTAGAAGAACTGCCTCATGGGAAGGTAGAGCTCCATGAACCTACAAGGAACAACAAGGAAGGAGTTTGTGTTGTTATGATTGAGGAAACAGGTGATAATGGTTCAGGTCCCATGTTGGACTGAATCACTGTTTTTTGTTTTGGTTTTCTCTTTTCTTTTTTGTTTTGTGGATATTTGGATATTTGTGTGTCATGTGCATGTTATTCGTGACGGAATCAAGCATCATTTTGGTGCGTTTCAGTTGCTGTTTTAGACATAATATCTCAGAAACCAGTGGTTCCACGGTGATTAAATTTAGAGCAAAAACATTTTTGAATCATCCGTGGTAGCACTTACAAAAATTACACTGACTGGCCGGACGGGAATGCTATAATTAAGGGTCTAAATTTAGACCTTTGAAAGGTTTCAGCTGGTGTATCCCTGATGTCATTTTCCACAGCGCATCCTCCATTATTCATCCAGAATACTTGCTGAGCACACTTCTCATCAGTGGCCTCATAAAGTTACACACTTTCTTGTACAACCACATTTCAAAATGTGGAGCATCTGTGGGTGGAGTTTTAGAAACAAAAAAAAAACCCAACTGTGCTTGATCGTACCGCTTTATGATGAAAGCTTTTCCTTTGTAGAGCTGCTCTCTCAGCTTCTCCATGATCATCTGTTTGCGGGTCTTCTGGTGGACGCTGGCCTCGCTGCCATCCTTGCGGCTGCTGTTGTGGGAGGCAGTACTTCCTGTGGAAACAATTTACATTTCGAGCTGTAAATGAACCGTGAGTCACTGGTACAGCCCCACACAGAGACCTCATCCAGGGGTGGAGGAGAGAGAGCACAAGAAATGTTTTTGCGTGACACGAGTCCAGATAATTCCTTCTGTTTATCATTGCTGGAAGAGCTTAATTTTAGGGACAGAGTGTTAATTGTTGACTTTCATGTTTCTCATATTTGAACCAGTTCTCCAGGGAATCAGGGAATCGCCATACACTACCATTCAGCAGCAGCAAACAGGAAATAGAAAAGCATCCTCACCTCTCTTTGACCGTGCAGAAGAGTGAAGAGATCGGTGAGAAATGTGCGAGCCTCCGCTGGAGCTCTTGCGACGCTGGTAGGTCTGCTGTTGTGGGAAGTGCACCTGGACATGTCCTGAATCTATGGAGGTCCCAAAGTTTATGGACTTTAAGGTGTGAGTGGAGCCTCTGGTCTCACTGATCACTGAGGAGGCAGGTTCAGACTCCTTCTCGCTCTCCTCCTTGTCCTTTCCCTCGTCCTCGGACTCACTCTGATGAGGAGGCTCTTTCTTGTCTTTGGGGTCGTCCTCGTCCCACAGACCGTGGCACTGGAAATGAAAATGAGAGGGAGTGTAATTGTATGGATGAAATTTCACAGCACGTCCCAAACAAGCACAGTCACAGTGTTCGTCCCGTAAAGAGGTAACATTGCACTCTGATTAGTTTTTTTTTTTTTCATTTGCTGAGAAAGAAGGAAAACTTCCAGAAATAGATGGAGAGAAATGGTTCAATCTGAGTACAGCAGGGACACACAAATCTACATCAGGTCAATGCTGGTCTTTTATTCAATACTGGGTATCAGTCAGTCAGTGTTACAAGCTGACAGTGCTGATATGATGAAGACTCCTCCCAGACCACAGACACAAAACCTGCAGTTTTCTCTGCAAATTTTACACATTTTCTGTTGAAAATCTCAGTTTAACAAATTCCTATTTAATTCTAAAAGCAGTTATGTGTTGCCATAAAATTCAATACATGTGAATCAAATAATATTCAATTAGTTGGTGTTTCAGGTGAATTTTTTTTTTCAACCTTGCGCAGTTTCAGAGGCTTTTTCTAACTGTGACAGCTTCATTTTATATACAGACACAGAACTATTGTGATTTTGATGCATGATGATAGTTAAATTCAAAGATACTGAATATCAGCAGTTAAATAATTAAATACTGTGAAAAATATACGTCGAGCTAGCTTGCAAAACTTGCAAAAAATACCAGTTTGTCCCCAACTGCACTGTAGCAGAAGTCACTCAAACAGGGATGAAATGTGTATCTGTTTGGGACTATTTCAAGCTGTGATTTAAAACAAGTTCTGGAGAAAAATAAAGGTCTATGACACAATACTGGCTGCTGGCTTTACTCTTCTCATGGGATTTGTTGACAAAAATAAAAGAATTGAACGTCACTAGAGTAATCTAATATGTGTGGTTGCAAGTACCTTCAGAATGGATCTGTGGAAGAAGAGAGCCAGTAACTGCACCAGGTCATAGTGGACGTAACCGTCCTTCTTCTCCACACCGATGATGTTGGGAGGGTGATACGGTTTGTTCCTATCCATCTTGTTCTGGTTGAAGGGGAAGAAGCCAAACTGGAAGAAGTACTTGATGACGATGGTGACCTAGAGGGAAAACGACATCAGTGTAAGTGAAGCTTTCCGGACTACAGACCGAGATGAAGATTTACAGTGAAACCTGAGAGAAATTGTTGTATAAATATCAATAACACTGAATGTGATATTACTGTAAGACTGCAATGTAATTATCTTTCTGTTTTCATGTTTTATGCTCAGTCTGAGAATCAAAGTGACACATTCAACAAATGAATCTTGTCTGTGCTTGTCTTAACTTGACTGCGGACGACAGAAACAGTTTGGTTCAGGTCTGTACTGAAGCTAAAATGCACCATTGGAACAACATCATTTAATAACTCTCTGACTGTACCTCAGTATAGACAATGGCAGTCATCCAGTAGCGTTTGCTGGGCCGGGGCACGGACAGCATTGCCCAGAGGAAGATGGTGATGGGAAGGACCAGGGTGGCGCAGGAGGCCGACACCATGTGGTTGATGATGATGACCAGGTAGCACACCATCTCCGAGTGGGCCACCAGCATGTTGTAGAAGGCATAGCAGAGCTGGAGGATCAGAGGCTGGCTTTGGTAGAACTTATCTGACTGTTCCAGCTCGTCGTCAAAAAACATCCTGGACAGACACAGAGAGACGGACTGATCGGTGTTTGATTATTTTTTATGGTTCTATAGTATGAATAAATGGGATCATGCTATCCTTTACTTAAAAATTCACTTATTCAATCGCTTTGCATTTATACAAACTTGGAGGCTATTGTCACTTCACCAAAAATCCTACAATCACAGATGGATTACTGAACAGACCCAGGAGATTGACACAACACAACTACAAAGACACGCAAAATGACTACAAAACTACACAACTACAAAGAGACACACCGTGACTACAAGAGAGAGAAATGACCACAAAGAGACATTCAGGCCTTTCAGGTCCAATACATTACCAGCTTTTGGTACAAATACGAACAAATATCTTCTCATACCTTACCTTCAGAACAATGTTTTACAATGAAATCCTTTTTTGTTCATTTAGTATAATACGCCAAAATCCTCAACTGTGATTTAACCACATATGAAGGCTGCCAAAATGTAATAGTCAAATTGTAATATCTTTTTGTTGAAGATGTTATGATTAAAATCAGGTAAGAAGATAGCATTTAAAAACAACTTTGATGGTTTTTGATACTAGGGAATACAGAAACATTTTGGGAAGTACTCAAAAAGTGTTCAGGTCAATACTCAGACCTGTGGATAGCACAAACTTACACCGTACAACTTTAGCGATGAACTAGGTGTTAATTGCAACAAATCATCAGGAGACAAATATTTGATGGTTTCAGTTGTTTTGGGACTTACTTGTTGAGCAGCAGTTCGCTGGCGGTCAGCTCAGTGGTCATAGAGGGCAGCATGATGTCTGACCTGCTGTCCGAGTGGCTGTCAGAGGTCATAATCATACGCCTCTTCCTGTCCGTGTCACTCTCGTCATCGCTGACTTCCAGGCGGTCGAAGCTGACCGCCTTGCTGTAGCTGGGAGGCACGTCGGCGTCAGACATTTTAGAAGCATCTGTATCAGGGGTGTAGAGCAGCCCTGCTCGCCCCTCTGTCTGCATGAAGTCCTGCTGTGCCCCTCCGTCTTCACTCTCAGTGATGAAGTCTTTGTCCTGGACAGAGTGGGTACAGGCCTCCTCCAGCCGGCAGGAGGGGCCCTCGCCTGGGCCAAAAGACTCCCAGGGAGCCTCTTCTCTCTCCTGGTCCTTTGGTACCTCTAACTCCTCCTCACCTTCCTCACCCTCCTCACCCTCCAGCCCCTCCTGCTCCTCACCATCCTCCTCCTCTTCCTCTTCCTCCCTGGATTCTGGGTCATTCCAGGGGCCACCCTCGGGCCCCTCACTGTCATCCAGCTGTTGTGATTCCCAGGGAACCTGCTGCATGTCCTCCCCTTGGTCCTGCTCATCCTCCACTTCTTCTATGGTCTCTGTGGTGCCCTGCCTGGAGTAGAGCATGATACACTGGGTGGCTTCACTGCAGGGGACAAAGACAACAGGGATTGTGTCAACCTGTTCAGATGGAACAGACAGAATCAGTCTCCCAGTTTACGCAGAATAAATAAAAAACAACTTGCACACTTGCCTCCCTCTGGGTGCATGGACGTATTTTTATAATGTACTCGCCCATATTTATTGAAGGGTTTTTTTTATTTTTAACAATGGACTTAATTGACTGCTACTACCACACCCTACACATGGATGAGGGCATATCAAACGGAAACACCAGCAGGATATAAACAACTAATAAATTGTTTATAACAATGTAATTGTACGTAGATATAAAGATTAACAAGCAGTATTTGTCAACAAGTATAACTTCTCCAATGACAACATATTTTATAGTATTACATTGTCAGTCATTATCTGTTTATACACCAGCCTCTACTTATACACAGGAGGAGTTATAGTTGTTAACAAACACATGAATAAACACTTAAATCTGCCTGCAACTACATTATAATGAGTTGTCAAACATTTGTTAAATACTAATATACTGCTTATTAATGCTGAAGAGAAGGAGTTTCAGTTAAGTGTTACCAAACGCTTACCAACGCTTCCTGAAATGCTCATGATTATACATTATAAAACTATTTTCACTTTATTAGGGTTGTTGACAGGATGTAGTAAACAAAACGGGTTAACTACAAGTCATGCAATGATTCGGCTGAAGTTAGAAATCAACAGAAACAAACACGAGTCAGGAGATGCACTGATATTAATCATGTCAGTGACACAGGTTTGTATATGGGTGATGCAGAGGCCAGGCACCTGGACATGAAGCTGCTGGCGCTGTCCATTGATGAATTGGACACGTCCAGGCCGTACATCTTACGCAGTTTGGGCCTAGCACGCTCGCTGGTTTTGGGAATGCACTCTGGCATCGGATCGAGGTCGTCCAGCGTGGATTCGCGAGATAACAGCGTGGTGGCCTCAGTGAAGGCACTGAGAGGCGGTGAGAGTGACAGATGGAATGAGGGGGGGTGAGAGGGATGAGATGGGATCGATGTTAGGTTACACAGACAGGATGTTCCCCATCTTCTGTGTAATAAAGGCAGTTAAACCAACTCTAACATTAAGAATGAGCGGGAAAATTAGCTTCTTGTTTACCATGTCACACGTACAGAAAAGTAAATGCAGCAAAAACTGGATCCAAATGTGCGGACACTGAAGTCTTCCCTGTGTCACATCAAGTGTGTGAGGCTGCAGGATCGCAAGGGGATGAAAAGCTCAAAGACCTCATGTGTTTCCATGGGGATGTCTTGATATTCCTGAGCCTGTTACTCATTTCAAAGTATTTTTCTTCACAGTACTGATACTGGCAACTTGTCCTTTACATAGTAGTCATAACAGATCTGGTCAGAATGGAGATTAAAATTTGCCAAACACAATTTTATACCTTCAACTGAGGATTTTTACACCACAGAAAAAAAATACTTTTGCCCATAGCTTTTCAAATGATAACAAGTCCAAATTATTCAGCCTATTCACATTCTGTATGTGCAATACGAAACCTTACTACAGCAACAAAAACAATAAAAGCAGATGTCTTCAAAAAAAGAATATTATAAAAAAAAAAGCAAAAAAAAAAGCAAATTTACGGCCCCTCGTGAATTTGAACTGCTCATTGACTTCCCAGCAATAGTTTAACAGTTTGTGAAGTCCCAGTCTGCATGTGCTGTGAAGTCCGAACATCTGGATTCAGCCAAAGAATGTGGATGAAATGGCTCAGTGTGATGATAAACCACAAGATGTTGGTGTTGAACAACATCTTACTGCTATCAGTGACTGCTGTGTATGCGGAAATCCAACTGCATCTCTAGACATCACAAGAGGTACATGAAAGTAAAAATATGTTTTTAGTAATTTGGATGAACTGTCCCTTTAATGTGTGAATCATGGCACATCCACTGCCATGTGAATTTAACTGAAGACAACTTTATCACACAAGCATCCACGAGGAACGTGTATTAGTGAATTAGTAATATGATTTATCCCTTCTTATAATAAACAGTTCAATGAAAAAACATGAATCTGATGTCTTTACTAATGCATTGCTGTGTATACAGTATATACAATCATTATTTGCATTATAGTTTCCGTTGCTTCTTTCACATTTGCTTAATCTGGAACCCTGAAAAACAAACCAAATGCCTGCTTTCAGTGCAGTTTAAGTTTGTTTTTTTTTGTGTGTTTTTTTTTTAAGGCAAAAAGTTGAGAGAGGAAAATGCCATGAGGCTAGAATCTATTCTTTTAAACACTCTTAAACACTATTTCCTGATGAGGACTCATTTACTCTCCCACGCTGCATTGCCGAGGACCACCGTCAGGCTCTGTGTACCTGGATATGCTGTCTCTGGAGGCCGTCGAGTCCTGGCTCTCCATGGGAAGGCCTCCTCGCCTCCGTCTGACCCTGCTGGAGCTGGAGACAAACTCGTCATCACTGAGCGCATCTAAACTGGCCTGCCTGGACATGTTGAGCCTCATGGCCTTCTGGTAGTAGACGTGGATACTCTCTCTGGAAGGCACGTTGCCCTGTTGGGAGGAGAGGAGTTCATTACTTTCTGTTTCTCCCTCTCATTTTGATGAAATGTTTAATTCATTATAAACTATAACAAAAACATGACTCATACACAGTGGTGCTTTGAGCTGAACGGCAGTGGTGGAAAGTGACTAAGAACAGTTATTCAAGTACTGTACTTAAAAACTATTTTGAAGCATTTACTATCTTCATTTTCTGCTACTGTATAATTCTACTCCATTACATTTCAGAGGCACCTATTGAACTTTTAACTCCACTATATTTATTAGATAACTTGATCAAGTTATATAAAATAATATAAAATATAACCAACAAATCAATTATGATGCATCGTTATAGGTTAAAATAAGACTTAATTGATCATTAGGGGAGAACTTTGCAAGATTATGTAAATAAAGTCAATAAAATTAGCCCACCATTAAGGTGGTCTACATATTAATGTAACAATAATTATAATCCAATAACATCATTTACATTATTTTGAAATGCGCTATTCTACAACGAGTACTTTTATTTTGGTACTTGTAGTACATTTTGATGCTAATACTTTTGTACTTTAACCTGTAACAGAGTATTTTCTACATTGTGGTATTGCTGCTTTTACTTAAGTAAAAGATCTTAGTCATTCCACCACTAATGAAGGGTAAGGTCAGCATGCTAACATGCTGATGGTCTGCAGGTATAATGTTTACCATGTTCACCATCTTAGTTTAACTTGTTAGCATGCTAACATTTGCTAATTAGGATAAAACATAAGTCAGATGAAAAAAACAAATCAAAGTACAGCTGAGGTTGATGGAAATGTCATTAGTTGTGCAGGTATTTGGTCATAAGCCAAAGAAATGGGTGAAATAAAAACTTCCTGGTTGTGCTACATTAAAAGTCAAAGGATCACTGAAGCTATCACATCAAAACTATGTTTAAAACTAAGTTACAGTGACTCTTTTTCTAAACGTCAAAAGTCAGCGTGGAGGATCATGTACCTTTTTGACCTCTCGCGTCAGCATGCAGCGCTCTATACGCAGCACAGTGGAGATGTCGATGTACTCTCTGCACATGTCATTCATCCACTTGGTGAAGCTGTCCACTGTCGTCTTAGATAGCACCCAGGTGAACTTGATGATGTTGAACACTCGTTTGATGATGTTGTCTGAGGGAGGGACAACCACAGCCACATAAAGTAAAGCAATTTCAGGAAATCAATCAAAATGATGATTATCATCCTGATTAATCTGTGAAAATATCAACTGCCAAAGGATATCAAAAGGGAAAAGAAAGGCAACATTTTTACGTCCAACTTGGCACTTGGTTATTGTGATTTGGAAGACAGTTTGTAAATCACCTTTTAAAAATGTACCTTACCTGACACCAGAATTTGTATTAGTAGGTATTATTTAAGGAAAATAAGGAGTTCGTCTGCAAGATGCTGATGTGGCCGTGAAATTAAAAAAACTTGTGTTGTTAAACTCACTTAAATCCTGAAACTATATGACAAAGAAAGACAATTAGAACAAATACGCAATAGTAATCTATGCATTTCCTTTACACGTCATCAATGTTCCCCATCCAGTTTCTAGAGTGTTTTAAGTTTCAGAAGGTGGAACTAAACAGCACAAGTCAACTTTTCTCTCAAGGTCTCATCAAACAATTTTCTTGAGGTGAAACCAACCTTGACCACCAGACTGCTTGCGCTCCTCTCCTTTTTCTTGCCCATCAGACAGCTCACCAACCTCTATGGCCACGTGACCTGCTGTTGTATAGTAGAGATTTTACTAAAATATAAAAAGAACATGAAATTTATCCACACTAATGTTACAGTTTGTTGAATGTGAGTTTTTTTGGCTCTTGGAACTAGCTTACCATCTTTCTTACTTTTCCTGTGTCTAATTCCCTTTGTGTATTTCTTCCAAAATTTGCGTTTCTCTTTGCCCCGTGCCCTCAGTGCAGCTTTGGGGTCTGTGATCCAGGCATGGTAAAGAAACTGGAGAACAGAGGGCGGCAGTTTAGTATTAGTGAAAGGATGTGAAGTCGAGGAGGCAAGTTCCTGCATGCATGCTTGTTACCGCTTTCCAAAACATACCGTGTCCTTTTAAAATGATTTCCCACTTTTGAGCTATCAGTTCAGTATAAAAATCAATGTGCAGACGCTTCAAGCATGACACAGTGAACTCTACTTTAATTAATAATTCATTTATTTAGTTTCACTTTTTTTTAAAGTCATATCAGCTGTGGGATTCAGTTTTGGGCTTGACGGTATGTTCAAGTGCCTGTGAATACTAATATCCCTAACTAAAGAGAAGGTTGGCTGAGAGCACACGTTGTACTGTAGTACAAGGAACAACAACATTTATATTATTCTTTATTTGACTCTTTTTTTTTGTCTTTTCATGGTTGCCTTTTATTTCTGTTCCAGATTTTGACTGCTTGTAAATGCAGAAGACTCTCACACGCAACATGTTGGGGCTTCCTTGAATGCCCCAACATGGAGGCCTTTTCAAAACAGTCAACAATCACACGTGCATTATCTCATGAATGTGACACAAGTTTAACAAAAACAAATGTTAAAATATTCACTGTTATCAGTTTCTCATCTAAAGAAAGCTGATTTTTACATCTGCAGGTTGATTTTCACAGTGAACTGTGAAAGAAATTGTCGTATATAGTATATAGACACACCAAGGAAAATAGTCAGCAATATTACCAAGAATTCATAACTTTTTATGAAAGCTCTGAAACATGCAGGACCACCAGTGCCATATTAACACATAACACTAAATGCTACCTCTATTTCTCCTTCATTGATCATGATCATGATCTAACTGAGAATTTCTCTGAGCAGCACACCACAGGAAAAGGATAAAAAACAAACAGGAAACACCAACACATCTCCAAAACATTTCAGATTAAAGCTCCAGTTCATGCAAACGACTTTAAGAGAATCAGTCAGACAATAACAATATGCAGTAAAAAAAAAAAAAAAAAAAAAGCGAAAGGTTCAAAGCATTTCGATTGCAAATCAGATTTTATGACATATGTCAAATTAGTGTCCTTTATTATATAAAACAATTAGTTTAAAATCTGGTTATTTGCAGCAAAGCAGAGCAGCAGACATGAGCTGGAGTGTTCAGTGGGATGTGGTGTTAGCTGTTACTGGAGCTGGCAGATGATGCAGAAAGCAAGCTGTGTTAGTTCTGGTGGTGAGTACCTTGCCTGCCTTCACTACATAGTGCAGGATAGTTTTAGGCAGCTTAATGATAGACCTGGGCAAAGCCAGGACAGCAGAGACAAACTTCCCAATAGCTCGCTACAGAGAGGGAACAGAGTGGGAGAGGGTTAGTGGGAAACATTTCATATTGTTAGAAACATCAAAGATTTGGAGCAATTGTGTTAGGAGGCACTGAACAAGAGGATTTAGTGGTCCAGGACGGCATGCAGGTGAATGTACATAGTTCATTATACTCTTAGTATTCAAAACTCCTCAAAATCCCTGGTGAAAATAACAATACCACAAGTCACAAATTCTAAACTCAAGGAACAAGAATTAACATTAAAATGTTCTGAATCATCAAAACATAAAACAAACTTGCTTACTGATATGTTGTCTAAGCTGTGCTTACATTGCAAGCAATCCATTCTATTCTTTTAGTTTTTTATTCTATTCTATTTATTCTATTCTATTCTTTTAGTAAGGTTTTTAAATGTAATGGAGTATTTTTACATTTTTGTATTGGTACTTTTACTTAAGTAAAACATCTGAGTATTTTCTCTTGCAGTGGATACAGTAAATGTAAGTAAAAGGCTCAATATTTCTCTCTGAAGAAATATAACACCATAAAAAAATGGAGATGTTCAATCAAAGTGGCTGCACTTCAGTAAAAACACCTCATTATACTTTACCTCTGCTGAGAGCCACATCCTCATCAATAACAAAAATATCACCTGATTACACAGCTGTGGCAGTGTGTGGGATTAAAATTTAATTTCACCCTGGAGTCACCTGAAATGCTGACTTCTTTGGCGGCTCATCGTCTTTTTTCTCCTCATCCTCCTCTTCCTCCTCACTGTCAGTTTCAAACAAGTAATAGTCTCCACTTCTAACCACTGAGGGGCAAAGGGTAAAGTGTTGTTACATTCAGTCAAACAGAGGATGCAGTCACTCATCGTGTTTTCACAATAACAGTAATTTAAGGCACAGTGAAGGTTCCCTGCTGAGAGAAAGAGGCAGGAAAATCAAACCACCTAACACTGAATTCTATTTCATTTACTACATATTAAACATTTATCTGAATCTACAGTAACACATGATATAGACACACATCAGAGTCAAGAGAGGATGAAACAGAAAACACACACACACCGCATCAAAAATGTTAGTATGACTGATATAACTATGAGCACAAGCCACAGTGAAGATTTGTTTATTCCAGTAAGTACAGTCGCCTTTAAGCTACTTGACAGAGCAAGTGACTCCAGACTCCAGTGGTTAAGTGATAGAAGCATTGGGATAGACAAGGCTGACTTATGTCCTTGAACAGAACCACAGTGGGTGGGAGGTGAGGGAGGATGCTGGGAAATGGAGATGAAACATCAAATGACAAAGAGATAAAAATGGAGAAATAATTTGAAAATGTCATGTGGGGATGGAGTACGATAAGAGACATGAGTTCAAACCAAACAGGCAGACCACCGTATTGACTCAGAGAGATGCTGCTATTTTTGTATTTACCACAAAGTGACTGTAAAGGTCGTCATTTTATATGCTCGATTACTGGCTCCTGTCATTTCACTCTGTCCTGTTTGGTGATCATGTCTACAGGCAAAGAATGAACAAACCCTCCATCCTTTATTCCAGCACTGAGAATAAAGGTGAGTCGACTTCATATCTTTGCGTGAAAATGTTTTACAACATAGTGATCCTCTACTGTGGGCTCTTCAGGTGAGACCGAGGCTGGAATTCATGTTTTAAACAACGTCAAGTACGAACCTCCAGCCGTTAGTCATTTTCCCTTTCTACATCGTCTCATTGTGCCTATCTAAGGAAACCCTGCTCCCATACTGACACAGTTTTATAGATCATCTTAAACTGAAGTGCCTCTCCACACACACACAGTGTGCAGTAACATGAGAGCTGCAGGTAACAAGGGCCCTTAAATAGAGACAGAAAAGGACTAAAGTCTGGATGCGATAAAAAGCTACTGTTTGTCAGTGCCTTCAGAGCCCAGGGGCAGTATGGGAATCCTCAGCGTTCTGGTCAAGGACACAAGGGCCAATCAGAGTGGAGGAAGAGAAATAAGAGGGTTGGGGGGTCAACCTACTGGAAGCATGGTCAACCCACGGCCTCCACCACTGCTTTTTTTTGGTCTTGGTTTTCGTTCGCTGTGCTCCTAAAATTTCACAAATACAGCAGTTCAACATTTCATAAGAAAATCATTTTTTTCTATAAACTTCAAGCCATATTTCTACTGTATGAAGCTGCTCTTTTAGCTCAAATACCAATGAAAAGACATTATTACACAACATGGCTTCAGTCTGTTATTAATTACACAAACTTTTTCCATATTGACTGCACAGTGAGAGGCCCTGGCAGGCTTCGTCATACCATCGTCATCGTCCTCGGGCTGGATGAGGGTCTGTCCATCACCAGACTCCTGTGCCAAGCTCATCATCTTCTCCTTGCCCCTCTTAAACTTTTGCTGCCTCACTTTAATGCGCTCCATCCTGATTAGATCAGAGAGACGGTGAAGAGACACGAAGTATCGACACAGAGCAACATCACTGACGGTCTAACAGACTGACCATAAACATCTCCAGGCTTCATATGGAAATTAGTGTATGTTATGTAACAGCGGAGTGCTCATTAGAGTGGGTGAGTGGATGTTATCAGAGCTTGTGAGTAACTCCTGAGGTAAGTGTAAGTGGTTGAAATACATTGACTTTATGTGGTATGATATACTGAGAGCTGACTCCCAGGAAACAATAAAGACTGAGTCAGACGCTGCTTTTAATCCAGAAAAAGTTTTACATTCTCTGAATCATGTTTTCTTATTTAATAACTAAATAAGACCTAATGAGACCCATCAAAGATACTCCAACAATGAAATATAGATTCCATATGTTTTTATTGTCAACAAATCCCATGAAAAAAACCAAAACCATTAACAAGTGTTACCTGTGCAGAAAACGGCAGATACAGCTTATCTATCATAGAGCTCCATTGTTATCTGACAACTACATGTATTAAAACACTGAGCACAAACTGCTGCACTGGAAGGCATGTACCTTCATTACAGTGAAGACACATATTGTAATTTTTTTGTTTTTTGACTCCACTCCACTGTTGTAAATACTCACTACAACATCACATGTTTATTAATCCACAGCTGAAAATAGTCCCTGACGAATGCTCTTGTAGCTGTTGTTTGAGCTAAAAATTACAGTTTTTTTCGATCCACTAACAGATTGGTGGTTTTGGTCTTTTCAAGGGATTTATCGACAATACAAAAAATAGAATAATTCCAACCATATTGCAAGTACTGGGCAGCATTGAAGATATATCTCTTTTTTTTTTCTCACTACGAAAAATATTTAAAACATTGACTTCCACAGTGTGAACGAAGAATGAAGATCCTATAAATAGAACTTTTTTGACAAATCAGAAAACTACTCATCATATATTTTTGTGTATGTTTTTTGGTCTCTTATTTTGTTAATTGTTAAGGAGACAAACCTCTTTTGAAATAATCCTGTAGTGGCTCTAAAGAACCCTGCTGTTTAACTCTGATTAATGTAATTCAGAGATTATGTAAAAACACATAAATGTTGAAGTTATACAGAAATCTTGGGCAATAACCTATCAAATCTATAGTATCAAAACTTCCTCTAGTATTGCATATTGCACATAAAAAACAAAACTACAGCATTACACCACATGGAGTATGTTAAATATTCAGTCTCACTGTCTCTTCAGCTGCTCCACAGACTTGCGCTCCTCCTCCAGTCTCGCCCTCACCGCCTTCACTATAGTGGCCTGGAAAAGCTCCGCTCCTCTGAAACACACAGACACACATCAGTAACTTATTTTAGTATTTAATGACGAAAAAACCTTATTGCATCAACAGAACCTGTGACTGACACCTTAACGTAGCGCTTCCCAAACTTTTTCTGTACTGCACAACTTTGGCAGCCGAAAAAATGTCAAATTTCATCTTATCTATCTTTTAATTCGTATGTTGTTTTGCTTTCTGAATAAATCTTGCTAACCTGAATTATATTATTAGATCTTTTCCACAGATGAAATTTTGAGTTATAAAAATGATATACTGGAAAAACACAGGTGGAACGGATAACATTAATGACCCTGCACCATTCTGGAAATTACTACAATCCAATGCAACAACTAATATTTAGGTTACACAAAAATATCAGCTGTTTTCAGCATTAGTTTCCCTGCAATGGTTTAATATGGTTTTTCCACATATCTCACAGAAACCCCCGGCCCTGTATCAAAGCCGTGACCCTCCTGGTTACAGCGTCTCTGCACGGAGCAGCTGTGTACCTGGATGCGAGGATCTGTGACGCTCTGATATCAGCCACCACGTGGAGGAAGTAGTAGCTCATGAACACTCGTCTCTGCAGCAGCAGGAAGGCGAAGCAGATACTATCCCAGATGATCCCGGCCTCGTTACTGGGCAGCTCACAGTGATCATCAGGGGCTGGAACAGGACACAGTCATACACAATCTAATCTAGTATGAGTAAAGTATTAGTAATTTAATGACTTTTAACACCACAATAGATTAATTAGCAGCTGGACTACATCCAATAATCTGCAACGTGATCAGCAGGTAAAACAGCTCGTCTCCTTGAATGTGAGCATAAATATTATTGTCAAAGTGACAGTATTGTTGATTGACTGGCTCTAATGACACATGAAAGTGATGACATCCATATTAGGGATATTAATGTAGTCTGTTATCTGTATTTGATTACACCTTACTGTTTCACTGAGTGTTGTGGCAGCTGAATGAGTTTCCCAGTGGGGTTAAGATGAAGACAGCACTCAATTAAATTGGCCCTAAAGATGAAAAATAAACAAGGACGTGGAGTTCATTTCCGCTTCTTGTGAAACGCTCTTGGACACAATCTGCAGCTGCAAATCTCACCAACGTCTTATGGTAGGGTAGAAGCCAAATTGGGGATATATGCTCCACCAAATATTGAGGGATATATCTCATCATGTCATGTACCCATTCTTTTAAAAAATAAATGAATAAAAATTCTGCGAACACCTCGGGATCGCCCGGGAGGTGCGAGAAAACGTTGCTGGGGAGAGCGACGTCTGGACTACTTTGCTTGACCTGCTGCCACCGCGACCCAACCTCGGATAAACGGAAGAAAACGGAAGGGTGGATGGATGACAATTCTACAAGACATTACATGTTGAGTTCACTCACACAGACTTTCCTGGCTGGTGTTGATGTTATATTCTTTAATGGTGCAGGCCAAACTGAACAACTGAATCAACCAACACTTCTTCTTGATCAGAGAGTTGATGTAGCCACAAGCCAAGATCTATGGACACAGAAAAACCAAAATAATCCTTTATTGTACCCTAGAATAAAACATTTAATTTTACATATTAAATAAAATTAAAAATAAATATATGAAAATTAAGGCAAAATACAATGGCCCCTAAGCGATTGATTAAAAGAAAATGATAATTTAATAAAGAATGAATTATGACATATATTAAACAGTGAGAACAGAGAAGTTTATAGGTAATTATTTTTTCCTCCTCAGTTCACACATTCATGCAAACAGATGTTTTATATCTCATGTAGTCAATCAATTCATCTTCATTAAGTATTTGAGATCGACTACTCACAGACAAAATGTTCTTCATGGTGATGACAAAGATGTTGTAGGCAATCAGAAAGTCCCAGTAGTGCAGGATCTTTTTGATTGGCTTCAGTAACAGCTCTCCACCGAAGAGCAGGAAGTAGAAGCAGGCAACCAGGTATCCCATACAGAAGACGCTGATGCGTGTGGTTCCTGTGATGAAGATGATGGTGAGGACGAACCAGAACAGGTAACTGAACATGATGACCTTCAGCATGTCGAGGTAGGACCTGCAGGACAGAGGTGAGGGAGGCTGATCATGAGAGGAAACTAATAACCAGTTGGTGCCATTTTTCGGTAAGAAATGCTAACTTTTAATATATGATATATTAACACCGATGTTAATATATCATATCCTCATGCTGCATTCATGTCAAGGCAGCTGAATGGGAATAAAACATTATATTGTTATAACATAGAAGCATTCACACATTTTTCCAAGAAGGTTCCCTCGACTCTATAGTTACATCTATTGATCAGAAACTTACGCTAAATAAGCTGATTTTTATCATTGTACATATGTATAGCAGTTCATTAACAGGTTTAAAAGCTGCACTGATTGTGTCGGTGTTACTATTGGATTTGATTTAAAAGGGGGTAAAAATGAAAAAGAAAAAGAACATAAAACGTTTAAACAGGCAACTTGTCAACATCCAGCAGAGCTGAGCACACTGAAAATATTTTTTTCACTTCTCTGCATTTTTGTATTTTACCTGAATATCTTGATAAAATTATCTTAATTGAGGGTCTACTTACAAGCTATTTTTCACAGGTTTTTAACAACAGAAGTCCATGACACCTGAGCATATGCCAAAGTTAAGACATTTTAGAAAGCTATTGTTCCCATTAATAATAAAGACACATTCTATAAATGTATATTTACATAATGATTTTGCCAAATGTGGCTTTAATATCTACATTGTTGTGTAACATTTATGCTTTACCTAACCCAGTGCAGAGATGGGATATGTACATAAGTATAAGTATATGAGTATTTATACGTGCCTTATCTATATGTATATATGGCACAATGCCAGCCAGCTAAGATAAGTTGCTAATAAGATGCATGTTTACCACATAATAAAAGTCAAAACAACATTTCAGTTCATTTTGTTGCTGCATGCATAATCTGCCCATCAGTCACACTTAGCGTATCACTTAGTGTCAGGACACCGGTAAGAGTCGAATCAATGAATGGGAACCAGAGCTGAAACCTGACTCCTGTCACTCAGAACAGGTATACACTGCTGCATGTCCTGTGAGTGTGTGTGTGTGTCTGACATGCTAAAAACATGCGTATGGATCCTGTGCTATCATGTGAGAGACCATTAATGTGATGTGTACGGTGAAAACATAGGAAGCAACCTGCATTAATGTGATGGACCTGGGGAAAACATGGGACCACAACAACAGCTGCACTGTTGAGGAAGCGGCTCTGATGAAGTGGGTTTGGATCGGACGACGCGTTGATGGGCCGGAATAGCTGAGTGAGAGTCCTTCTTCATCAGGGGGAGAAAATACCTTTTCCATACTTAAAAGCTATTTATTGAGTTAGAGTACAGGGCAAAAGCGTCTGAGTCGCGGAGTGACGGACAGAGTGTTTTTGTGGATTATGGATTTCTCCCCCACCCCGTATCCGTAATTCGATCCTGGAGGGAAACGATGGAATAAGTGCAGAGCTGCTGTGGCGTGGACAGACGGGCTGTACAGCTCTCTTTCTCTCTACTAGGGCTTGTTGATGGACACAGAGTGCGTTAATAAAAGACTTGTCCACTTTGCGCATCAAAACAGTGGAATGTGAAGAGCACATAATCAATGACTGTGGACAGGTCAGGATGCTCTTGCTGTCTTTCTAACTCGCTCTTTATTTCCTTGCCTCTCAAAATCGTCTGTTCACCCGTTTTTATTGTGCAAAGTCAGTATGTAGCTCTGGATTCAAATACTGGACCACGGCCAAAATTTTGAGTTATATATACAGTGGCTATTCAATAACATCTCTGACTAAGATACTGACATGAGCTACTGTCATCTGTCAGTTTTTTCTTACCTTTATTTATCCAGGATAAAGGATTTGCTGAGCGAGTACGTTCTTATTCAGCACCGACCCACTTAAGATTTCTACAGTTACACAGTTAGCAGCCAAGTACAACAACAGCTTTCTACTGAGCTGGCCTCTGGGCAGCTCCACTGGAGAGATGTGGGTACACAGTGAGTGTCTCACTCTCAAGGGCCTCATTGGTTGTTGCTGAAATTTCTTTACAAATTTACCCAACAAGTTTGTTTTCCAATTTATTTAGATCCCTGTTATGTGCTGTATACAACAGCTATTAATCCAAAGGTCCAATACAAGTCAACATAACCACAACACTTAACACTTACACACACATGATGGCAATACCACGCAGAACAGCTACACTCTTATCAACATTAGCTTACATTAGAATGGCATAGAAAAGGCGAAAATTAAAATTTAGAGATCAAGTTAATCTGAAGTCTATTTTCAGAAGATGCTTTTTAATAATTTTAAAAATTTAAACAATATTTATTTAAAATCCCAAGTATTTTTTGATATTTGACACAATGTTGGATTTAATTTGTTCTAGGCGCTATAAAGATAATGGTAATAATAATAACAAATAGCATCAAATCAACACAATAAACCATCTGTTCCTGGCCTGCTTCTCTGAAACCTTTGAGTCCTGTAGTGATTTTAAAGCTCTCTGATAAGTTAGCATTATTTCCGTCTCTTTGCACCTACTCTTTGGTACACTTACACATTTATCCTAGTTTAAGAAAACCACGTTGACAAGATAAAGAAATCGCACAGACCACAAAAATCATGCACATTCATAATGACAAGAGTCAAACAGTGGATCAAGAAACACATATAAACAGCATTGCATGGTCAAATTTAGTATTAGCTTCTGTCTGTCAAAAGTTGTTGGAGGTTATGTAAAACTATTCTAATTTTTTTGCCGGTTAAGTTAAATCATCATAAAAAAGTGTAGATTGAGAACACAGATCTTCAGGCTTAACTCTAAACTGCTGCTCTTTTTTTAAATGTCTAGTTTTATTCTATTATCTGTTCTATTTTTATATTCAGTAATCTGTATGTAATATAACCATGAACTCATGCGTTTAATAGGTCTGCTTGTTTTGAATACATTTCAGTTTGGGCTTTATTGTAACCATATAACATGGTTAAGCATCAATTAAGCTGGCTACTTCACTTCCTCTCCGTCTCTGTGTGTTGTTGTCCTCTGTGTTAATGCTGGTTCAGTCGGACTCCAGTGGCACCAAAACTATGACATCTGTTTCATGTGAATCTAATGTAAAATCTAATCTAATCTAATTTAAGTGTTGAAACACAAGCATGGGCTCCATGGCTCCATGGCCATATACTGTATCCATATAGCCGTAATAGGAATAAATACGACATGTTCGGGACACTTAGTGCTGCAGTGTAAATGTAGTATAACATTAGTGTGAGTTGTTGTACCTGCAGTGGATGAAGTCGGGGACGGGGTTGTGGACGCTGAAGGAGGCTGCATCCAGGTCTCTGCAGATCTCCACGTTGTCTCCGGCCATGAGGCGAACTGCCGCCTTGTTCTCATCGTCAAACACCTGCCTCTGAAGAGAGGCACACAGCAGCAGCATGAAGTCATCTAGAGAAGACAAGGAGTAATGTAAGTATTTGTAATTCTTGTACCGGAATAAGTTCATCAACATGTGTTATTCAATTTAGCAGAAGAAAACAGCATCATTTCTTTATAATAAATATGCAATTGTTTCTTTTTGCCAGTGAAGACAACTAAAATTAGCTCTAAAACAAAAATTAGCTCAGTAATATTTAGTTGCGTACATATGTACATATATTCAACTACTGTAACTTGTGTCACAGGTTTTAGGTACTTGTACTTGAGTATTTCCGTTTCATACTATTTCATACTTCTACTCGACTACAATTTTGAGTATTGAAGAATTGAATGTTTTTTACATCACTACACCAGATTTAGTTACTAGTTACTTTACAGATTAAGATTTTACATACAAAACATATGATGAGCTAATGAAATATGATGCTTTGTTGCACATTAAAAAAGTATAAAATAGTTCGAATTAGCTCCATCTTGATCAATTACAACGGTAAAATGCTTCTTACACATTGATGCACCAGTAATCTATAATAGTTTCATGCACAGGATGTATTTTTCTGAATCATAATTGCTTTTGATATATTAAGTACATTTTGCAAATGGAGTATTTTTGCCTGCCCTATTGCTCCTTTCACTCAAGTAAAGGATCTGAATACTTTTATTTCTCCTTCAAACAAATTTCCTGTATAACTAAGACACCTACAGATGAGGAATAATGAATTGGGCCTGGTGCGGAAATCTGGAACATAGAGCCACTTGACAACATTGGAGTCTGTAGTAGAGTTGGGAAACCTCCAGGGATAGTCTGAAATGAAAACATGCACCATTATCATAAAAAATGTAAAGACTTCAGATTTATTTGTGGAGCACTTTAAAAGGACAGAATTGGCAATAAGAGCGTTGACATGGTAACAAATAAAACCAAGAAAAGTGCATCACGGAGGAAGTGGACCAACAGCTGTTATGTGATGTCCTTATACAAAAAAACAAATTCAAAGCCTCAGTGTAGCAGTGGACAAAGATGTCGAGAGAAGACGTTTTCCACAGACATGTATTTGTGTTCTACTAGAATTTTATTTACTGTACAAGTTATATGCACTTAATAGTGAGACTTGGAGCACCAGGGCATATCACCTTAAAACAGCAGTTGTCCATCATGGTGGGGCTAAATGAATAGGTGATTAAAATTTATTAAGATAATCCATTAAACATTTATGTCATTTGTCAAGCAAAAAAAACTAAACTACGTTGTTGTCACCTTCTAAAATGTCAGGATTAGTTGCTTTTCTTTATATGATTAGAGATGAAAAACTTTGGGTTTGGGACAATTGATCGCACCAAACAAGAACTTTTAAGACGTCACCTTGGTCTTTGGGGACTTGCATTGAGCATTTTTTCACATTTTTTACTAAAAGATAACTCTGATCTAGCTGACGACACCGACCTTTACAGGCTGCAGGTGGGATCCCGATGCAGATAAAATACTGGACGGTCAGCATACAGGCCAGGAAGCAGCAGTACTTGGGCCAGATCTCAGCAATGGCTTTCCTCCTTCGTCTATACATGACAGCTATCAAGGCAAAGGCATGTAGCATGGCGTAGAAGTCCATACGCTGCCCGATTACATTCACCACCAACAGCAGGCACGTCTGTGGGAAACACACAAAGAATTAACACATGAAGTGATGGAGCTAATAGTTTTTAGATAAAACATTATATACAGTGAGGTCCACAAGTCTGAGACCACTTTTCCCAACTGTCCCTACCTCAAGTCCAAACTTGTAGAAGAAGTAGTTGATGAAGTATTTGATGAAGCTGATGATGCCGAGGTCCAGGTGCTGCCGTGTGATGTCATGGAAGATAACACGAGCGGCAGGAGGCAACAGCTTGTTCCTTAGTCTGAAGTATTCCTGATGGCGGTAGATGGTCACCTCAAACGCTAAGAGAGCCAACATCAAGAGGTTGTTCTGCACAGACAGAGAGAAGATTTTACTGTGTGAAACATTTATTTCTTTTGTTGAATCTGCATGCTGATTCACATACACAATCATTTACAGTGCAGTCATGACAAGTCTAATTACCAGTTGCACAGAATGTGCATAATTTAAGTAGTATAGAGTAGAATACAAATTTAGGCAAAAGGAAGTAAAAAAGCACAAGTTTGAGAGTAACAGTGGATGTAGAACATTGGACATGAAATACTAAACAATTTGGGACATGAGAACATCGTTTTATCAAATAAAAACACTTTTTTTTATTAAAAAAAAACATGAGTTGATATTAACTAGATTTAGTAAAACAATTTAAGTCATCACTTGTGATGTGTGCAACTTGTTCAGTTTGAACATATTGTAATCAAACTTTTTCTGATGTCCCCCTTCATCTCAAGTACACTACAAAAACACTGTAGCCACTTCTGATGAACAAAATACACTTTTCATTTTTGCTACTTTAAATTTGTGTTTTCACAATTGAAATGTTCTTTCCCTTGCTGTGATGATGTCCTGTGTGTCCTGAAAACTATGAGCTGATGAATGTTTCCACTTCTCACCCAGAGGTAGCCCAGTAGGTCATTAGACTTATTCAAGCCAACCCAGATGGCTGGATCCACAGGTCCCTTATACAGCTCAGAATCCTTCATCACAGTCCTCTCGTCGTCTTTGTAGCCCACCGGCTGTGGACGGAAACAATAAGTGTTGTTAGCTCTGAGCAAATCTAAGTTTTAGAACATGTACAAACTAATTATGATTAAAGTTGAAAAAATATATTCACCATAGAGCAGTTCTTGGAGTAGGATGGGGGATTTATGGACTTCAACTGGTACAACATTTTACATACGATGATGACACATGTCCACACAGTGCAAACACTAGAAGCAAGGGGCCGATACTGACTGTAGGGCAGTGCAAAGGCCCAGGAAGCCAGGAACACATAGTTGAACAAAGACACCTGCACAGGAGATAATACAGGCGATGAGGACTGAAAAACAGTTCACATAAATCCTTTTTCCACTGACATCCTCTTCGTCCTACTACTACCAGTAATAAGAATTATTCATTTCATTTCTCATTTTTCATTTAAAAGCATAATTAAATGCCATTTGTAAAAGTATTTTAAATAAAAAGTGGGTGAAAAAGCAAAGAGTAATGTGAGGCAAATCAAAAACATAACAATGTACACATAAAACTGGAGGTCAAGATTTATAAATTAAAAAAAAAATTACATTACATACATTTAAATCAATAGAAGTAAATTTTTATAAGAATTTAACAAACTAAATGTGAGGAGGTTATCCACGCCAAACCATTCAGCCAAACTCAAACAGCCCCAATGGCAAGAAAACTCTGAGTAAGACTTTTTTTCCATTCAGTAACTAATAATCATCACAGTTTGCTCAAACAACCGCAGATTATTATCTGAACAGTCTGCAGTGTAGCAGACAATCCTGGTTTATTTTCTGTTGGTTCAAGATGGCTCAGTGTTGCAAGATGAAGTGATCGACTTGATTTAAACAGCGTCTGAGCAAGAAAATCCAGCAAGAACCTTTGACAGTGGACTCCTGCAACTGTAGGTAACTGTGATGATTAAAATAAAAAGCTAGACAGTAATGACAGTCATTTATATACAAAACTTGCAAAGTGCACAAAAAAGGAAAAGCTCCAGAGACACTTTTAGTTTAACAACAACTTTAAACACAAAATAAAATCCATGATGAAAATCTTCGAAACCTCGAATCATTAAAAACACTTTCTTCCATATATCTGTTCTGTTTTTCAGACGCTCAGACAGAACGGCCCTCTCTTGCAGTATCTAAACAATTCATGGATTCAATTTCTTTAATGATTTTGAATGTAAAGCCAAGATTCAAGGGCAAGAAAAGGAACAGCAGCAACATCTGGAAGACTTACACCTGTGATGACAGGTAACTGTAGAACTGACTCATACAAACTCAAATATGGAGGAAAAGTGGCCCCTGTCGCTGCACATAGTGAGTTGAGTCACACTTCTTTCTTTAGAGGAATCCCAAGCTTTCGTACCTCTTTGACACAGACCAGAATGATGTAGCAGGACACAATCTTGATGATGTGGATCTCCAGCAACCACCAGATGAACAGCTGCAGTTTGTGGAAATACTCCAGGAACTTGAGGAAGAGCACGGTCAGACGGTCGACCACCAGGTGCCACTTATTCTTCAGATCTGAAGTAGGAGAGATACAAACCAGATACACTTTAAACGGAAAGAAAACAAAAGTGAAGAGGTGCAAATGGAAACTGTTTCCAGGTTTGACACCACAATTACAGCAGTGTGTCCTCTGTTTAAACACCATTATCCAACTCCTGGCATTAAAAAACGTGTCTTCTCATTCACCAACTAAAGCTGGGACAGCTGAGAATGTGATTCTCTCTCTACACCTCAGGAATAAGTCTGGAGATATTCTACATGTTTCTTACTGTCAAGTTATGCTTCAAGAATGTGCAGCTTCCCCTCTTGAAAGAGATTAATGCATCTACCCGAAGGCTTTTTCACTGGATTCCACTTAATGACCTTTCAGGTATTGTATGTTCAGCCAAAGCCTGGTATATTTTATTTTGCAGAGGTCTATAGCACTAGGTGACATGTTCCTGCATTACTTCTTAGTTCACTTTATTATAACCCAACAAATGCACCATGAAGTTTTTGTTATGTCAGACTTAGATTTCAGTCATGTAGCACTGTCAGAGACACATTTGACCACTATAACTGTAAATAATAAATACACATCATGAGAGCTGAGACAGTTGACAGACAATAAACAGGAGGGAAGCAAATTTTTAAAGCAAAATTGGAAAAAAAAAATCTTTCTGGTGTTCTTTGTCCTCCATGATAGTAAATCTGATTCTCTTGAGTTAGTTAGATAGTATTGGTCCGACATAACAAAACATTTTACAAACTTTTTTTTTTTTTTTACCATTTGCTGACATTTTACAGATCAAATGATCGATTAATCAAGAAATCAATCTGTGAGTTAATCAATAATAAAAAACCTTAGTTGCAGCCCTATAATTCACCTACAGTTTATAAAAGATATGTACATGGAAAGTAAATCCAACCACTGAACATGCAAATCAGGGAAGAAATTTTCGTTAGGGAAAGACAAATTACAATACTGTATGTTTCCAATTTAAACCCAAGTATGACTAGGGTCAATGTAAAAGGCAAACACGTGTTTTATACGGATTCTGAAGCTGTCAAAGGTGTTGATGTAATTTTTTTCCCCACACAAGATCAAGATGGATGGAAACATACCTAAAATCTTGTATTAACAAACTCCAAACTGTTGCTTAAATTACCTGAGAAGAAGACTTAATATTTGGTTTTATATTCTCACAAAGGATATAAAAACTCCAGCCACAGTTTGGTGGTGGGTTTATGTTTTTACAAAAGGCATATTATCTCAGGTTTTAATAGAGGCCTCATTGTTTGGATAAGAGACTCTGAGAGCATATAGCCTGCATAGCCTGCAGCTCATTATTAACTGAGAGGCCTTGCGGGGTCGTGTTTTATCACCTATTTTATTTTCTGTGTATATAAACAACATTTTAATTTAAGACCAGTGTGACTGTCTGTGTAAATATGCTAATGGTGCAGCTTTAGCTGGTGTTAGCAGGGAGATGTAATGGGTGAAAGTGAGCACTTGAGCTACACGTTGTGTCACAACAAAAAACCGGAGATAAATCTCACTGAACCCAAAAATGTGCAATACAACACATTTTTACAACTTTGCTTGGGATGATTAATGGCCGGTTGGCGAGAGTACAGGCAGCAGATACTTGGGCAGCAGACTGAGCTTCTTTAAGAGAGCGTTGGCCTTTAAAGATTGTGCGTAACATATGTCTTCTGAGCAGACTGAAGAGCCACAGGCTGAGAGAGATCTGAGAGAAAACATCTCTACACTCAGGACTGAAGGTGCTCTGTCTGTATAAAACAGCACATGTGAGAGGGGTAAACATGGCCAGCAGTGTGGGAACAGCCTGAGCAAAAGCTCACATGAGATTCTGAACTGTTTAAATAAAACTCTGCGATGTAACAACACCTCGACAATAACTTTTTAAACATTTTTAATATGAATTGGTTTGTCTATTTGTTTTTCTCAAGCACTTTAAATTTGTTTTAGGAAAGAGAGTATAATGTTTTGCAACACCTTCAAACACTACATGATATATGTGCCAATTAAACCATCAGGGTGCCTCAATGACACATTTACAGCAGGTATAGGTTCTTGATAGAACAGCATTAGTTACTGAGGTGTCTCATACTTTTCTTGTTAGTCCTCCATGTCTGATAAAAATCTAGAAAATTCCATCTCAAAACTTGGACTGGCAGCAAGTTAGAAAATAATTTGCACCATTGGCTTTTGTGTTTTGATACCAGCTCTCTACGTGTTAATGTTTGTGATTGGACATAACAAATAAAAATTCTGCACCTCCATTTCTCAAAACTTTTTTGTGATTGAATTATTCCAGACTTCCGAGAGCTTTAGAGCAAGGTGCTGCTAGTAGACAATTTGAGAGGGGATGAGCGGGGTGCCAATGACAAATGTAACAGTCATGGTTCAGGCACCCTGCAACAGTGTCCTTTGGGAGGTGTACATGGGTGTGGGAGCAGGGGCATGCTCCCATTGGGCCCTCCAGCCTGTTAATAATAAATCACCTACTGGGTGCAGCTGAATTTAAATCATTTTGTCCTGATACGATTAGATGATGAATCAATTATTTGGCTTTCAGACAGTTAATCAACATAGAGTTCATAACTGATTGATCACTTGAGTCATTCTTGAATTCGGTGGTTTTACCTTCTCAAATGTGAGGTTTGTGTTTTTCATCAAAGATGCAAATCTTTGGCTTTTTTGATGAACAATTTCACTATTTTCTGACATGATCAATAGCTTAATCAATAAAATAGTCAGCAGATTGATTAATAATGAAAATAGTTGTTAGTTGCAGCCCTGAAATGTTTCACTGCATCGTCAGCTTCTCAGTACCTGAGCTCTGCTCGGTGCTCGGCTCTGGCTCGGTCCCCGCACTGCAGTGGTGGCTATCCTCTGTACTGGACTGCCGCGGGTCAGAGAAGCTCCTGGGCTTCTCGCCAGTCAAGTCAGCGTCATCCATCACCACCACAAGGGCCTGGTTTTTCTCCTTCTCCAGCCCCCACTCCCCCTGCTCCTCCTGCTTCTCCTGCAGCTCCTCTGCCTCCTCCTCCTCCTCCTCTCTGGGGAGTGCTGCATCCACCGAGGTGGCGCTGAGCATGGTGAGGTCTGCCAGACTGTCCGGGTGCACCAGTCTGAAGACAGGTAAGAAAGTATTACACACAAGGACACATGCATGCAGACTCACACACACAGGTGTATTTCTATACTTGTGAGGACTTTGAGTGACTTGGATTTTTTTTTCCTTGCTAAATTTTTAGGGGTATTTAGGAATTGATTTTTCAAGGGCAATCAGTAAATAACAGGTCACCACTAGGTCTCAACTGTTGTGGAGAGACGCATGCAATGTAAGATGGAGGCCATCTTGGACAGTACCAACCATCCTCTCCACAACATTCTGGCAGGACAGAGAAGCAGCTACAGCAGCAAACGTCTCATCTCACTGCGCTGCAGAACAGAGAGGTTCAGGAGATCCTTTGTTCCCACTGCCATCAGGCTATACAACACATCAGTCAAAGGAAGTGGACTAATCTAATTATTATTGTTTATTTATTATCAACTGTTATTATTATTATTATTATTATTATTATTATCAACAATGAGCTAATGGACACACAGCACATGAATTTCCCCTTGGGGATAAATAAATCTATCTATTTAGTAGTTGTTTTGAGGCCTTTGATCTTAAAACACAATCTTCCTCAGCTCAGTTGTCAAATTTCCATTTTCTATCACTTCTTGTCCATGTATGCTTAAGGTTGCGAAAAAAACTTTCAATCTCAACAAGTAAGTAATGCATTCACATTGCATATTCGCTAGTAAACACTCAATTTGCAGCCATAAATATTGTTTTAATACAATTCCTTTTACTAATAATTGCCAAAGAACTTGTTTTATATAAATATATGGAGTGGCTCATTCATCAGTGGCTTGGCTACCAGCTGAGTAATAACAGCAATCATATTCATATTCAGTCTTTATAACATGGTCCTCCTCACTGACAATGAATATCTTCTAGACAACACCATTTGCTCTCACAGCTCCGTTCACCAGCTCAGCCTCCTCCTAAGTGTTAAGCTTTCAGTATTGTTGACTTCACTAAGATGTGATATTCACGTATGTGTTTGTTCAGAAGAGATCTGTCCTCAGTACAGAGCCTTTTCCTAACAAATTAAACCTTAACCATTTTCAATAAATGGTTGTTCCTTGATGGTAGTGTCTCAGACTGAAATATACATGTATACATGCAGGGGGTGTTTTGGGATTTTTCGTTCCTATCTTTCTGAAGGTATTCTGTCCTCACAAGTATATAAACACAACACATACTCATAAACATGGTCCAGGTGATTCTCAAAAGGCTCCAATGCAAACATTCGGATGGACTCGTCTGCTCTGTGTCCGCTAACTGAACAGCAGAGCAGCGTTTCATCAGGCATTGTAATCGAAAAAGCAGTGCACATTCCTTCTGCATTCTTTAAAACAATCTCTGTTGTTTGTTTGTTTGTTTGGGTATCAGAGGTTTTTTTTTCTTGCAGTAGATAAACCATAATAGCTGAAGGGAGGCATTAACCCTTTAAAATCTTCTCAGGCAATGGCGCAAGGTCAAAGGTCGGGTTTGGCTTGCATGAACCGGCTGCACATCAAGGCAGGCATTTCATTATCCAGCGGTCATACTTACTTGCTTTGCTGAGGGGGAATTTTTTGCTTGATGCTGCTCAGAACAATAAAGTCAAGATAACAGTGAGGAGAGAGACCGACACAGGCAGGCTGCAACTGACACTCAAAAACCCCTTTAAAATATCCACATTAAAACGCATGAAAACTGGCCAAAAAACTCCTGTGGTTTGGGGGAGACAAGCTTTTTTCAGGAAGGGAGTTCAGTGCACAGAGGGGGGTGAAGATCATTGGCAAGATCCCCAAAGGGAAGAATATTTTTTACAGATTCAAACATGCTTGAGAAAGAAGTTGTTGTAACAGAGGCCAGACAGTTTGTGAAACCATTGGACAGAAGAAGAAGGGTTTGGATTTGGAGGGGGGTTAAAGATCCAGAAATCTAACAGAGAAGATGAGAAGAGAAGGCTACAGGCAAAATAATACGATACAGAACCTGAAAAAGAACATCATTCATGTGAGTGACAGGAATTAAAATATTCCAGAAGATCATCAAAGTATCATCTCTTGCAAAGGGTAAAAGGGGAAACTTCAGTGTGGGAGGGAAAGGATGTAGGACAAGGGAGTTCAGACTCCAAGGTGAACTTGGATGTGGTTGGATGCCACAGAAATCGAGCAAATACCCACCTATTCATGATCAGATAGACACGCTCATTGACTTTAGCATGGCTGTGAGAAAATGGTGGCAGAGGAGAGATGGCAGCAGGTCACAGGGAGAAGCAGAGCAAGCGGCGGCGTAACGATGGAAAATCCACAACAACAAGACAATAAAGTTAAACACAGCACACCGCAGACTGCCAACATGTGAATGTTATAAGACAGAGCTGCACGACAGAGCACACAGTGACAGATGCATGATGAGAACAGTGGTTATAATGGGCGTTCAACAGGGTGTGCGAGTGTGATCATCCAGAACAGAGGGGGATGAAACGGGATGAATGCTTTTTTATCTTTGCTGGGTTTCATTTACTGTTGTTGAGTAATTGGCATTCTTGGGTAATAATTGAGTATTACTGCTTATCATCTGTGAGTGGAATCATATTATTATGATGTAAGCCCAGTTTGTGCCTCTCATGTATCATCACATTCAAGTCACAGAGGATAACAACTGTATTTCTGAACATTGACTATGGCCTCTGACTTCTTATTGTGTTGTAGATGATCAGAGTGACACAAATGAGAGATTTCATTTTTTGATAGTTGACAAGAGTTTTTATTTTTTTTTAACAGCACTTACTGTTGTTTCAAAGGTACAGAGACACTTCTAACCACCTCAATGAGTTCTCAAGTTACACCATTATTTCATTGGATGGTCGGGTATTGATTTAAATGTTAACACGCAAAAAGGCAGAAAATGGAGCTAATTGTGATGTTAATGAACTTTTCATTGTACACAGAGTTAGGTCTGATGCAGGGCCGAATTAACCTCTTCAGGGGTAAAAATGTGTTGTTGGGCGGCTAATCCCCACTGTACATGAAAGTTTCATTAGTTCCTCAAACACCCAATTGATATACTGGTAGTTGCCCACTTTGCCTAATTGGTGATCCACCTTTGGTCGGATGTACTGCATAACAGTAGAACGCGGTTCATTAACAGAACATCAGTTTTAGTATTTTATATGTGATTTTGCCATATTGTGAAATATATTTATCTGAAAATATCCTCATTAGTATCCTGATGATGATTTCAATTATATCTCCCAGCTCTAGGTGTTAATTCTGCAGTGATTTGAAGAAATAAAGGGGAAAGGGGGAATCCGTTAGTCAATCATTAGAAAATGAATCAGCAACAGCTCTGATAACTGAATAATAGTTTTGAGTTATTTTTTTTAATTCTCTGATGTTTGTTCCTCAAATATGAATATTTGCTGGTTTCCTTCCCATTTTTTGCAAAATTGATTCTGACTAATGGTCGAAACAAGACATTTGAAGATAATGGACACTGGGATAAACATTTTATAGAGCAACTGATTAATTGAGGAAATAAACGATAATGAAAATGATCGTTAGTGGCAGCCCTGCAGTAATTGCATGTAGATACATTCACACATGATGTAGTGTTTTCCCAGAAGTCCAAGTCCCCATTTAACATCATTTTTTAACACCAAGTAGAAAAGCGACTGCAGTTACATTAAACTTTGTTGTCCTTTCACCCATTTCTAATAAGGCAGGATATCATAACTTCTCTGTGAAATACTTTGTATTTAACTTTTGTTTGACTGTCTTTACAGTTTATAATTCACTCATTTGAACTAAGTTAAACCAAATACAAAAGAACAAAGAAGTCAACTTTTCAATCATAACTGGGGTCTAAAAAAACAAAGAGTATGTGTCTCACCTGTAGATAGTGCTCTGCTCTTTGGCTACTACAGCCTGGAGGTCAGTGAGCTGGAGGAAGCGGTCGTGGAAGTAGTGCAGATGGAGGATACATGCCAGCAGGAAGGAAGTAGGAATGAAAATCCTGGTGAACAGCTCGGCCACAGAGAACTCCTCCAAGCCCAGGTCCTTCAAGCTGCAGAGATGGAAAGATTTAGAGAAAACAAATAAAAGAAACTGATATTTGAGGATATTGTCTGTTTGTGGTATCTGTGGGTGAGGAAGCTCTCAGATATGGGGGAAAGGTGGACGTCAATAATAAGTCAAAATTCTATGAGTCGATAAAAATTAAAGAGGGAATCAAATGCTTTCCTTTCTTTGCTGCTGGCATAAGATAAAGATTTGTGTATTATCAGTATTGTCATATGATATCATTCAAACAGTGATTCCCATTATAGTATGTATTGCTACACAAAGCACACATCACATGTACATATAAAACAATACACTGTTTACAAACTGAGGCTAAAACAACGTTTAGATACTTTAAATACATGTTACTAGATACTACGTCCTTGAGAACAACTTTCTTTTTTTTCAAACAATCACAACCAACCTGCACTTTCGTCCTTAAAGTAAAGCTATTTAACCGTTTGCCTATTGTTTACATCTGCATTATGTATCTTTTTTTCTTATGTATTGTTCATTGTTTTAATCCTGTAGAGCTTCCGTCTTCTTATCTGTTAAAAAAACAATAGAATTGTGTTAGGAAGCTAAAAAGCAAATCAGTCAGAGTCAAACATGTGGTTTTTACATTTCAGAGGCTTGAAACTTTATCTATAAAATGTGTGTTGGAGCAACCACCAGTATTTCCATGAATACATATTCTTCCATTATCTAAAACCCCAGGGTACCTATAATGTAGGCAGTGTTTTGGATACCAACAAGGTCTACAAGTTAAAATCAAAGAGAGAATAGAAGTTTCGTCCTTGTTGCCTGTCTGGAGAGAGTGAGACCAGCAGTGAGTGCATAACCTGCTCCTCAGACCTGTAGTTGCTCAGTGGAGCTCACCTCTGTTCGTCCAGGCCCGTCATTTGGGACCAGAGGTTCACCGAGCTTTTAAACTGGAAGGTGTAGACCAGGGTCAGGACCAGCATGGTATACATCACCACTGACATCCAGAAGTACTTCAGGATCCTTCGCCACCACTCATAGTGCACCTGGATAAAAATAATAGTAATTGTTTTACAGAGGGTGTGATTTATCTGACATTAACAGGTATAATGCGTTAAACTACACACAGCAGCCAGAGGACATCTGGATTTAGGGAGACTGCTTTTTTGTACTGTAGTTGGGGCTATAAAACAGTCAAGAATACAGTGTGGATTACAAGCCTGCTGTACACAAACTTTATGACACTACTAAAATTGTCAGCACCGTCTGTTTTTGGGAAATTGAATTTGGAATCTTAACAGCTTCCTATGTATATAAATAAAATTTGGAATAAACTCTGGCCATAACACTTATTTTATTTAGCCTTACTTCAAATGGTGACAATACATTAAAGGGGCTACTTCAGAGCAGCGCTACGTCTTCAGGGCAGACTGGAGGCTCCAGTGAGTCGCTATCGGAAAGTGACAAGACGGGCTGGAACGGGCAGTGGCTAGCTGGTTAGCATGCTAACTTCAGCAGAAGAAAAGAAGTGATAGAAATAGAAGCAAAACAAACAGTCTGCTTTCCATTGTTAGAGACAGCTCTTGGTGAGTAAAGGAAAGAAGTTTGACGCTGAAGTCTCAACGTTTCTTCTACACTGGTAAGTAAACAGCTGTTAATATTGAATACTGAATACACTTAATTTAGTTTCTAAAAGAAAAAGTCATCAAACCTTTTTGGTCTGGTGATTTGTGCAAATTAAAGAGAATTTTATTTTATCTTATTTTATTTTTATTTACAGATTTGACACACAGCAGGGCAGCCATAAAACACTGCATGTAACTACAAGTGTCTGTCTTTGTGTGAGCTCACATACGCGTAATGTATGAATGCTCTCAGTCACTGGTGTGTTTTGGTACCTGGTAGACTGCCACACAGGAGAGGAACATCATCATGTAGATGATCTTGTACATGACGATGGTTCCCTCGAAGCTGACGAAGAAGAACATCCCCCCACAGATGTAGATCCAGTATTTGACCAGCAGAGCCATGACCATGTTGCCCAGAACCTGCATGGTGTCCTGCTCCCCTCCCTCCTCAGAGTCCTCCTCTATAAAACACAGCAGCGAATCAGAAAATTGCACCAACTGATAAATTAATGTGTATGAATAAACATATTTCATGTTGTTATAGCTGTGCTTTACTATACTGTCATTCTTTATCCGTTTTTATAGATCAGCCTCCACTTATGGGTGCCCACAGGAGGAGTTATACTGAGGATGTACTTTAATAAACACCAACTTATACCTGCTTACAACTATATTATAGTTGGATATAAACTGTATCAAATGTTTATATACTGCTTACATTTGCTATGTGTGGACACTATGCAAGATTGTCTTCCACAAAACAGTGCTTCTATATGTAAACGCTGGAACCACACTGGAAGATGAAAATGCTTAGACTGCCTGGTAGAGTATGAATGAATAACTTTAATAGTATGGTAATCAAACCTTTTGCCCTCGTGAGCAGGGAGGGTACAGATGTTGATCAATTACAAAACAGCCTCCACATTCCTCCCTCATTGTGAAATCAAACTAAATTAAAGTATAATGTGTCCAGTGTAAACAAACTCAAATAAACCTGAAGGTAAAAACAAGAAACTTCAATCATTTCTATCCACCATCTATAAATGTTAGTAAGTGCCGAAAGTCACCAGCTCTATTATGTTCTTGTTCAGATACCTGCAAATAATAGTTGTGGCTGGTAGAAGTTGTATATTTACTAACTAACATAACATTTTCACAGGAAGGGTGGTGCTAGCAGCTGGTGGTAATTTCCAAAATTAGTTATACTGTAACCAATATCATATAGTATTTATACTATAATCTGAACACAATAAGAGACCAGGGCTTACCCTTCTTCTCCTGATCCTCAACATGAACGTCTGAGAGACCAGCACTGTCCTCTTTTTGTTTTTCCCATCTCTCTGTAAGGGTCTGTCTCAGCAGCAGCCAGAAGCTCAGCAGACAAAGGGCCTACACACAATAAATAAAATGTTTAGACATACAGATGACTAGCAAGAAAAGAAAAGATGAACCAACAAATCATTTGCATTTACTTTAACATGCTGAGACAGTACGGTACAGTACAGATACATTATATGTATATACAGTAAATCAGATTTGAGCTTCTAAAGTTAAAGTGAATTGTCTAAACCTTCAGACGTGTCTTGCATTCATCTGAGACTTAGAATAAACTTTAAAATAAAGTTTGACCCAGGTGTGAAATATAACTGCACCTCTGCTTCTGAAGGGAAGAACATATGCAGTGTTTAATAAAACAGTAGTATGGGCGATTAAAAAAAGGGCAACACCACTGCAAGTCTGTGGTTACCTACTGATGTATAAAATGTTTTTCTGGACGCAAGTAGCTGAGGTTCAGCAGCTGCCAACATGAAAGACGATTCCAAAATGTCAGAATACTGCAAACCTGACCTTCTACTTCAGCAGTACAGTGTATGACTCTCTTATTAAATGAATTGAGAGTTTGACAGTCCCATTTAGTAAAAGGTTACTTTCAGAGTCTAAAATATATGCTACTGGCTGCATAGAGAGTACACCTGTTGCCTAAGAAATGACTGCACATATTAACTACCATCAGTTTTAAGATCAGGCTGTTAATTGTAGCTCACAAACCTTGGATGAAAGCGAGTGGAAAGGGTTTTTCTTCCTGACAAAGAAGCCAGAGACTTCAGGCATGTTCTCAAAACTGAAAATGTACTGCAGAACTATCAGCAGGTTGCCGTAGGCCACCATGAAGGGAGACGACAGCATTGCGTAACGCCTCCGGTCTCTCACCATCCACAGCATGCAAGACCAGATGAGGAAGACAAACGTCAGCCAGCTGACGTACGTGATGCTCCACGCCTGAAGAGGACAAATCACAGAACACAGTTTTCACTCCCTTTATTTACAGAGGTACAAAATGACTTATGACATAGCTTGGCATGTCATATATTTCCACATGCGTTCAGCTACTCAGAAATGGCATAATTTGGCATGTGCATGGTACTTCATGTTTCAGGTTTTATCCAATTACTTGGGTTTCTTGCCTGCATCTCCTGTAACTCCAGGTTTGCAACACAGTAACTTTCTGTGTATGAATGGAGGGAGGAGAACAAAGTGGAATTTCGTGGATAGATTTAGTCCTATTGTTTTTCTTTTTCCTATATTCTTTTGGGATGTATATGTAATGACTTCTGGCACTTCAGTTCCCATCATGCTTTGGGTGAAACCAATGAGTATTGTTGCCATTCAGTCGGAGAGTCAGCTGCTTCCTAAGGAAATTGTTAAGAAGTTATGGCTACCTATTAAATAAAGTGCGACTGTTTTATTTCTCAAAATGAAACCTCTCCATGCTGCTAGGATTTAAAAAATTCAAGTCAATATACTGAATCCTTGTGGAGAGACGCCGGGTCAAAAATACTGGAATAGATACTGGAAAAGAAAAGGAGTGATGTTGTATTTTACAGGTCAGCCTTTTCCTAATATTTTCTTGAAGTTTTCCTGGGAAGAAACATGTAGTTTGGTGTTAATTGCAGGAAAAATAGAGACAAAGGTCTGAGACTGTTATTTCAGTTACTTTGATTAGTTGTGATGAGTTTATTACTGATTTCCAGATGAATTTCCATGAAAGAAATTGCTCCATTTAAGCCCCAGTGAATATTTTTACTCATGCATTTTTAAGTGGAAGCTTTATTCTTCATTTGTGCTGAATTGTTTGCTTGTTTGTAGACACGTTTCACATTTTGCATGTTCAGCTTTCTGTTATCCTCTAAATAGAAATCCCAAGGTTGTGCTAGCTTAGCATTTATGACTGGAGGTGTACCAACTCATCACTCTCTATTCAATCACTCTCAGGAGATTATTTGGAAATAAACTGGACTTTACAGATATGTAAAATAAAGCAATTTAAAGTTTTTTAATGTAAAACTTCCCAAACTCCCCTTTGTTAAACCCTGACCTAACACAAAGATGAACCCAGTTTCTTCAATGATAGCTTTTTTTACTCTCTTACATGATTTCTAAATAGATTTATGGACATCTCTCAAAAAAAACAGATAGAGTCAGGACTCTGAGAAGAAGGGATTCAAACTTTAGGGTGAAATGCATCAACTGGGTGGTAAGGGTTCATATGGTCTTATTCCATATTAGGTTTTTGTAGTTACTCTGTAGTTACTTTGTGTTACTCACTTGTTACTAACTACAGGTACGATTTGAATTACTTGTATTTCTGAACTGCATTAAAAGAGCGAACCATTTAACACATTTCAGTCTGTTACTGAGTTATAATCAAACTCAAACTAAGCAACTGTCAGGTTTTTTTTTTTTTTGACTATGATTCATCCAGGAATGTTTAAACTGAGAACAGATGTTTTTTCAGTAACATCCTACCACACATTGAGTTGTAGAAGCTGCCCAGTACAACCACAGCTCCCTCCTGCTGCTCAGCCAGCAGTCCCACTGGAGCACAGAGTGGTTCAGTGCCTTGCTCAAGGGCATCTTAATCGAAGGAGGCATTTGCTAACCACTCCAGACCAGCAGGTCTGAGGCTTTTAATTTGTTACTTTCTGGTTACAATGCTGCTTTCATGTCACGTCAGATTAAACTATAAACACAAACCACAAACTGGAAAACAACAGTCACATCTTCATTGCTATAGTTTTAATACACAGGATCTGTTTAGGGGATTTTCTTTTTCTAACACAGGCAGTCCTATTTAGAAACGGCAACTAAATAAAAGTGATTTTGGACCCCCCCTCCCCTTCCCAACATCCAACAAATACTTGACACAAATGCAGCCACTTTTCTGTAACTCCTATGTTACACCACCTGTGGGCTGTATTACTCACCATCATGGCAATGAGAGCACAGATGTAGCTCTGTTTCATGATGAAGTGGAAGACTTTGACCATCGCGCTGACTCCTCTTTTCTTCATCCCATCCTCGCCTCCCTCAGACTTCTCCTCTCCTCCCTCCAACACTGAATCCTCCGGGGGCAAACACACTTCATACACACACTCATTCTTCTTCTCTGGTTAGACACAGAAACATAACTTGTTACTAAAGCAGTTACAGTGCTCTCGTCTCCTCAGTTAATTTAGGCACTCCTGTGATTTGGTGTTGTACTTTGGGGGCAAAAGGAATGGTAGAAACTGAGAAGCCTAGATTTCCTGATTTTAGACCTGAGTATGGAGGGGAAAAAAACTAAAAACATTCGATCTTTATTGGATCACATTTTTCAAACTGCACACACCCAGTTTGTAACACAGGCCTTTTGTTAAAAAGCTGTAGTCTCCAACCCAAACAAGTCATTTGCTCAGACTTCACAAAGTAAAGTAAATATAATCCAGGGCAGCAGAAGAGATCCGCAGCACTTTATACATTATATATTATTCTGCTGAATAAATAGTATTGATGAAGTCACATGTAAGCATTTTGGATAATTTACTCATTTTATGACCTGTTGGATGGTTTCATTTACTCTATAGCAATGTTAATTATTGGAATTGTCTCTGTGAATAGAGCAAAATAATTCAGTTCATTAATCTGCAAAATGTTAATGTTGTCTTTTTATACATTTTATTCAGCTTATCTAATGTTAACATTCAAGAAACCTGGAAAACAAACCTTATTTATCCACCAGGCTTCAAAGGAGGTTTCTCAATGTGGGTCTCAGAATTTGTCTCAGCACACAAAAAACGATATATTAATTTTAATTAAGCTAACACATTAATTAATTATAATTTGGCAGGGCCAGTTTAGAGAGCATCTATAGAGAAAGACCAGGTTCCAATAAATTCCTCTGTAACTTAACTATGTTACACCACCCACCTGTAAGGACACTTGTTATCTTATAGATATTCAGTTAAGTATTCTTACTACTGTGGTTCCTCTCAAGCTTAACTCCATTCAGTCAGATCTTTTCAAGACAGAGTAACACTCTATTTTAAGACAACCATTTATTATTATTATTATTATTTAGCATTAATGGTACACAAACATTTAATAAACACACTAAAATGTGGTTGTAAGCAGCTATATTGCCTTTAACAACTGTGTTTTACTATATTGTTTTTCTGATTATACACCAGCCTCCACTCTTTGGTGTACATAGACACCTGCTTACAACTACATTATAGTGTGTTATAGACCATTTATTAAACGTTTATATAGTTTATAAATATAAAAATATAATGTTTATAAAGTTTATATTTATACTGTTTATGAATGTTTAAACAGCTCACCTGTACCGTCACTGGGCTGGTCCATTTTATACTGGGGGGTGGAGTACAAGTCCAGGCAGACTGGTCCATTCTCGGCTGTGACAAAGTCAAAGGACGTCCCGTTGGAGGTCGGCACAACCTGTAGATCATCATTAAAAATTACAAATAAAATTTCTGACTGTGGAACTGATTTGTTATGGGATCACACGTCTATATAGCATTCTGTCCCACAAAGACAAACAGGAGTAACTCATTTTGTGTGATTAAATGATTTACTAACTGGATATTCTGCTTTTCAACCAGCAAAAGTTTTTTCTTAGTCTCAGTAGCAACTTTGTTACTATACTTTGTCTTTGTGGGGCGGTAGAGGAAGATTTTTCTACTTTTCACGCTGCACATTCTTTGACTTAAGCTGTCTTATAACCCTGAGCTGCAGAGCATTTCATAAAATAAAAATCCAAAGGGAATAACTTTGATATTTGCTCTGCCTTCCTGGGCTTTTGAAAATATGGGAAATATAAGATAAAAATTTAAAGAGTAGGTTCACAGTGGGAAACTCTTAAACACTGGCTGTGGGATAGCCCCAGTCTATGTGGGTGCAGTGTGAAAAGCATTTTGCAGTGATTCCTTTTCTTGCAGCAGGGCTGAGGGGTGAATGGGGGTAAAAATGCACAGATTTTAGACACATCCAGAGCAGCCCCCACCTCAGTTGTACTGATGCCATCCTGGGTGGAGAGGAGCTAGGAGGAGAAAAGAGCATACAAGACAAGGTGTGTTATCGATGAGCTGCTGAAGTCAAAGGCCTCCTTTTTCTTTATAGTCACTGATAAGCAGGAACAAAGCCGAGCAGCACTACTCTGCAAATCGAGCCCATCACTCATCTGTGTCTGCACACCCTAAAAGCTTTTAAACCTCAGGAGGTGGACGGTGGAGGCAGACTACGGACCTTAATATGGGAACAAGGTCAGTGTGTGCATGTGCATTTCCAGCTGAAATCTTCCCAGGGATGAGTCTATTATGAAGGTGAAAGCTCGGGTAAAACAAGATGTGAGCTTGTGAACGCAATCGACAGCAACAGCTTGAGTTTACAGTTCAACAAAGAGTCAGTTTCCTGTTATTTTAAACTATTGCTGAACAAAAGTATTACAGCATTTTCCCATTCTACTCTATTGTTGTTTAACAGCTCAACTGAATTAAATTGTTAGAGGGCCACATTAGTTACCATTTGTAAGAACAAGAAGGAAATGTGTTATTTGGGTTTTTAGCAGCCAAGCTTGTTGAAAGAAGTTAAAACACTTTAGCAGTTGAAGAAAAATATTAAACAGATCTTCAAGATATTTTCAAGGCTGTTTGGATTTTCAGCATGTGCTTCCTTAAGCAACGCAGTCACGTTTTTTTTTTACAATGGGATTCGTATTGTACAATGGCATGCTAACCAAAGGATGATTACTTCATGACCTGTCCAGTAATCCGGACTTTGTTAGTAATGTGTGACTTAACCCTCACGTACGTTTTTCTCATCGGTGCCCTGCCGTGATTCCCACCACAAATGTCTCTTCCTGTTGGCTGAGTTACTTGTTCTGTTTCCAACCAGATCCTCCTCCTCACACGCATCGCTGTCCTTGTCGTCCTGAAAAAACATAGATAGACAGTTGGAGGATGGCTATCTCACACACTGGACTATGAACTCAGTTCACTGCTGTACAGCAGAGATGATACTCTCAAGAATGACAGCTTCTATTGAACATTGTTTAACAGTGTAGGAGTGCAGTATCTGCATTTTTCACCATTGATTTTCTGTGTTCTATTTACAAAAAAACAGAATATAATTTTGGCAGTGTCCTAGTAGCTCAAATGCCATAAAATAAAGAAGCCTGAGGAAGAATTACAGTTTGCATCATTGGTCTTGTGTCGTGTGTGCTGGTTATGGTGCTAAATAAGTTTTTCTTGGAGCAATCACACATTTTTGGATTCAATACAAAAATGTGTCAATCAAACTAACATGAAGCTCTGACTGCACAATCAAAATGTTTCCTCTGTGAACTAATTACTACACGGGCGCTGTGTTTCTGTGTGATTGTCTCATTTCTTAAGATACTTCTTCTCTTTTTTTAATTGAATCATTCTGTTTTTTTCACTGCATTGGTGAGCAACTGCTGAGTAAACACAGATGATGAGCTACAAGTCAACTGTTAAATTAACTGAGAGGTGATGACAGTGAGTCCAGATTTTTCTTGTCTTTTTGGCGAAGATGAATCCATCATAATCTGACATCTCCACTATCGAACAAACCTGTCAGCTGCTGATTTATGTCGTAATCATGTTTTATTATTAGCGTCTGCTAAAGTGTAAGAGTAGGTGAAAACACACACATACCCCTCTGTGGAGAAATCAATAATGCATACAGCCCCACAGGTTTACAGGGAAGTATTGACCCCTCTATAAAAACACTGATCTATAACTCCATTACAGGACAGAGGAGCTGAGCCTCGAGGTCTGAGGTGAAGGAGGACAGGGTGAATTCGGGAGCGGGGGTCTTCTTCACATTAAAATCCATTGATTACCACACTTCATTGCTATTTGCAGCAGTTTGTGTTCAAAGAGTTTGTATCAAACAAAGGTGTAAAAGTAACAATTGGATATTTCTTGGGGTCACTCAGTTAGAAGATAGGAGTTAAAGTCCTTTCAGGAGTCAGTTCACCCGAAGACAAAACACAATTTCTCGTTTTGGTGTTTAGTCATGTCGATAGTTTTGTTATATTTGTCTCAGAGATTTCCTAAATGGTAAATGGAATTTCGTTAGTGGGTTCACACAACATTTAAAAATAAGATCTCCAGTTAATCCTTAGTTACTCTGAAACATCCACAAAACACACTGAACTGATTTAAATGGAACCACTTTCTATCAAAGACATATGTCCTATAAAAACTTTTTAAGGCGTGCTTTGTCATTTGGGTCAACTGACCCTTTAAGTTCAATCCAAATCTAATGGCACTGCAGTTCTGGTCTTTAAAAGTTTAAAATTTTAAGACATTATAATAAGATGTTCATTAAATCTCCCTCACCAAGTCAATTAGAGTGAATTTAACTACAGTTTCAACTGTGAAGAAAAAATGTCCTGTATACTGTCAATCGCTTCAACGATAGTTGGGCCTCATTCTGGGAAAAAATGCACTCCAACATTTATCTGAGGTTAAAGAGGTTTCAGCAGTCTGAGTCAGATAAATCATTCCAAACAACAGCAGTGAGGTGCAGAAGAAATAATAATACATCATTAATTCATAATTAATCAAATCAAGACCTGTGGTTTCTTACAGGCAGCGCTGTAACACTGGAAAATAGTGCCAAAATACATCCTCCCTTCATGGTTTGTCAAACTAGACCAACAGTTTCTCAGATAACACCTGAGCTCCGTACAGCGGACAGATGCAGCCAGCGATCGATCGTCCAGGAATCATCCATCGATACGGTTTCTCTGATCACAAGGCCACGTGGCTGCCCATTTAATTCAATCTGGATCTATTTCAGTTCACTGTCTGGAATTTACTGTGGAGTGTGACGGAGGTGTCATGTGCTGAATTCAACTAAACATCTTTGACACCCACTGGCTGCAACTGGTCTAGGTTTAAACACATGCATGGGATTTTATTTTATAATCTAGGCTCATTCTCTGCATTTCACCCTTTTCGTTTAACTTGATGTAATTGGAAAAAAAAAAATTCACAGTCAGATGCTTTAATACTGATAATATTCTTATAATATATATTCCATAACTTTTTAGCTGCAATTTTGTAATTTATTCTATTGTTTTTGTTGTTTCACTTAATTGTTTCCTACATTTCCCAGAATTCCCAGGGATTCTTGTGAAGGAAAAATTGAAGATAGTGTCAAAGAGAGAATGAGTGAAAACTGAATGACAAAAACAATGAATGTATGGAACATGCAAATGTTAAACTGCATTGCAGTGCATTGTCTATTGAGGATGCTGCCTCTTCCACCTGAAAATATTCAAGACTTTTAATATATTATTAGTCCTTTTTGTTTTAAGGGAACTGAATTCAGGCTTTTCAAGACCTACAGATACCCTGTACAATCTCTTTCACTTCAAATTCACCTAATATAATGAACCTGTATCGTTCAAATAATTGACATACTCAACAGAAAATGTCACATTGTTGTGAACTAAAAGCGTCAACACTCAGTCTGTGGTGCTCACCGTCAGCTGGTCGATGGGTTCCTGCAGCCAGAGACGGATGAGCGTGGCCAGAGTGTAGTAGAGAATCAGCAGCATGATGGGATTCACAAAGTGGTACCACTTACGCTCCGGGTGCACGATGAGCTTCCATGTGTAGGAGCAGTTGCTCTGGACGATGGGGGAGATGCCGAATGTGCTGCAGAGACAGACAAAGAGGTGGATGAGGACAGGGACAGCTGATTGTGCCAGGGTTTGAGTACTAAACAGGAGCTTTGGGTATGAATCAGCGTGACATGACATATCAACATAGATACTGATCATAAACAAAGCTTATCATTTTAATCACATGGAGGTCAGCATTAACAGTCAAGTGTTTGATAATAATAAATAAGATCATAGAACTTTATTCCTATAAAATATGTCTCTGTTTTAGACTGATCATTTAGCACTTTATTTTTCAAGCAAAAAAAAAATCTGATAGTTGCAGGTTCTCAACAGTAAGAATTTGCTGCTTATCTTGGTTTTTTATTGTGGTGAATTGAATATTTTGGTGGTTTGGACTGTTGACAAAACATCTGAAGATGTTACACTGGCCTTTAGGAAGCTGTGATGGTCAAGTTTCACTGTTTTCTGATGTTTTATAGACAAATATATTAATCAATTAAGCAAGGAAATAATTGGCAGAATAACTGACAATGAAAATATCATTAATTGAAGCCATACTCTATTTGTCTCCCACAGTTTTAATCACTATTCTAACAAATTATGCTGTTTTAGACCTTGACCAAAAATAGAGCTTCAAGTCTTTGTTGAGAAAAATGGATTAGAGAGAGAGAGATAGAGGACTTGAGCTTAGATCTTTTGTGAACCGGCCCAGTGTCATCAATCAGTGGGTTCAACTGTTCTCATTGAGATAAGTGTATTGTTCAATTCATTGCTCTCGATTTAATGCAGGAGTCCTTGGGCTCTTCATCTTTGAAACTAATTATTGATTCTAGAAACAAAGGCAATGATGGACGAGATGATATAAACGTTATAATGTGGGAATTGCAGAGTCATGCTGTCGCGACACCGCTGGTGTCCAACCTGCGTCTCAAGTGAAATCGGAAAGGTCAAAAAGATAATTGGGTTAACAAAATAACAATAATAATGATAATAATCTCAAATTTTAATTTACTTTTCTCTAGGTCATTATACTAATTTTCTCTGATGAAATGATAATTTTTCAGTGTAATAGAAAAGTAAAACTAATGTTAAATGCAACTGATTAAGAGAAAAGAAGAACTGACAGATTCATTTTGTTGCCACATTTATTATTGTGGCGGCTTTACTACTATTTCTCAAGTTGACTCCTCCTCCCCCCACGTGCTACCACAGTTCATTTTTACTTCTCTTCCAGTTATTTTTCATCTTTTATTGTTCAATGGGTGACAAGCCTGCCTCAACTTCCTGTAATTGATCCAAATGCCCAAACCATCCAAAAAAGTGTCTTCACACTGCAAACAAACCATGGTACAGTTTGATCCAGATCGAGACCACCTCTTTTGGCCTGACCGTTTTTGGTCCTTAGATCTGGACCACGGTCTAAGGCATCTTTCACAGGTGATATTTTGGTTCGAACCAAACTGAAAAGTCCGAAGATCCAGACCAAACGAGGTAGGTGTGAAAGCATCCTGAAACTCTATCAAAAAGGATTGAACAGCCTCCTGCAGCACAATACATTGTCACAACAATCCCAAACTGAAACACAGCTGCTCAGTGCTGGAGTAAAGGTTCTCACTACTTCTTCCATTACTGTTAATGCTACATGACATGCTAGATTGGACAATCAACCCAAACCTTGGAACCTGGACAATGCACTGACGCTAAAAATCTGTTTGTACCACCGAGGATGTCATTTGATTCAGTGCTTTTCCTCTGCGTAGAACAAAGGTCATCTACTCAACAGGAACCACACTGACGTATTCCAGTGACAGCCACACAGATTTAGAAGCCTCCTGAGTCTTTTCTTCTATGCCATGTGGAGGAGTAAACACCCTCCTCTGACCCCACCACACTTCCTGAATGGTTTCTTCTTACAGCTGGGGAAGGCCTGCCGGTCACATGACTGGGGACTTCCATTGTAAGGCGGGGAGGCAGGAAGCAGAGTGGAAGTCAGGCCTCTCAACAGTCTCACTCAGCACTGGCCCCACAGCAAGGCCAAGTCACTGTCAACAAGCAAAATTAGGGAATGCACTGTGGTAGCCTATTGTCCAGTAGGCATATAATACACGTTTACAGCGGTAAGCGTTTCCCTCTGAGGGTGTGCAGAGAGGAAACAGGCCAGAGCAGAAGAGAACGTATTCCTTTTATCTTCACATTGGGCCTCAGTTTTCATGCAAGCAGTAGACAGAAATACCTCAGCGCTGTGGAAAGTCAACATGAATGGATGAGGAGACAGCCGATGATGAAATAGTTGGACTGTTCATGAGGAATTAGAGCTGCGGTAAACTTTCCAAATCTAGGTCTTCAGATACACAAATGAAGAGCTTCTTTCTAAAATGAGATGTGGACCGTTTCTGAGTTAGTATAAAAGAGTCTTATTTGGTGAAAATTCAGCTTTTTTTTGCTTTTCTAATTTTAGAGTCCCAATATGGTAAAAGTATCCAGTATTTCCTTAGTTCAAAAATTTTTTAAGCCCTGAAGTAGTGAAAGTATCTAGTGAAAATGGTTTTACATTTTATAAATATTAAAGATTTGTAGAAGCCCAAAAAGGGGATACCATACAATATTTTGACTTTCATATATACATATATATCTATATATATATATATATATATATTGACTTTAATACTAATTTTAATACTTTACTTACTTTTTAGAGGCAGCATTCCAGCATTTCACAAGAAAAAAATATCATTTTAATCCCTTTAATCATTTGTTTTATCTTGGGTTCGACTTTAAGAACCACTGACTTAGATGTTACTCCTACTGTATGGTCATTACAGCATGCAGACTACCACTGCCAGCACAGATGGTGTGAGAGGAGTCCATTCATTTTAATGAGTTTGTTTTCGAATGAGAAACCTGCCAATGCAACACTGTATTCACACCTTATCTGCCATCGGAGGCAGGAGAAGGATGAGAGGACACAAGGTTTGTCCAAGGCAGCCTCAGCTATACATAGCTGTAAATAGCCTCGGTCCTGACACGCAGCACCACAGCTTTCAAATGAGAAACCATGAGATCAATACAACCCTGCAACACCAAGGGCACTGAGACAACAGCTACAGCAGCTACAGTGCTACTAGTAAGGTTTAAAAAACACATCATTATTACAGAAATATCATTAAAATAAATGTAATAATGACGTGGTATGGGGTATTTTTTTTTATCACGATTTCCTCATTAACTACTACACATGTATTCAATAATTGTGTATATACACTGTTGCTCATAAAGTTGGAATAAAATATTTTTTACCTCTTTCCATGAAATGATTGTGACAATGTGATTTATTTTATTTCACCTGGGTAATTGAGACACATAATGTTATCATTGCACCTGTTCAAAAGTGATTACTGATGCATTTAAATAGGAATAAACAGAGGATTGTGTCTGAAAACAAAATTGGGCAACAGTGTACTTACAGTATACTTCGTATTCTGAAGCAGATTTAGCCCATGATTTTTACATTGACACCATACAGTCTCACTCTCATCACTGCTGCAGCAGAAAGCTGTCAAATAGGGTTGCAGCCTTGATGTTTACTTTTCTATTTTAGTAAATAAACAGCATTCTGGAAATTCCAGGTTGTCAATCAAACCCAATGAGCTTAGTGACCCAGGTAGCCACCACTACTGAGTCTGCATTCATCACAACTGTGACTTACATGTGTTGGCACGATGTGGTTTTACTCCAACCACAACGTTTCAGCGCTGCAGCCACAGACAGCTGATTGTCTCCCCTCTCATGCATAATAAAACAACACTGGTTGTAGTGAAGAGCCTAAAAGCTCTGCTTCCGATATCGATGCGCTGTGAGTAGGAGTTTGATATATCCCCCCTTCAGCTGGGTTTGCCTTTTCCTTTGCCTTCTTGTTTGCAACAGTAAATATTTATTAACGTTTAAACAATCTTGCTTTGGGCGAAATAAATATTGTTGAGTCCGAGGAGCTCTGGCCGCTGAGCTCTTTCATCATGTCACGTATTTTCACATTATTGAGGAGTTAGACAGCGTCAGTGTGGGCCTGTGCTGTTTAACAGAGAAATACTGTTTCCAAAATCCATCAGTGTGATGAGAGAGACAGATCTAATGCTGCCAAGTTTAACTTTGGCTCACTTGTGTTTGGTTGTATTTTGTTGCTATGGTTTGATTCATCTCTGTCTGTAGGAAGAGCAGTGGTCAAGTGTACCTACAAAGTTTAGCCAAAGTTTAAGTTTTTATCTAAAGCAGCTTAATCAGCAAAGATACTGTAAATATAACACTTGTTGAAAGAATAAGATTTGACCCTTTCAACTAAAATTTTAATTTTAAAACAGGATATTAACAGATTGAGATTTTTTTTGAGTTGAACTCCACATGTGTCTGACCTGATGTAGCCATCTCCTGGTGGGATGGACTCCTGGAAGAACTGGAACTGGTAGAGGTAGAGGACTATGAGGTGTCCAGCGCTGAAGATGGCCATCAAGACGCACATGCAGCTGAAGATGAGTGTGTCGAAGGTCCGGCACAGGGACCACCAGGTGCACAGGAAGAGGAAGATGAAGAAGTAAACAGCCGATGTCAACGAGGGCAGCATGATGCCTACAAACAAAAAGCAGTAGATACAAAGTCAGAGGACTGTGGTTTCATTATCTGACCAAGTTTATATAGTATTTTTATCAACTTCATGGAGCAGCAAATTGGCGGGATGCAGCACATCACAACATTTCAGTGCATATCAGGTCAACCGTTAAGTCTGAAAAATGTTTTTTCCAGAATCTTCTCAACCCTATCACACTTAGTGTTTTGTTAAATGTGGCACACTGCACAATTGACATACAGTATTTACGTCTTCAACAAGTCAGATTCACAGTATAGCAGCTGGAGTGGCTCACCTGTCATGCCCAACAAGATGGTGACCACCACCTTCCCCGCAGTTGTGATCAAATTCCCGATGATCTCCTTCACTTTGGATGCAACTTCCGCCAGGATTCGCAGGATCTTCATCTTTGTGCTCTCCTTTCCTTCCTCCTCCTCCTCCTCATCTTCTTCTTCCTCATCCAGCTCCTCGTCCTCCTCAGCCTCGTACCCCGCTTCAAAGTCCTCCTCGAGCAGAATGTTGTCGTCAAGGCTCAGCTTCTCCTCTTCTTCCTGAGTGACAAACACATTTCAGTATTGAATGATGAATGATGCAGTCTGGAGGTCAGAGCTCTCCATGGTGCTGAAAACTGTTTCCTACAGGTAGCGCTACCACAACAATCGCTGTGCATAATCAACTATTATGAAAAGTACACCATGTCTGTCATGTGGGTGAATGTTCTTGTCTCTGCTTTCAGCTTAGAGGGTGTTTTAGCAGATTTAACATGCAGCACAGTACAATTAAACATATATGTGCTCTGTGCAGCAGCATGGGACATTATTAGCCACTGTTGCCAGATGTTTTCCTCTGGAAACACATGTTGGCTTGAAATCTAATCCAGTCAGTTCTTCTTTGGCTGCTGCCTCTAACAAACTATGCGTCCCTCTTTTCCAACTGTCTAATAAAATAGAGAAAATAATAACAATTGGGCCATTCACGATGATTTATATATGACACATAAGGCACTAGACAAAGAAAGCAGCAGGTGGTACAAGTCCTGTTTTGAATAAAACAACAGTTTCAGCTCAGATGGATCACTGAAAAGAAATAAAAGCCTGAACACAACGCAGGCTCTATGGATGAATTTTCTGGTGTTTCTCAGTAATGGTGAGCGATGCCATCTGTGCCAGCGTAAGCAGCACAGTCGAAGTGAAAGTGAATGTGGATTTAATTAACACTGAGTCATAAAGAGAAGAGAGGACTTGCCAGGGGATGGGGGCAGTTTTCCAAGTCATCAACACTCACAGGGAATTCTCTATTCAAACGCCTGCTCTGCTCCTCTCGGCTTATGAAGCTGAATGCAGACAGTGTGTGTAGAGCAGGACATGAGACTGTCCACTGTACCGGCCACTTCAGCAAGTAGAAAAATTGCTGTAGGTTTATCACAATATTAATTAAATCTGATCAATGGTGGTCCTTTAAGGGTAGCACTTTATGTGTGACTGCATCAAATGTCAGAGGGCAGAATTAAATGTCATCTACTATGACTGAATTGTCAGAGACAAAAACTGCTGTCTGGAAATGTTGACAAGCTTCTAGAGTGAAAAACAGTTCAGGAGTCCTTTTCCTTGTCCAGATATTTCAAATCAGTTAGTGTGAAGACGTTTACGCTGGGGTCTCAGAACATGAGACAGTTTAGTTTTATGAACACTAGATGTTTTAGATATTTTTTCCAATACACTGCCTTACCCACACATCACAGTCTGCGCATTGATCTTGACCTTTGACCATCAAAATCTAATCAGTTCATCGCTGAGTACAGTAAGACACTGTTTTCAGGACACTGCACGTCACCACAGATGAAACCCACTTGTTCCTCTGCTTCGAAGTCAGCGTTGTACTGGGCCATGTCCTCAGTCGGCCTCTTCTGGACCAGACTGCGACACAGCAGCCAGATGGCCAAGCCGACCACAAACATGCCGATGTCAGGGATGAACACTCGGATGCCGTTACCCGCATCTGCACCAATCACACTGGGGGACAAACAGAAAAGCAGAGGATACACACTGAAAGAAAGCAGACACTTGTTTTCTTGAAAGAACTGATGAATCCCAATATCTCCCCGCAATTGTAATTTGGAGCAATCTCGCAGGCGAGGATCATGACCAAATGACGGAAAATGGGATAGAGTGCAACAAACTTAACTGCACATGGACTAATATGAAACAGTTTTTCTGAGAAATCCAGGGACTAGCGGTTGCTCGTTTAGTTCACTTGGACATGGCCCACAAATAGCTCGTGCTGTCCTGTCTTTGAATCTGGCCTTGGATACGTGTCACGCGTCACCTCCCTCTGTCTGCCCCAGTCTTTCATGTGTCTGTGACACATTTTAAAAAGCCAAGCCATTCAACAATCTTGCATATAAATCGTCACAGAATATCATCTCCCTGCAATCTGTGAACAGCGCTCAAACTCATGGGAACAGATATTAACTGCAGCAATTACATCTTTCAGAGAAACACTACCTGTTCACATGAATGCATGGGAATCTGGATTTTTCCGTTACTCAATTGTTCTTTTAATATGTGTTGTTGTGTTGAACGCTTCAGCTTTTATATGGCGTACCACCCACTTTAATGAAATCAGGCTTGCCCGTTTTAAATGTATTGCTGTTAACAAGTGAGTGAAATTCCATTCAAACAAAAAGACCATGAGAGTGTGGTAATTTTTTTTTCTTTTTTTTTTTTTTTACTGAACTGTGAAAAACATGTTTACTCCCTTGAGAATAGCAACCTTTGTTCATAAAAAGGTAGTGTAAACAATTAGACCTGTTTTCTACTTTAAGTGAATAAAATAAAGTTAAAAGAATTGAAGCTAGTTTAGATTTTACAGATTTAATGTGTTTCCTAATTCCTTGATAACTGGTCTTTGTGTGATAAACATAAAACAAGCATTTTATAACAGTCTAGAATGAGTATGTATTTATTCCAGCTTGGTAAACACGGTGTGTGTTTTTCATTAATCAACTAAAATATGACATCATTTGAAGTAGTGTAGTTATATCTCCATGGGCAAACAAAGCTTTTGTAACATTTGTGATTTGACTGTTTGCTCACCTCTAACTAAATACCAAAAGGTTTGTTCAAACAGGAAGCTAAACAGTGGCGGACGACTGTTGCCTTGACAGCTACAGGCTTCAAATGATCCAGTGTGATGTATTTGTGCTGCCTGAGGACGAGTTTTATGAGGTGCCATGATTATATGTACAATTAAAGCAAATAAAAATTGTCCTTGAAATGGCTAACAGGTTTCAAAAACCTTTAAAACTCACTTTTATCATCCAAACCAATATCTGTTTTGGCTTTTACAGCAATCACACTGCATCCTGTGTTTGGCCACCGCAGTGTTTTCTTTACATTTCATGCTGAGCTCAAAGTGTAATTAAACTGTTTACAATAAACAAAACATACTGGTGATTCTGCTGCAGCACAGGCTGCAGAGAAAAAGCTGACCAAATGTTTGGATGGAGATATAAAACAACCGGTCCTTTTCTAACAGAACCAATCTCATTGCGGCCTTGAATGGATATAAAGCTTATAAAAGGTAACAAGTTGAAAACAGAGTGCTAATCAAAGACGATGGAAAACCCACACTCAGATAAATAGTTGGGGCCTTTGGCTGCTGTTGGCGAGTTTAATCTAATCAAGGACGTCTGTTTCCATGTGCTTTATTGTTGTGAAGCTTTGTGCATCCTCACATGGATGAAAGAGATGGAAACCGTCAGAGCCAGACAAGGTTGAGCCAGCAACCTTAATGATTCCTACTTTCCCTTGCTTATCATGTGAGAGAATTACAACAACACTAGCAGCGCTAAGATCTGTCCTCACTGCCTCAGGTTGCAGCGGTAAAAAAAAAACAAAAAAAAAAAACAGGGAGACCACAAAATATTCCCTACACTATGACACAAATATTTGGTGTTTATTAAGAATTTGAAAAGGTCACGCTTGAGGAAACTGAAGTATCTCTCTGTGAAAACACACACCATAGCTCTTCTCTTTAGGCTCCTATACATCTGACCTGAGCTCTGCATTGTCCTCCACACAAGCAGTAGAAGGGAGAAAGTATCCACCTATGCAGCAAATACAGCTGTAAATACTGTATATACTGTGTATGGTCCTCAACACAAACAGGTAAATGCAGATGGGATAAAATGTTTACGGCTCTACTTCCGCCACTTACAGCATACCGTCCACCGAGGGCTGTTGAGTACTGGAAAAAGGACGTGGCTGAGTTCGGACATTCCCGTACTTAGGAAACCACATCTAATACGATCACGGGTGGGGGGGTGGGGGAGTCGAGGAGACAGACGCAGCGGCAAACGCTTTGAAAAATAAGCCTGTCAACTTATTGTCAGACGTAACTGGGTTTAGTGTTCATCACGAATCCACACAGGGACAGTTCAGGAAGGGTTTGTAATCCTTGTCAGATGACGAGCCAGTGTGGCTAAATGCAAAAAAGCAGTGTTTAATGTAATTGTGTGGCTGCTATATTTAGGACACTTTGCAACGACAATGCATCCACCTACCTGTAAAATAAGTAGAAGATAAGAACTACATGAATGAGCTTTGACAGAAGAAGCTAAATTTCCTTTAAGATGTTTTTTTGGTGTTGACTTTAAATGAAAAAGACACCTATTTTAAAGAACTACCATTAAAGCTATCATCATATTTTGTTGCAGAAGGGCTATGATATTGCTGACCCCCCATTTCATCAGCCAGCTATCACTGAGCTGAGTCCTATCACCTCCTGAAAAAGCTTCTGAATTGCCCAACTGGGAGAAAGATTAATGTTCAATTAAACAAAATCCACACTTGCATATCTTTATGCTGCATGATCGTCAGGAGAAATGTATTTTGAATCTGTGTTCTGCTAAATGAGTGACAAAATAAATATACTGTCAAAATATATTTCAATATCATTATTAGTTGCACATATTATTTTAATGAATGCACTGGATGTGAAAGTGTTGAATTCGTTACAATCTTACCTTTCAAAGCCAATTTGTCTTATGGATTTCTCCCATGTGGAACCTAAACAGACAAATAAGAAGTGATTTAGTGGACACAGATATTGTGTGGCAAAGAAATATGCCTTAACACCTTTAATAACACTTTTATAATCATAGTTATTAAAAACAAACAATGGTGTTTACAGGTGGGCAAACAATAAGCAGAGCTGTTACACACAACTTTCACATTTCCATCACTGTATCCAGTGTATCAACAGCTTATAACTGCGAGGAATGATGATCTAGTTTGTAAAAGAGCTATAGCTGCTTTTCAACCTTTGACAAAAACAGTCATAAAATCCTGCTTTAAATCAATGATGTCTTTTCATTTCAGCTGATATTCAATTTCCTGGTGAAGGAAAACAATCTTTATTCACTGTTGGGATAACCTATATGTAAGAACAAGAAAATAAAAACATTTCATGTGAGTTTTGTTTCCACAGCTCGGACTGTTTGTAGTGTTCCTGAACGTCACTCCAGCACTCAAAGAGAGATTTCCAGGTATTCAACTCGCACGCTGATAAGAACCAACCAAGGTTGATTAACCTTTGTTCAACTGCCAGAGAAAACATGGCATCGGTTTGTGACTCAAGGATCTCAACTCAATGACATATTGATATGTCCGGCTCATTCTGTTGGTGTATTGGGAGAGTAATTAGCTGCTGCGGTGCTGGAGTTTGAAGTTTATGGAGCGCAGTGAGGAGAGTGAAGATGTTAAACACACTTCAGTGACAGCGCTCGACTCGGACGAGCATAAGTCAACGCAGACGGCAAACAAAGCACTTCATTAGACAGATTTTATCTACTGTGTCACCTGTGTGCAAACTGCAGCTACTTTTAGGAGGTTGTTAAGGTTATAAATGGTTTGCTTGTTAAAACAGTAGGTGAAAGTGGCATATACCAATATTGGAGTAAGAAAACAGAATCCCAGTACTTTGGGATGATGGTTCAATATCTCTGAAATAATAAAAATAAATACACTGTAAAGCAGAAAAAGAAAAAGATGTCAAAAGATTAAAAAGAAAATAATCTGTTTTCTCCTGACATACACACACACACACATGCACCAAGTATCCAGTAAAGAAGTGAGTCACACTATTACACACTATTAGGCACCTTGTCAGAAACAGGAAACAGGCCCTGAATTCCACTCAAGGTGGATAAAACAGCGACGAATCGTCACAAATCCCATTGTTTCTTTGTTACTCATTACTGACAAAACAGCTGCAAGAATAGCTTCACTATCACAGATGTTATGTTTCTAAATCCTTCGGGCCTGGATGAAGGTGTGATCGCCAGGCCTAGCCTTCTCCTTCTGAGATCAACAGATTATCACAAATAAAACTAATTCTGGTTGGGGTAGATGTAGAAGAAAGGGGTGTGGGTATGAGACAAAAGAAAGAGTTGAGAAATTTAACAAAACATCTGTGATGGGAGGAACCTACATGACATAACTCTCTAACATAACATCTGACATCAACACTTCACCCACGTTCCTCCTCCAACTGAGATGTTAAGACACCAGACTCATGTGTCCGCCTCTGCACATCTACTCCTACTCAGTGACGGACAGCAGACGCTGCCATGACTGACCAAACTGTGCTGCAAAACATCAGCCCTGTAAAGGCCAAAAATAACAAAACACCTAATGCAAAACAATAATTACTATTTTGGTAATGCACTTCACTGTGATATATTATCTAGAGAAAGGTAATATGACAATAACATGATGATCTTACAAATGGACCTCAGTAAAATACTATACTATATACTATACTATACTACACTATATTAAAACACTGATTCTCTTGAAGCATCGGCACCTTATTCTTTTTTATTTTATCATCATGGATCTTTATTGTATATTGACAATAGCTAGGATTTATTTCATGATATGTTGGAAGATGCTGCTGTTAACATGTTAAACTGTATAAACTGATTTTTGTTTTTCTCATAAAATTAGGAAAAGCTCATAAAATCCTAAATCTTAGTATTTTTGCACCCATGCTGATTTTTCTCAGGAGATGGCGGAGACCAAACCAGAGCCAAAAGCTCAGTTTATATTAGACTTAAATTTGTCAGGTCACCGGAAACACGACTCCAACAGGAATCTTGCTGCACTGTGTCAGACTGTGTCTGCTGGATGTTTCAGTAGCTGCCTGTTTGCTAACATGTTAGCCTTATGACTTGATAAGTTTTTTTATTTAACATTGTGCCCATAGTGCTCAAAAACAGCTCAATGAAACTTGAACCTCAATGAAGCAAAAACAAAATGTGAACACACTGACATAAGCAAATTGTGCTGGGTTTGACAGATTCTTAGCATAAGTCCAGTAAATGTTTTGATGCCAGCCTAATATTACCCCTACCTGATACAGTTTTTGGGTCTTTAGTCTAATTAGCGAGCCACTAGTTTGTGTCTATCTTAAGCAGACAGGATGCAGGGCAGATCCAGAGACTTGCACAGGAGGAGATAAGGTCCACTAATGTTGTGACTGTCGCTGACTCTTGTTTTTATTCCAAATAATGAGCCACAGAGGTTGATAAAGTTCATAGATTACCTAATACCCCCATTTGATTCCTCAAATAGAAATACTTCGGCTTAAAATATCAGTCCAGTGACCACAGGCAAAACAGAGCGTGTTTCAGTGATTCCCAAGTCCAAACATCTGCAACATCTAACTTCACCTAGCTCAAACTCAGCTGCCAGGTGTTAGAGGAAGCCCTGCGTGTGAAATCATACATGAGGAATGCCATCGTAGAGGTAAAGTTAGGCCAGGCTGATCCATGAGATGAAGAGATGAATATTGTGTAATACAGTGTGTTAGACTTTCTTTGAGGCAAGGCCACTTTGCACCCCAGCTAGGCACCAAAAATACCTGTCCTCAGATTTTATGTGAACAACATAAAACACCCTTTGTACTTGCTGGGCCGTTAACCTCTCAGCACAGCATTTCTTTGCTCTCTCTCTTCTATCTCTGGGGCCTAATGCCGGTTGCCCTTTTCTGCAGAGCTTGGTGATATGCAGCGTCAACGTTTCAGCACGTCATAACTATTATCAGAGTATCTGTATGCCGAGGGAGAATTCAGTGAATGTCTCGCATTTGGGGAATGGTGGACAGGATATGTGTGGATATGGAGGTCGGTAAAGGTCAACAATATACCGATTACAGGACTTAATGAAGATTATCCCCGAGGAGCTTCTCACAAAACAGCCATTCAACAGGCTGTTTAGCCTTTATGAGCTGGTGAAATATCCATTACCATCAGATATGGGCCTAATCAAACTTGCACATCTTTTCGTTTGTTTTAACCTACTTCGTGGACAGATGGGTGGGGGTTGTCACAAAGGACAATGACTGCCAAAAAGTTTAGACAATCACAGGAAAGTATGCGAAAATCAGTGTAGTGTATATTTTTCTGTCACTATCTGAGAATTTAGTTGATATTATCTGAAATAGAGCGGGCTCCACCCATCTTAGCCTCTCTGACGGTCAATACAAAGTCTCACAAGCAAATATAAATGTAAATGCAGTTCCCACCACATTGAGTCAGCACAGAGGAATGACGGATGACTCCAAAGGAAGCCGGCTCCGGCTCATCTGGTGACCAGTCACTGACCTGCTCTAACAGCTGGAGGTGTTCGCTTTTTTGGAAAGGTTTTCTCATTCATACTCAACCCAGTTTACTTCTCTAATGGTGCATTTGGCTACAGTGAATAGAGGAAATTATATGAAGTTATGCAGGGGGGAGGATAAGAGCCGCACAGCAAAGGAGGACTCCTTGTTTATACTTGGCTGCCAAAAGGAAAAGGGTGTCAAGGGGCTAAACACCAGATATAGAAACCTGAGATAAGGCATTTTCTCAGAATGTAGGCGGTGGATCAAGTGGACAAAGAGCAATGTCTGAATTCCTGTTGTATATGCGGCCCAAAAATAAAAATAGGAATAGAGTAAAATTAACGTCAGGAAGTAGAAATCCCAACAATATGTATACAAATCATCAGAGTGGAGCAAAGTCATACATGTCCAAATATATATGTAAAATAGTGTGTAATATTGGGTGCAGGTTGTCCCCAAAAACAGACATTTTGTGATTTTTTAGTGTCTCTTCAGCTCCATATTAAGTTCATCATCATGAATGTGTGACATTAAATGTCTCCACCCTGTGCCTCATTAATTGTGAAATAAAAGCCAGGATTCACCAGCTGTTCACTAAGAAGCTATTGTGAGCAGCTCAGTGCTCGTACAGGAACGCTGCTGTTAAATGTTGCAGATAAAGACTCAAAATATTATTCATTCAAACCAAGCCAATGGACCTTTATGATATGAAGTCTGCAACAAAAAGCTTACACATAACCGTAGTCCTTACTCTGCATTTTTGTAACACCAGTACCAGGCTGTATTCAAGTGGTCTGAGTAAATCATGTAGACACAAAGCAAAAGGGTCACAAATGGTCCAAAACCACAAAGCTGATCACTGATTATTATGAGTGTAATTCAGATTCTTTCAGTCATGAATAGAATGTTTGTTGTTGTTGCTAATGTCATATTTATGGGTATTTATTTCAAATAACTATCTATCTATCTATCTATCTATCTATCTATCTATCTATCTATCTATCTATCTATCTATCTATCTATCTATCTATCTATCTATATGTATATAGATAAATAAATAACTGCTAATGTGTACATGCAAATATACTCTCAATGACAATGCTAGCATGCCAATGACAAGTGGAAACATGCTGGTGATATTACAGGAAACACCTGGGGATTGTTAAAGTCAGTAGGATTTGTCCTCTGGGAACCATGAATATCTTTACCAGATATCATGGCAATTCATCCAATAGCTACTAGCATGGCTAAAGACTCCTCTCAAATATACAGCATACTTTCATTTTTTGAAACAGCTACATAAGCTGGGTAGTGATGTTTTTTAGCATACATTACTTTTAGTAAATAGTGTATTGTGGGGGACTATTTTCAGCTGTGGATTAATACACATTCTGGGCTTTGTGAGTATTTACAGTATTAGGACAGTGAATGTGAAGTTGACTAAGAGTGTGTGTGTGTTCATGTTAATGAACAAACATTTCAGCCAGGGCAACAGTGAGACTCATTCATGTGTTTTTAATAGTTTTGGGACAACAAATGTGTTTTATGGCACAGAGGAAGATATATCAGGCTCTCACTACACAGACAACACTTGTTAGCAAGATCATTTCATTGTTGGTTTTGGTCTTTGTGATTTATAAATAACAGGAATAAGTAACTATATAAGTATATAAGTAACTATTGTTGAAATGAACAGAGAGATCAATAGACAGAGAGATGGATGACACATAGTTACATACAGTAGATGGAGAGAATTTATGGTCTCATCACACCAGGGTTTGATCTGCCAAAAATGGCAGTCCTCGAGACCTCAGTAATAAAAATTTCCTTGAGTGAATATTTAGTCTACCCTCTCTGAATGGCTCTGTGTGTTTCTGCCTGAGGCGATAAGGTTCGTTCTGCCTTCTGAGCAAAGTTGGCTGTACTTCGACAGTGGAACGCGACTTACTTTCATTAGAAAGAACAAGTCATTAGAACACAGGGTCAGGGTCTGTCCTGTCTAGACACATTCAAATTTTACAGTTTGATACAGGGTTTCATGAGAAGCCCAACGCCAAGTGTTAACACCTTCCCTACACTGTTTGCTTTGCTGGCAGCAACAGTCTCTTTTTCTGTGTCGCCCATATGGCACAAGGAAGCTAATTACATTAAGAAGTGTATTAGATTCATAAATCTTCATGATGTGACAAAATGCAATAAGAGTGAGGGAGATGTGTAGAGACTGTGAATTATTATTAAAGAGCATATTTTACCTACTCCTGCAAATGGAGCATGTCTTCGCTTCGTTTTTTTTGGATGGAAACTTTGCCTCAGGCTGAGGCAAAAAGCTACACTTTCTCTAGTGATATACAACCCCGGGACACTGAATCAATAGCTCAGGTCAGAGTTTAAGCAAAGAACGGCCTGTATGATGGAAGGGGCACATGTGTGCGACCACAACGTCGTGAAAATGTGGCTCAACAAGTAGAGATTTCTACATGTTGGTCTTAAATGACTCCTCAGAGTGAGTGGATTGTTCTCTTTGAGACAGCCACTTAGTGCTTACATTGTGTCAGGGGTTTTGACCACCTTAAATTGCATGTACTTATGGAACTCTGTATCAACTGTCTGCCCCCGTCTCCTTAAAAACATGTTTGTATACTAATTTGCAAGAGCAAATGTTTGAAAGAACATAATGCCACACACACTAATACTAAAAATTTCTTCACACCTAACAAAGCTCACAACCTTTAGAGCTCTGACTATAAAGGCTGCAGTGTACTCACAGTTGAAGTCGGAGGTGATGGAGTTCCCGGCCAGGAGGCTGTTGACGGTAATCTGATAGATGATGTGGAGCAGCAGGAAGGACATACTGGTGAAGCAGAGGGACTGCAGCAGACGCCCTGTGTGGCCTGGAGAAGGAGAACAGCCACATTGAGTTCACCACCACCACCACCACCAGCTCTCAGTTTAAGGATTTCCACATGTTATTTCTGCGCTCAGACACAGATAAAGTTCTCTGTGTCTAAAAAAAGGGAACCAGAAATGAGACTTTTTGTAATGCACTGGTGAAATTTTGAGTCGGGCAACATTAAAAACAACCTGGTATTTCTGCATTCTAAGTACTCTCTGAATGTATGCGAACATGGACAGCTGTTTCCTACAGCAAAACTCTGAAAACAATGATTCATATTCATGTGATCAGCTGTGGAGCTGTTTTGAATGAATTGGTTAAGAAGGTGAAGGTGACTGGGAGAGCACCCAAGGGGGATTTTCTGTGGATCACGATACATATCCTGGTTAAGAACTGCCAACACTACCAAAGAGCAAAGCTTATTTTGGTTGAAAAGTCAAATAAACATTCTGGTGGACCACAAGACCTTAACTCTCTCTAAGTCCCCAGTTTATCGTCGAAGGAGCGAAACCAGACCCGTTTCTGGTTTGAGTCGCTATTCCGGTCCACAAATAAAGACTGAATATAAATGCAACATATAGGCATCGACTGACCCAGTGTCCTCCTTTAATGTAGGTTAAGAACACAGCTGTCAGAGGACATTACTGATCCTGGGAGGGATGGATGAGAGAAGTCTGAGGAGCTGCCACAGCTGTTCAACACATGGCCTTTTTATAGTGCACCTACAGGTATTTGGGATAATTTCAGTAGTTGTTATGGTGATAATTCTCTACAATAGGATTTTTCTGTCACCCTGTTATTATGAAAATTGAAAATGTTCAACCTCAGGGAAGGACGAGCTGGACAAGACTCTGATGCTTCTTTGATGACGAATTAACAATAATGTCCCTTGCTGTGTTGTCAGCCCTGAAAGATTAAACTGTCCTACATATCTCCACAGTTTGGTCCACTGGTTCTTCATGCGGCAACATCTCCATCTCATTAAATTTACTGCATCCTTGCAGGGGAACACATAACAGTTTTACTGTAGTATGGCATAATATCCTGGCTGAGGTGAAGCACTACTGCTGAGCCTCAGGCCACTGATGGCTAACCTTATCAAATGTGCGCAACAGCACACCATGGCAGGCTTATTAAATGTTGAAGTAAAAACAATTTGTGCTAATTTCCCATTGCAATTCCCCGGGCTTTCACAAAGAGGGAAAAGAATGCTTGTAAATATGAGGAATGAGGACTGTTAGCGAGCTTCTGCGTCCAAATTGGTGCAAAGGCCCTGGACAATGCAACTGCTTTGGCTCTATCCCCCCCTTTTTTTTCCTATTTAATAGAACATTTTTGTTGTCTGACAGCCATCTATCTCGGGTTCCTGACGCTCATCTTGAATAAGCATTTTGCTTCGCTTCATTATTCAGTCTCAAAACGCCGTCCCAAGAGCGCTTTTTAAATGCTCCCAAAACAAGGGGCATTGTTCAAATTAAACAGTTACTGCTTTTTTCCCTAATCAATCAGAGAATTGTATCCATTTGACAACATTAAGACCTGATTTATAGTTTCAGAAAATGCCAGTGAAACTGTTTAAGGAAGCCCATGCCAGACTCAACAAAAGAGAAGAAAAAGTGTCTCAGGTCTTAAAAAGGTGTGATAAAGATGGATGATTTTAGGCCAAACTACGAGATGCGTTAAAACCAGACACCCTCTGTTAGAAGTCTACTAGCTAAAACATAAACCTGATAAATCACCCATAACATCAAATATTTATACAAATTCATGCACCAGCACTAAAAGACTCCCCCCAAGGGAAACTGTCATGTCAGTGCCCATTCAACAAGGCATATGGCACCTATTGTAAAGCCTCTTAAAATGCCTGCTACCCATATGAGAGTAATAGTTTAGATTTTGTTCACCTCCACTGAGGATTGAATGCCTTCAAGGAGAGTGGAGCCAATTACTGCCAATTACAACGTTAGAGAGTAAATCACAAACAACAACAAGTTCGTCTCCAGATAGGACTGGAGTCTCGTATGCTGTCGTATCCTTGGGCATACTGTACTGCTGTGGCTTTTTAAAGCAAATTACATCTGATGAATTATTCATGTCTAACATTTGGTTCAAATTAACTTTAACCGATTTAACTGCTGCGTGTCCTTTATGTCTGAACACACAAAATGAAACAGACCATCAAAACAAAGCACTGAATTTAGCTCAATCCCCTTTCCTAATTCTGTCTAAAATCATTTTACAAAATGTACAGTGTGTCTGTTTTCTGTACAGCAAACATGTGTTTTGTAAGTCAGTACCGTCAGTGTGTATTCTGGATGTCTACAGTAGGTTTGCATACAAGACGCATAATTAACTGAACAGTGTGGATGTCACAGCCAGGAATGAGGAGATAAACTACACGTTTCAACTCTACAGACTGTGATTATCTACTTAGGATTATCAGACAATACCACAATATCGTAATTATTTTATATAGACAGTTGATACTGTACAGTACAAATTAGTTTGGGCAGTGCTACCACAATCATCCCCAACTACAACCAGGTATAATTCAATATTTTACAAAGGTATGTGGTGCCCAAACTAAATATTTTTCCCCTCAATTAATATTTACCCCCCAAATAACCTGTTTATTCTGCCATGATTATATTTTCCAGTCATTTCAGAATCAGTCAAAAATATTCCTGTTACTAAGACCTTGTTTGCTGCAACTTCCTCATGTTGTGTTCTCCTCCTCCTCCACCTTGGTGACAGACAGGTGAGGCAAACAGATGGGTTTCATGTCCTGGCAGGTGTTACACTAGGAGCATATCTCATGCTATCTGACGCCTATGGCTATTTAGTTCACTTCTTTTGTGTTTTTGCTACTTCGCACAATCATTTTAATACAGAATGCCTGGGCAAAGGTTACATAAACATAAGCTGGTAACCTAGTCAAAACATTTTAGTTTACAAGCTGGAAAAAGAGCGTCAGTGGGATATTCTTGTTTATGTAACTTTAAACAAAAACAAAGAAAATGTATAAGCCTAGGTTTTAGGGCATTTGTGAGGACACTTTGTTGTTAGTTGAGGCATTGTGCAACAGTTTTCATTACATTTTGAGAAGCATTTTCTCACACCTGCTTCAAACACTGTGACATTTGTAACTGGCAAACAATAAACAGTCTAATTCAGATATGCCAAAAAGCTGTGAGTCATTATTAAAGATATAACACCCTTTTAATAATTAGTTTCTGAGGAAACTCAAATTCACTGATCAGGAAACACCTGCTGGGAGCGTCAGGGCACAAACAATGTTTTCATCTGAATGATGGTCTGCAAAATTTTGATGATGAATGCATTCATTCATGCATTCACAAGTCTACATGCGATCTGTAGTGAGTTCCTGAGTACCAAAAACCAAAATGAATTATGACAGCCCCAACAGAACAGGTTTCTTGCAGCTCTTTACTTGAGAAATAAATGATGTCCCTTATTCACAATGCAGCACTCTGATATTACATTATGCTGCCTACAACAGCAACAGCAAAAACAACAAATTGGGACCAGAAATGTAAATTAGTTCTAAAGATATGAACACAGAACACAAGAACATATGTAACTGTATGATCAGCAAAACCAGAATCAATAAAGTTACTGAAAAGTATAAAGGTCCGTAACTATTATAATGACACCATCTGGGAGACGAGTATCTCGTCCTTTTTTTTCGAACATAAGAATATAAGTTCAGTTATTAATATGAAAAACAAATTGCCAAAGTATGTTTTATATTATTTTTTATCAGAGACAGATAAGCAAAAACATTCCACAGTCACATAAAGAAAAAGTTATTTAAATTAAATGCCTTCTTCATTAACATTTTACTTTTGTTCAAGTAATTTCTTCATATCTTTGCTTTAATCCTGCTCTGAGTAATTTTTTTACTGCACAATATATGTTGTTTGGACTCTATACCGTCTTAATACGTTTAGAAGAACCCTAACCCTAAACAGCAAAATCACCTGATAGAGTTACCTTGCAAAGGAAGAATGAATGGGCTAAAAGAATTAAGTAAAATTACTTTTACAATACACACACCACCACAGTTTTGAAAGAAAATGAACTAATTAGACATATGAAGTTGTCATCTTCTTTCTTTGTTTTTCATTTTTTTACACTAAAAAACTAATCATCATAAACATGAAATACTTTAATGAAAAAAAACATATTGCTATTTATTGTTGGTGTCAATGTCTAATTTACAGTAATTTTGGGCAAAACTACATAATCTCAGTTGAAGACTGGACATTTTGGCTCTTTTTTTTAGTCTGATGAGACAGGAAGGTTTTCATAAAAACTAAAACGACCATGTAAACCCTGACATAACTGATGAAGTCAACAGCCATCACATCCATGAACATTCAGCTTTACTAGAAGACTTCTCTCTTTAACTATTGATGAGAGTGTAAGTGGTCCACTTTCCTTCCTCCCTCCTCTCCTCTCCCTCTCTTCGTTCCTTTACTTCCTGATTGTTATTTCAGCTGGAGACGAGCAGAGACGGCTCTCGAACTGGATGTTGTTCCCTCCGTCAATATGGGTTGATGTATTATTAAACACTGCATGTGGTCTCCTACAGAAGGCCATATTGTGAGAGGTCTGAGAGGTGTGCTGTTTAGTATTTTTGCGGTGAGGGGAGTGCACATAGGCGTGGCCGAACTTGGCGACCACAATCCCACATTCATCATCCGTGAGGAGAACATTTACCTCAGTCACTTCTCATAAACCTCAGAGGTCCATTGTGATTGACATTTCTTTACAGGATGAGCGGTCGCCATGTGGTCGCTGAAGGACAATGTGGGTGCTACTTCAGCAGCGTTGAGTGGCTTTCATTTACTGAACTCTTTTCTAAACCAAAATATCAAAGAGCTTAAATATCATCCTCAACCTCACATCAGCTGAATTAACTAATAACAGTTGTCAAATCATGGTATTATTAAATGAAACTTGAATCTTAGGAGCAACTTTTATATCCCCCTTTTGATAACTGAAGTGGTTAGCCTTTATCAAAAACAGCCCCAAATTTTCTTTTTTTTCTCTGAAGGATCTTTATAGGCACAGCTTGTGCGCTCAGTTTTCTTCTTTTAATGTTTAATCTATTTGCATGAACATTATCCATGCAAACAAACCAAACCTGAGCCTAAAATGATCATGCTCATCAAGTGGACATGAGATCTGGCCCTTACAGACTGTAGCTTTCTATCTCACATCTGACCAGCCGTGGATAATTTTTTATTATTACAGATGGAATCATGAACGCACAAACAGATATAACCTTTCATGCACAGAACTACGTGCCAAATCCATCCTCATCTCAAGGAAATTCAAGTCCCCTGGAGAAGGGCTGGTTTGTATTACTGAGAACAATATTGCAATTCAAAGTGGGGGCTTTTGGGAAACAGTCAAGATTCTCCAGGCGATGGACGAAGGCAAAGCCATTGAATGCGTGAGGCTTCAAAGAGAGTTATGCTGCAGATCTTACCGTGCATCGACGTGCTTGTGGGCTCTGCGAAGAGTGGGATAAGCAGGAGGTAGATGAGGTAGACGAAAGACAGGGCATTGTACCTGAACAGGCAAGCTGGAGAAACAGAGAGAAAAAACATTGAAGAGTCAGGCTGCAAATCCACCTTTTAATCACAATAAACAACAACAAAACTCCATTTAAATACCAGTGCTGTAAGAGGATATCTATAGCTTGGTGTGTAATGCTGCATTACATAACTTTTAACAGCAAATAAAATGCAGAAGCTGGCAGTGGCAACAAGCTGCTTGGTCAGGAGTCGTCACTGAGATCAACTAAACACAGATTTGAGAGAAACATGTGGTGAAAGTCGTTAAAATGTTCCTGGTGTAGAAAAGCTGCTCATACCAATAAAAAGCCAGAACATTCCTCTAACCAAGCTTTACACTCACAATCCTCATTATCTGTTCATCTGCTCTGCATCACAAAAAGAGCTTGAGCTTAATTCAGTCATTCAGGGAATTGACATTTGTTTTGAAGTACAATAATCACCCGATAGTTTCTTGGGTGTTAAGAGAGACAATTAACTGGCTGTGCTGCCGGCGGTCAGATCCGCCTCCCTGTGCTGTTTACAGCCTCACAGAGTGCAGCTTTGTATCATATGTGAAGATCTCATTTTGCAAGAATTCTGCAGCATTTCATGGATTTGTGAGCGTTATTGAAACTGGATCATTTTTCTATGATAAAAATCAGAGAAAACAACATATCAGAGAGTTTGCAGCGGACCGCCGTCAGGCAGCAGATGGCCCTTAAATGCATGATGTACCATGGGTTTTTCGAAAACAGGAAAATAACTTTTGGTTGCCAAAACTTTGGGAACACCAAAACACGGAGACATGGAGCAGGAAGAGTGAAATGTCATGACCAGTGACTGAAAAGGGTTAAGGGTTTTTTTAGGATCAAAGTGAGAGCTGATAATAATAACTTTTTGTAATATATTCACTTTAATTCTTGCCTTTTATTTATGTCTTGATAATTAATTAATTTCTTAAGCCAAATATCTTTCTGCTTACAGTTTCTTAAATGCGAGGATTTGCCACTTTTCTTGCTTTTATTTCATTGCAAACTGTATATCTTTGGGTTTTACTGTGTGACTGTGTGATGTGATGGACATTTTTCACTGTTTTCTGACATTTTACAGACCTATTGATCAATATATTAACAAAGAACATAATCAGCAGATTAACTGAGAATGAAAACAGTCTTTAGTTGTAGCCCTGCTCTACTTTGAATTCAGTCAAGCTTGAATTTAATGCACTGTTCCAGTATTTAGGATGTGTCACTACACAAGACCGGATTATGTAACTCCACACACTCACCCTTTCCCGAACACTCTCCCTCGACACACATATAAACACCCTCTCCGAGCACATGAAGGAAGTCTTTTGAGCTCATGATGAAAGTTAAAACACTTAAGTGCAAACATGACTTCCAAAAACCATTAATTGATGTATTGATCCGAAGCGCACCTCCTTTCCCCGAGTCAGACTGACCATCTGGCCTGATTGGGGCTTTTACCAGTTAAACAGCTCACATCACCTGCTGACTGAACATCAATTACAGGGTCCAAAATAAGCCACACAGTAGTAAACACCATTTCAACGCTCAGCTCTTAAGTATGCATGAAGTACTCTTGAGTTTTTTAACAACTTGACTACTGAGAACATCTGTGAGATCAGCTCAAATCACATGTCATCTTACATTTACAACTCAAAGTTTTTTTGTTTTCCTAAAGTAAGCTGCGTAGCTTCTTACATTTCTTTGAACATTTTTAGGTCAGTAGGTAGTGCAGCAAGGAGGGAAGTACACACTGAGCACACAGTCTGACCTCCCAAATTTCTTCTTGTGGCTATATCAACAAGCACAAAGTTTACAACCTGCTCAGCTGCATGAGTTACTGTCCAGAGAGATCAGCCCTTCTGGGCAGCTACTGGTTGACTGAACTACTGAAAAATTACACTTAACTGCTGAAAATGGTGCTTTTATTTATCTTTGCACCCTCAATGGATCTATTCATTGACGTATGACTTGGCGGTGATGTTTCCCATGCTCAAGCCGTACAGTAAGTGAACCTCCTGGTTTTCTCTGTACTCACATCCAGACCAATCAAAACCAACAAAAGTTAATGAATGTTATGGGTGCTGTCATGTTTGGGCAGAGCACAAACAACATGTAAATTATCTTTGTGTGAGTTTCCAGTATGCATGAGTGCTTGACACGCCAGACAGACAAATATACAAATATAATGACACAAAAAAAGCCCTTCATCATTATTGTTCATTTGTCAAATGTTTTCAACAAGTAGGTGAGAGAGTTTTTTCACTCTATGCCTCTTGGGTGAATAAGGAGGGAATGACTCACAATCTTTAATTTTTGGTCTCACACTCTGCACCAATTCTATCTCCACCCACTTCATCTCTGTTAAATGTTGCATTAAATAAGCTCTAAACCTGTCTATTTTACCCAAGTTGGCGGTCTGGAATCTGCTGCCCCAATTATTCATCTGCTCAATTACAAATCTAATGCAGTCATTTTGTATCTATACTATGTGGAGATAATCTATCTGTATCTGCATGGCTCTGCTCCAGCTGCTAGCCTGCAGACACCCAACCGCAGTCTTCCTGACCATTTGCCTTCTCTGTATGACTCACCATCTGAGGATTTTTACACAGGGAATGAAAATAAACTGCCGTTGTTTTCAGACATCAGATTACTGTAAAAATCCCCATTCAGGGGCGAATCATGCTTTTGTCTTTCCCAATAAAAGCTATTATTACAGACACACAAAGCCTCAGCACAAGAGAGGCAAACCAGCCTTAGATGTGAAGGCAGGGCCAACTGACTTCAGAGTTTGAGCCCAAAAACATAAATGCAGTGATAGAAGATAAGGTGGTGCTGTGCCTGGCATGGCTGAGCACGGGGGAGATAACAGAGGAATTTAAAGCCATCTGAAAAAAATAAAAAAAGAGCATACCACGTCAAGTCTATACCACCACTGTGCAGGGCAGAGGGTTATTCTTTTCATCAAAGCACAAAACTTCAAACTAACTTTTTTAAAGTCAAAGTCAAGATGGCTGGACTGTGGCAACTACATTTTTATGTCATACACTGAATTAACAGACAAAGACAGTTTACTGAAGAAAAAGAGAGTTATCAATTGACATAGCCCATGTTCTTACCAAAAGTCTTGGACTTTGTCAAAGATAATTTCATTTGTGAGATATTATTATTTTCATTATTAAGTAATCTAATAATAATTATTATTATTATTATTATTATTATATAATTAAATGTAAAAATTACAAAAATGCTCATTACAGGTTCCCAGATTACAAATTACAGGTGATGTCTTCATCCATTTTATTTCATCTGATTAATAGTTAAAACCAAACATGCTCAGTTTGAAAATATTGAAAAAAAAAATTTTTTAATCAAAATTAATTTTATTTCACTTTTGAGTTTGCTAGAAGCTGACCATAGCAGCTAACCATCATTAGCTTTATGGTAGTAGCTAACTTCTTCTGAACGAATGCCACTGTGGCCACAAATGACAGTTTCAGTCTATTGATAAAAACTATAGCTACAACCTAAGTACAAGTACAGAACAGTCATAAAGTCCATAAAGACAACGTATTGACTCAGTATGTAACTGACATTAGTGAAGACGTCAACTAAAATTTGCTAACATTAGCTACATTTACATTTAATGCTGGTAGCTTATGATAAATTAGGATGCTAGCTAAATTAGCCTGGGTTAGCGTCATGCTAACCGAAGACGAGACTGTTTATGTCATAGTAACCTCCAGTTTGAGGATAGATATTCTTTATCAGACATTTAACTACTTACACCAAGGCTCTCCTTTTCATGTAGCATCACGTCTTCTCTAACCTGGCTCTTCAAACTCTGTCAAATCTGAATTTGTTTTTAGCTAACAACCTAAAAACTGTTTTTAACTCAACGCTATCTTTTCTTGTGTGCACAGCTCTGCCTCTAACTGGTTTACTGACTGAACTAGCAGACTGACTTGAAATGTTGGATCACATATTTTTTTCTGATTCGTTTATGTTCAACAATGTTAAAATGAAGCACCATTGCCTTGGTGGGAAAAGAATCTGACACATAAAATACAACACTATTATAACTATTATATATTATTCAAATATTCAATCCCCCTCCCCGCGATAATATCGTATATGGCAATTTGAGCTGGATTGTATTGAGATATTACGTTTTGGATTTCGCCCAAGCCAAGTGTATAACTCTGCTCCTGGTTCATTTTGCTTAATCGGACAAAAGACAGGGGCATTTTTTAATTAAGCACATTAAAATAAATTACTTTATACATTATTATGTATAATTAAAGATTTTTTTTTTTCTTTACATGACTGTCGATCTTAAACAGAACAATTTTTTACCACATCTTCACATGACATAATTGCTCTGTTTCTGCTGGGATAGAGTGTAGTTTTGATTGAAAGGTTTTTGTTCCTATGCATTTATAACCATAAAAATGTTAGAATAGGCTTTCACTGTGTGTTGTTATCACTTGTGATGACTAATCTCAGTGGGTTAAAACCATTAGTTCTGTGATGCACCAGCACATCATCTATGGAGCAGCGTGTAGGCAGAAATTGATTTTGTCTTATTAAATTAAAACTCGAACAGAAATGAGCATGATGGTTCCAGTGATGCTCCCAACAGCTAAGCATCTGCACATCCACTGCCACCTCTGTCTGTCTTTATTTGTGCTTTACTCTCCTGCAACCTGCCCCACTCAACACAGCTGACCTGCTGCTCCGTCTGTACGTTCACACGACATGTTCGATATCAGATCAGACATTTGGGAAAGTGCACGCTCACAATCATGTTCACACTCCAAACTCTGCCAGTAAACGCATAAACCGCGGACTGTTTGATCAGTGAAACTGTAACTGTGTGCAAATGTGTGTGTGTGTGTGGTGGTAGAGGGACTGTGTACACATGGGCCCAGCAGTTCTGTGCTTTTCAATAGAGGTGCTGTCAGATGGCCAACAGGAAACACAGACTATGTAACGTCAGAAGACAAGTCTTTCACTATAGGACACGAGAACAGCGAGGATCGGCAATATATATATTACACCACTGAATGTAAACAGCAAGAGAGATGTAGGTGTTTGAGTCAGACAGCATCTGCTGTGCTGTTTATTCAGCACTAAGACGGCAAAAATATATTTTATTGTCCTATTTTACCATAAAACTCATGACATCAAAGACAAAACTATAAGAATTTGAACCAAAACAAGAGACAAATGAGGTAAATCCTTGCTACAAGTGTGACAAATAATCAAGAAAAAAAACAATTATCAGCATAAACTGTTTGCTGATGGTTATTGACTGACATCAAATCCATTCAGTAGTGTTAAGTAAGAGGTCTTTGGTTGACAAAAACAGAGACAATTAAGAAAACTCAGTTGCTGCAGGTGATGCTGATAATACAAATACTTTCTCTCATCCCTAACGCCATCTGCACTTGTACACGTTCCGTTCTTTCCACTTTACATTTCCTCCATCCTGTCAGTTACTCTGCACAGCTGCGGTGAATGACAAGTGCTCATTTGCACTTTGAAAAAACATAAAATATTAAAAAGGTATGTTTACGATAAAAGGGAAGGCAATTCTTCTCTCCCTCACAACCGCATTACTAATTCATACTGTTAAAACGACTTTCCATGAATTAATGGGAGACAATGCATGGCCTTGCAATTGCTTTTGGAAATAAAGGGGGCGTCGGGCTGTCAGGTGATGCATTATGGTGGTACTGAGTGGGTCTTATCTATAGAAAGCATGCTGTTAGCTTTAAAAGTACGCCAGCGTAATAAGTCTTACACAGACACCAAAGTGGAAACCTCAGTGGCAGTTAGACGCTAATCATTTTTCATTTGTGGTCTACCACAAAATTACAGCTTTAAACACAAAGTAAAGTACATTTAATGGAGTCTGTATCTGAGGTGTGTTCATGATCAGGCCTCGAGCATCATCTCCACAAATCTGAATTTAAGTGTGTGCCCTCTTTGTCAGTGAAACTAACTATCTGAGCTTCAAGGATGAGACTCCCCCAGTCTGCTTAGAGCTGCTAAAAGTCACCAAATAAGCTGCCACATTTGGAGTATGAATAACCCAAATCTTCAAAGCAAAAGAATGAACAAAGGGAAACATTCAATAACACAGCAGCAGCAACTCCATCTATGTCGAGCACTTCTCTCAACAAAGTCACAAACGCTGTAAACAAAGCAACAAAAACTGAATGAGAAACAACACAAGACATGAAGCTCTAACACCGTCAAGGCAATGCAAATGTTAATTAATAATATTAACACTACAGACATGTGCTCTATGTCCAGTAGGCAGCTAAACAATCAATAACACCACTGATGATTCATTAATAGCCATTAAGCAAAACTCAAAAACCACAATGGAAACCAAAGATTTAAATCACCAATACTATAAAAGCACTGTGTGTAATTTTCATATTTGAGCAACCTCTGTGCGCTGGAATTAAATTAGTGTCTCATTCAGAGTGAAAAAACTGATTAGAATAAAACAATAGAAAAAACAAAACTGTGATTTGGTGATTTTAGTATAAAACACTGTGGAAAGATAAAAAAAAAACATTAACTTATTATTATTAGTCTCCTTTTTTAATACCAGACATTTCCAGACATCCAGACTGACAGATAAACATATGCAGTGTGCAGTGACTCCAAAAGGTTGCCTTTGTCGCACACTCTGCAGTGACTGTCCTCTCTGTTGTCGGCTGTGTTTCCTTTACTAAATCCAATAAAAGGTGACAGCCAAGTGAGGAACAGTGCTGGTGAACCATTTGCTCCTGGCTTGTAATTTATATAATAGCTGATACATGAGTCTGTGCACCCTTGTTTGGGTTCAGTGTGAGGGCACAGATCTCAGCAGTGAGGAGGGATGAACTGTGACCTCCAGCATCATGAGGTCGGTCGTGTAAATCATCATAGATTTCGATATAATTTTCACTCGAGCATAAATTTGATTGCTGCTCTGAACATCCTACATACACACATACTAAAGATGGGTGCAATCAGATTTTTGAATTAATGTCACAGATGATTCGTGTCAGTGCACAAAAGTGGGAAAAGCCATTTTTCTAAATAAAAACAAAATAAAAGTCACTTAGTAAAATGTTTAAGCCACAGCCTTCTTTTAAAGTCACATGTAAGTATAATAAACACGTGCAGGATAGTGAATCGACTTTATGAGTATTAGATAAACTATCAATTGATGAATAACCCAATCCCAGCTGAAGCACACATAGCACAAAAAGCCATTAAAGAATTTGTTGCATAAAAAAAAAAAATACAACAACTCACCAGCTGCAAGACACACTGGCAGCAGTAACCTGAAGACCAGCCCGCACACCACCTCAGAGGCCATGGCTCTGGGCAGCCCTTGTTGAATCCAGGTGAAAGTAGCAGGGGATTGTCTCTCTAGGGTTTCTGTTGCATCCCAAACTCTTGCGCTCTGTCAAATCCCAGAAAGCATCAAACTGGTGGTGCGCTCCGCCAAACGGCCACATCGGCTCTCCCTAATGATGACACCTGGACCCCAGTGGTTATTCCACAGTGAGAGATTGCGCATTTACGGAGGCTCGCCACAACAAGCATGTCACCGGTGGGTATTGTCACCATCATAGTTTAGTGGCTAAGAAGCATTAAAGTCATGTTGACGCTGCACAAATTGAGCAGCAGACTCAGGTGCGCAAGAAGCTGCGCTGGCACGGCGCGCAAAAATGCCGGAGAAATGAGCCAACAAGTCCTAAAGCCCAATTAACCTCCTTTTTTAAACTACAAAACCAAACAAACAAGTAACGTTCAAAAAACTAAAGAGTATAATTCCACTACTTTCCTATGAAACGTGATGAGAGCAGTGAGAATAACCGGATAAATGTACGCTTCCCCTTTTGTGCCCTTGGTAAAATTTGACTTTCTGACTTCTGGTGTGGACTGAATTCGCCAACAGGAGTCTACAGGACGAGGGTATGATTGACACCTGATCCGGCCAATCAGAAGTCTTGGTCTAGTAACCGGTCCGGCTCTCTGAGATAATTGGAAGCAAGAGGTGGGACGCGGAGATGGATGCGAACAGCACAAGTATTAAAAGACAACGTGTCACAAATGCTCAGACTTTCTTTGATTTAACAAAATATATTTTGATAGTTTAAAATTTAATCAGCATCTTTACAACTGAAAACATCAAATAAGCGCGATCACCTCTTTTTTTCCTATTTCAGAACTCACTTACCATTGCATCCCTGCAGGTCTGCTGTCCAGCTGTCTATTAGAGAGAAACAGCGACACCTACTGCTTTGAGACCAGCCTGCACCAAGGAGAACATCCTCTACAGATCCAAATGCGTGCCACCACAAAACAGGCCTGTCACGTTTCTCCTTGGAGGCAGGAAAATAACTTTACCAAAATGTTTTCATTTCTTGAAATAATTATGGACACTGTATCAAAAGCATATTCTCTGATTACACTTAATCCAGTTGTTTGCTGCGTAAACAAGACATGTACTATGACTCAAACCTCAACCCTGACGTGCCCCAATCTGGGTTTTTTTTTTTTTTCCAAAATCTCACCCACTAAAAATGTTGGGGACATAGAAAGTTGATTTGCATCATGCTGGTGTTAGGTGTCAGTTGTTGAATGCTATGACGTCCAGTGGTTAAATCTTTGTGACCGCTGCTGAAGTGTCCTCGAGTAAGAAAGACACTGCTACCCTCTCGGCTCCGATGCTGACCTCCTGACCTGAATGCCGAGGACAACAATCAAGAAGACAAGATACATCTCTGCTTCAGATGATCAGTGGGGTTAATAATATTGATATTTTTATGATCGGGAACAACACTGAAAAATAAGTAGCCTATACCTTGACCTTGTTGGTGTAGTATATACTGCAACTAACTTGGCAAATTAATGTTCATTAATTTAAATTAAAAACTTACCCTTCTTTTCTTTTCTTTATGAAAATGAGAATCAATCAGCACTACTCTCATGTCTGTGTCTCAGCACTTCCCAACGCCTGTGGGACTCCACTGGAGGGATTAACATCATTCTTCCAAAAGATTAGAGGCTTAAAATGAATTGATTGACATGGTGTGCACAGCAGAAACAGCTGATGTGAGGAGTCTTTGGCGATAGGACCCCATCGTGCCACCATCACCGCATGGGCCTGTAATTAATGATTATTCGTATTGTGGACTAATTTGCTGACTATTTACTCGGGAAAAGTCAGAAAATAGAGAGAAAAGTCAGTCGTGATTACCCAGAGTCCAAAGCAACACCATCACAATCTTTGCTTTTTGTTTTAAACTAGCAGTTGAAGCTGTCAAATGTTGAGTAGAGGTATGAAGTATCATAAAATGGAATGAAAGATGTTTTCCTCTTACTTAAAATTGAGATCAACTGAGCCTGAGTTTTATTACATGTCACAGAGAATGATATATAATGTATTTATCATGTTATTCCACTCATTTTTTAAGTTTTGAGTCATTAATGAGTTACTGAAATTTATGGTAAAATATCATTAAGAGAGATGCCTGGAGCTGCTCCACTGTACACTGGAAACCGGTGTTGACTCATGTAACATTTGCTTGAGTCTCTGTCGCTTCATTTTTGAATAACGGCAATAATTTCGTTCCAGAGTCTGAATATTGTTTTTTCCTCATTTCAAGTCCATTTTCATTAAAGCTCTCCATTAGCATAACACCACAGACATGATTGATGTTATTCCTCTGTGTTGGGGTTACAAACCAATCCTCCCATTTACAAAACAATCTGATTTAGCACAAAATGTATGTTTTTGATAGGCTTGAGGAGCATTTAAGAGCATAAAGGAGCAGTAACCAAGATATTTCCTGGGAACGTCCACAAAATTTAAACTAAAAACAATTTCACAAAGGGAATATATAAATTACTGTGACTGTTTTCCCCCTTATTTCTGAAATAAAAAACACTTAAAATTCCACTTAAGGTTGTTTATCACCACTTTAAAAAGAAGCTGCATTCAAGAACAAGCTAAAGAGGGCTGACCTCATGTTTATTTGTTGTGTATGGATAAAGAGGAGCAGCCAAGTTTTTACTGAAGCATTAACATATGATTAAAACCAATCAATCAAGCATGCTTTGATATGTTTAACAACTATATTGACAAGGAAATGATCCATGCTGTTATTTCCTCTGAAGTGCATTAGGCTGGAGAGAAGCAAGGTTTGATGGGAGTTGTCAGTCCTCCACGTGGAAACACAGGGCACTTAAAGCCGCAAAGGTCCTGCTAGTGATGTGATGAATCATCATTTGGCCTAATCACCGAAATGGATTCAGTTTATGAAAATAAGAAAAACAAACAGCTCAGTGCTGCTGAGGGAAAAGCTGACTTTGGGAGACCATCAAAAGACTCGCTGCCCTCCCCTGCCCTGAAGCGTCACTTCTCCCTGGAAATCCAGACCGGCTGGTTGCTCTGCAGCAGCGGTCATGTGGGAGCAGTCAGAGAGTCACCACCAGGCCCCTGAACTGCAGCCAGCAATGATCAATAACCGACTTCAAAACATGTCAGCCCTTGATTTGTTTCTGCTGTTTGAAGCCCAGACCTGCTGATCTAATCCCTCAGATGGATGTGAATTTTAAGTAACATTTGTCTTTGATCCATTATTCATCCGATTCTTGAGAGAGAGTTATTGATAAGCTCTCGGGCCAAATGGACACAACAGTTTTACACTGTTGTAAGCAGTGGAGGTTCAGGTCAGTTGCTCCCGACTCACCTGCCTCACATTAATCTCAGAACTGTGAAAAATGAAACAGGAATTATTTGTGTCTTTAACACTGAAGCCCCCCGAAGAGAATAGTGTTGAAAATTCATTTATGATAGCCTAGCGGTATTGACGGTCTCAAGATACCCATGTAGTATGATCATTTCAGCACACAAGGAATAGTGTGATTTATAGTTGAAACCATACTGAAACTAGGATGGGAAGTATACCTCTGCTGAGGTGGGTTACGGTTTGCAATGTAAACGAAAGCAATAAAAAACTAATTCCTGGGTCTGGCCCGTATCTTCACCAAAATTGAGTGGGTTCTTCCCTGGCCTATGAGCCATCCCTTCACCAAGTTCGGTGTAAACTGGTTAGCTACTTTTTGCGAAATTACTCTGACAAATAAACAGACACCGGTGAAAACATAACCTTCTTGGTGGAGATAATGAGAATAAAAGTCTACAGCTACACTAGCAGCTCTATAAGGCTGTATTTAAGGACAGTGGTCAGTCAGTTTTACAGGGACTTGGTCATAAACCAAATTCTGACCTGATGATGGCGCTAAAGCAAGCAAGGTCAGGGGATCATCAAAGTTATCACAACTCATCCTGAGAGGAACATGGATATCTGTGCCAAATGTCATAGCAGTCGATCAAATAGTCTCAATTTCACAAATGTCAACCTCATGGTGGCGCTATAGGAAACATCAGAAGATCACCAAAGTCATTAGAATAAGTCTTCTGAGAACCATGAACGTCTGTACAAAATTGTCTGCCAGTCCATTAAGTAGTTGTTGAGATATTTCAATCTGGAACAAAGAGGTGGACTGACCAGCTGACAAACTGGCATGGCTGCTAGCACGCCTTTAGGTACATAGATTACATATCACTAAATATATAAACACACAAACAGAAAATAGCAGTTTATGAGGATAAAATACCTTGCAACTGCAAATTAACCTTAAGCTATTTTGATTTGTTGAATAGATATTAGATGCTTTATATTCTACATTTCTATTCCAACATGAAAAATTAGTCATCAGGTGCCACAAATGTATTGGACATAAATTGCAGACATAACATTTTTCTTTTCCAAAAATGGTCCTTTCAGTTTAGTCTGTCATAAAAAATACTTAAATGATGTGGACAAATATATAAATTATGTGTACAAAGTGTATTGATTATCTCCCTAAAATCTAATTGCATAGGAATCCTAAAATATTCATGTGAGCAGAGAAAATCTATGTCAATGCTGAATTTCTTGTAATTTCACTGAAGAGCCTACGCCGCCAGTCTGCAGCAGCATTCGCAAAGAAGAAAACACAAGTGCAAATGAGATTAACGGCCAGATTGCTTCAATATCGATCCACGAGAGAAATCCAAACTCTGTGTGTGTGTGTGTGTGTTCAATATTCACATGGATGCACTTTCCATGCACTTTAAAGGTGCTGCTGCTTAAGTGGGCTGTTTAGTGTCTTTCTGTGGTGGCTGCGGGTAGATCGTCTCTTTAGGAATTTAGAAAGATATATAACCTATCTTGCTGTCATATGAAAACCTGATAAATCTAAAAATAAATCATAGCCTGTATATGAAAAATACAAATACAAATATATGCTAATCAAGCTCAATCAAACAAGGCAGTTTTTATAAAATTATTCAAAACATGACAGTTTGAAATTAAAGGTCTTTTTTAAGCCATTATGTAACAAGTAGACTATCTACAGCTACGCCTGCAGGTCTGTGAGGCTGCACTAACAGTGGTACTTTCAGCTAAATGCTAACATCAGCATGCTAATATGCCATTATGCTGGTTTCTAACATTTGCTAATTACAGCTGAGTCTGATGGGAATGAGATTAGTTTTGCAGGTATTTGAAGGTGCAAGAAGATGAGTTAATGGATCACCGCAGAGATTATAATCAATCTTAAGAAGCACATCAACGGCTGTACCAAATTTCATGAGAATCCATTCAATGGTGATTAACATAATGCACTCAAAACCACAAATGTCAACTGCATGATAGCTGTAGAAGTCACCCAAGTCAGTATGATTCAACATCTGGGGACAACGAATGTGTTTGCAAAATTTTGTGCTAATCCATTTTATTAATGTGGAGATATTTCAAGAGAGAGGTGAAAATTTTGAACCATTGGTGATGTTAGACCAAAAGTCAGGGGGTTTCCTCTCTGTGTAAAATTGAATTACTTTTTATCTGGTCGTTGTTGAGATATTTCAGTCTGGACGAACTGACTGGCCCAACTTTGCCATTCATAGATATTCAAAACAATTATAAAAAGGCAGTCTCTGCAAATGTAATAGATAAGATGCCCTATATATTCAGAAAGGCGAGACAAACGGACAGAATGGAAGCTATTTTATTCTTGCAAACTGATGCAGGATAATGGCATTCATTAACTGATGACTGAAGTGGTGTCATCAAGGTTTCTATCATCTCAGCGTTTGGAGGCAGGAAGATGCTCATGTTAATGCACATACCCAGGATGTCGGCCTCATCATAAAGAAGTGATATGTTGACAAACATCTTGTATTACCTCTGGGCTGTTTCTAACATTACACTACATCTTAAAAGATTTACAGCACTCAGACTGAAGGACTGCCTTATGCTCTTAGGCCAAGCATTAAGGAAGACTGTTTGTGCCTCTAAATAACTCCCAAAGCAGGGAAGAGTTTAGCTTTTAACACAACAACTATGTCCTAAGAGGTCAAAGGTCATCAGGACTTCAATCCTCTGGTCCTGCAGCAGACAACAGTGTCTATGTTACTAGACACAATGGACTTCTTAGGAGGAGTGGGTGGTGTCTGCTCTCAGAGAAAAAAACAGAATAAGTGACGCCGAGTGTTCTATGATTGAAATGCAGTGGACTTTTAGTCAATTAGATTCAGACAGAGCAGATTGCATCGTTATTATCTTAACCTTTCATCTAGTGACTGTTTCCAAGTTTGTTCGCTACATTATTTTAGGAGCTTTAAACACAGACTGATTAATTATCTGAGGTTCGCGACTCCTTCTGGGAACAACCTTCCGATCCTTGCTGTCACATACATCATCATTATCTGATGTTCAGAGTCATGATTCAGTATTTACCCTGTGACGATGTGCTGGTTATATTATCGTTGTACCAACTTCACCTCAGACCCCTTACTGCAACCAGTGATTTCAGAATTACTTTAGACATCCCCCTGAATCAATAGCTGTCCAATAGAAAGCAGCAGAAAATTTAAATACTTGAGTGAAGTAACTCAAGAGTTTAGCTGCGTACGTACTTGAGCAAATACTTTGCTTCTTCGCTAAAGAAATGCACTTTGTTTCTTGCTGCTATTGGTGAGAGTATGAGCAGAAATTATTTTGGTCAATAGTGGATGGTGTCAGAAGAGATACTAGTAATTCTGCTTCCTCTGTGATCAGTCTCTTTCCATATGATGATTGTTGAGTGCCTCGATGCAATACATATACATGAATACATGAGCACTCAGTGGCACCTAAATCTCATAAGTTTCAGGTTGGTGTAAGTTTTTTATTTACAAAGATTGCTTAATTATTGGCTCACAGTCTGCCATGTAATACTCATTTGACTGATAACAAGATATTGAGACAATTCGGACACAATCCTCTATGGAAGAATTACTGTAACCTCTTCTTTATGTATAAATGAGTTGTAACATGATGACTTTATGAATTACTCATAACATTTCATTGTGTGGTCAGTTACAGTTGACTAATGTATATAAACTTGTTACCGTAGGAAGAGTGGTTACATAACCTTAGAAAATTAAAAACATACACGTCATATGTGTGCTCTGCTACTTAAACAAATAGCAACGCACCCCTCGCATAATTCCCAGCATACCTCCACACAGTTTTCACCTGACTGGAGATCTAATTAGCAAGAGATGAGTGTGCAGAGCATTTCATTTGCGATGTAACTAGTTCTTCTCATATCAGTCCAATCTGGGTTGTGACCCAGGAGAAGACATCTAGCTAATTCTTAGAGCCCATCTCTTACAGTTTACACCAACATCAACACATGAACATCCTCTCCTCTTACTGCTGGACAGCTTTTACATTGAGCTGCCCAGCATCATCATCATCAACAACAGGAGAAAGACCATGAATTGAAGATGGATTACACAACATACAACAACTGGTGAGTAGTGTTCCTGTTAAGGGTTCATTAGGTGCCTAATGCACATCTAATCAGATTCTAGTTTAATCATTAAAAGTACAAAAAATAGTGCCCCCCCCCTTCACAGAAACAGACCTTGATTGAAGTTGAGCCTCTGTCTGTAATTTAATAACATTGTTAAGAGCTGCATAGTACCCATGATAACCCAACCGGTCATCAGGTGCTGCATTAGGTGTAGGCTAATGTGATTGTAACTGGGAACTGACTGTGCTGTTTAAAAGTTTCCTGCTGAGCCTGCAAAATCTACTCTGCTGTTTTTATTTAGTGGACATTGTTATTAGATCACTGTGGTGAAAAGCAAAAAGGGTCAGCAGAGGGAAGGGATAATGACAATATAAGTATGAAAATTAATATGAAAAGTAAAATAATTCTTAATAACAATTACAACAATATAAACTAAAATATTACAAATAGTGAAAAAAGTACATGCTCAACTTTTTAATTAGAAATTTCCAGATTAGATATGAACCATGCCAAATTATTTTAATATACCTTAAGTATCCAAAGTAATGGAAGTCAATCTGAAGTATGTTCTTTTTTATTTAGTATTGTTGATGCATTAACATAGACAGGAAGCAGTATTTTGATGTGAAAGTTGGCCAAGTGGAACACATCCATATAGTACTGGGGAGAGAATGAAAAATCTTAATCTGGAATAATGTACCACTTAGCCACACTTTATTCAAATATGTTCATATGTTTCTTTTCATCTGCACATACACTTAGAGCAATTTGAAATTTATTTATAGGAAAGAAATTCTGTCAATAAATCAAGAACAACAAACAATGTTCCTAAATTTAGACTTCTTTAACTTTTAAGGATCCATGAACAGTCTTAAATCACAAAACCTGCCAATCTTCTGTGCACATTGTGAAGGTCATTTGATGCCTTCTTCATCTTTTAACATAGCTTTTTATTTATTATATACTGCCCCTGTTTTAGTTACAAGTGTGTGGCTGCTATGTGTTTATTATGTATAAAGAATTATTTTGTCTACTGGAAATCCCCTGTTCTGTATTGTGTTATACTGTGTTTTTGTATCTTCTCCTATGACCACATATTTTATCATTTTGTTCATGTGTTTTACTATATTGTCTTTCATTACCTGTTAACATCAGTATCAACTTATGGATGTGTACAAGTGGAGTTGAAGTTGTTGACAAACACATTAATAAACGCATATCTGCTTACGGCATCTGTGCTGTTCAGTTGAGGGTGTCGTGATCGTTCTGACCAACAGGGGGCGCTGTCTGCGCGCGTGCATCAGACCAGGGAGGCGAGCCAACATGGCGTTCTCTGCTACTGTTCCGCTTCTGTTTTGTTTAGCATCGTTTTCATTGCGAATTAGCTCCTCCGGACTTCTAACTGAGCCTTGTTACAAACCCATCAGAGACCATAGACCAGACTCGGTCAAGTAAGTGACGAGAAATGTACAGTTTCTACTGACACCTCCACATTTCAGTGTTGTTGTGAGTGAGCTATCGTTACTCCTAAGCTGTGATTTAAAAGAGATAACATATTAACGTTGGGACGTTAACCGTCAGCCGTTGCCGATTTATTATCAATAACGCTATAAATAACCTTAATTTTCATAGTATTCCCACAAACCTATCTGTATTTATGAATGCGTCTGTATAATGATTTTGTCATAGTAACTTCACAGCTAGTGACTCAGCCTGGTGGTATTATTAGTAACTCAAGAAAAATGAAAAGCATATTCATTAGCTTGTGTGTTTATAGGTCAATTACCTCAAAAAGTAGTCATTTTTAGTCTCTTTAGGGTTATTTTGCATCTCTTTCTAATCATTTTCAGTCTCTTTCCTGTAATTTCTTGTCTCTTTATGGTCCTTTTTCCTCTCTTTGGGATTGTTTTGCATCTCACTGAGCTCCATGAATATCCAATAAGAAATATAAAGACTTCATACTTCAAACATGAGAGGTCAGAGGGGCCCTGTGCCTGTGCCCCATAGGCCTGTTCAGTAATCCATACATGGTTTTTACACTTTACTTAACCAATATATAACTTACAATCAAGTGAATGATTAAGTGGTCTCAGACTTTTCGACCCCACTGTGTACATATATGTAACATGTGAAAAAAGTGATAATTTCACGTACTATCTATCTATCAAATGATGTGCAATCTGTCTGACCTACATGACCACACTGTCCTGAGAGGAGATGTAATTAGTCCCAAAGTGAAAACACCTGTGTGAGTGAACATTTATTACAACAAAATAAAAGAGTCTTATCCTTCACTTACTGTAGGACACAGGCCCGGCCGCATGAGTATGTGACGGTGTCGGACCTTCCTCCATCGTGGGACTGGAGGAACATCCAGGGGAAGAACTATGTGAGCATCACAAGGAACCAACACATCCCCCAGTACTGTGGTTCCTGCTGGGCCATGGGAGCCACCAGCGCATTAGCTGGTAACCACGGCAACGGAGGGAGGGAGGGAGAAAACAAGATAAGAAAAGAGGGATGGATATGATACCAAAATGTATAATATTATGTAATTTCAAAATATGCTTATTACACAGTTTGTTACTGCAGTTTTTGTTAACTGCATTGTCATAGTGAGTATGAAGAACAACAACAACAAAAGAAAGAAAAGACCAAGGAAATGTTACCATTTCAGCTTGGTAATATTTATTATATGCTTTTGTCCAAGACCGTATCAACATCAAACGTGGAGGAGCGTGGCCGTCGGCCTACCTGTCAGTCCAGAACGTGATCGACTGCGGGAAGGCGGGCTCTTGTTATGGAGGAGATCACCTAAGAGTCTACGCCTACGCCCATGAGAGAGGCATCCCTGATGAAACCTGCAACAACTACCAAGCCAAAAACCAAAGTAAGAAATATACAGTTTCTCCTATGATAACTATGTCTGCTGGTAAAGTTGCACTATATTGCAAAAAATATGTGGACAGAGATACTTTTAGTCTGGGGCTATCTTTCATTTTTGATGGTTAGTTCTAATAAAGAGAAATCTTAAAGAAACTGTATGCAATTATATTCTAGACCAAAATGTGGTTCCAACTTTGTAGCAACAGTTTGGAGAAGACCCGTCTGTGTTTCAATATGATGGTACTCATGAGTACAAAGCCAGGTCCATAAAGACATGGTTTTCCCAGTTTGGTCTGGAAGAACTTGATTGGCCTGAATAGAACCCTGATTTCAACCTCATTCAACACCTTTGGGATGAACTGGAACACTGAGTGTGAGCCAGGCCTTTTCATCCATCATCAATGGCTTATCTCACTAATGCTCTTGTGGATAAAATGGGAGCAAATCCCTGCAGCCAAGTTCCAAAATCTGGTGGAAAGCCTGAAACCAGAAAAAAAGTTGAGGCAGCATATTAATACTATGAGTTTGGAGTGAGATGTTCAACATTCATGTATGAGTGTAATGGTTTGCTATCAACATATTTTTTCCATTTTAGTGGAAGAACTGATGACCTAAAGTTATCTGCAGTGTTTGTTTGTTTTTTTTGTTGTTGTCATTTTCAAGATAGACATCTCTTTAAATGGTATTTGATTGCTTTACATGAAAGATTTCAAACATTAATAAGTTATGGAATTACTTGTAAAATGAATGTTGCAGTGCTGCACTCTAAATAATTAAAACACAGTCTTGTCTTTTTATTTTGGTCTGGATGGTGCACAGAGTGTGAGCTGTTTAACCAGTGTGGCACCTGCTCCTTCTTTGAGTCGTGCGCTGTCGTGAAGAACTACACCGTGTGGAAAGTGGGAGACTATGGAGAAGTTTCTGGAAGAGACCAGATGAAAGCTGAAATTTACACCAACGGGCCCATCAGGTAGTGTAAGTCATCCTCCCCAGTCATTTCTAATTATTCATCCACCTACATCCTCTGTGTGAAGGAGGAGATTCAGCCTAAACTTTTCACAGAGCGCTTCTTAGTCATAGTTTGATTTTTATTAGTTATGTATATTTAATAATATTAAACCCTTTGAGGACATTATACAGCACTGACTGTACTTTTATTTCACTCAGATAAGTATTCAAATACAGTGAATTATATGAATTTAAAGCCATAGCATAAAATTGAAATGATCATAAACAGACGTCTATGTCTTTCACAATTTATTTGTTTTAATAAACACAGCTGAACTTTATGTCACTTAGCAATTCACTATTCTTTACAATATCTTGCCCATATATAATTTAACAACCTGAACTAGCTGTGATTCTTTTAGTGAAGGTTTGGCTTTGGCAGCTCTATATTGTATTTAAATTAATTCCATGCAGTATTAACAAGGTCTTAAAAAGTCCTTTCTATTACCTGCAAGAACTTGTAATGTATGGCCTTAAATAAGGATCAAAAAGATTTTGAACTTGTGGATTTATTTTCATAAATAATGTGACAGCCTATAGTTTTACCCTTTGTAAACCTGTAAGAAAACATTGCCTGAGAAATTCTAGTTTGTGAATATGATGGTAGTTTTAGAAAGAAAACAATGAGAATGTCTAAATAAAATATGTGCACAAATGATATCTACACTAAGACCTTTTGGGGAAAAGAACTGCTTTTGTGAACATACGAGAGCAGCTTCAAAGCAGAAACTGATGTGTGAAAAGGTTCTCACACTGCATACGACACATTTAAGTTACAGTACAAATTGTGGCTTGTGCAGCCAAAAGCAGAGCCAAAGCTCAGTCTTGACCCTTCTTTGAGTCTGTAAAGTGCTCTTTCTAAGATTTATCACAACACTTTAAAGAAATGTGAAAAGATAACAAAGACTTCCAAAAAATGTTTCAAATGTTACTTCAGCAGGTTGCAGAACTTCAGAAACTCCTTTCTCTGTCTTTCAGTTGTGCCCTGATGGCCACCGACGGCCTGGAGAAATACTCTGGAGGGATTTTCTCAGAGTTTCACCCCCTCTCTTTACCAAATCATATCGTGTCTGTGGCCGGCTGGGGTGTGGCAGAGGACGGGACCGAGTACTGGGCTGTCAGGAACTCCTGGGGAGAGTTTTGGGTTGGTTTTCTTCTCTCTGCACCACACCCTGCCTGCACACCCTGCCTCAGTCTGAAGCTAAAATTTGCACACAAGCTTCTCTCTCATAGAGATAGTGTTCATGTGGAAAGATTTCAGGAAAGAACAGTCAGGGTTTTAAGTCATTTTCACTGACATTGTGCTTCTTGCTTGCAGCATCAATAATGTTGTGTTGTCTTTTTGTTTTCAGGGAGAACATGGATGGGCAAGAATAGTCACTAGTGCCTATAAAGGAGGAAAAGGCAACTGGTTCAACCTGGGTATTGAGAAGAACTGTGCATATGGAGACCCTATTGTTACATAGACACCTCGACAAACTGATAGACTCTAGTTGTGTCATGTTGGGCTTATTGAAATAACTGTTGATGGGTTTATACCACTTTGGGTAAAGTGGAAAATTAAAGGAGTAGTTTAACTAGTTGAAATAAGTTTGTTTGTTTTCTTGCTGAGAATTAACCCAAAGTTTAAAAATGCCAGTTTGCTGTTTTACTTTGGGTTTTTGCCAAACTGTTTCTTGGCTCAGAGATGTGCTTTGTGGAGATTCAACTGGTTCAGCCCAAGAAATAATTTGGCACACAGCTGCTGGTAAAACCACAACATGCAGCTTTTACACTTTGGTTTCAGTACAGATAAAACAAAAGAGTTAATATGTTGATTAGTGAGCTTTAGATTTGCCTGAAGAGTTTCCCCGTTTCCATTCTTTGTGCTAAAATAAGCTAAACTAAGATAATCTCCGCCTAGCTCTAGTTTCAACACAGACAGAGTTGACAGAGTGAATAAGATTATTTCAAACATGTCTAGCTTTAAGTTAAAGGAGGAAAGAATGGCTTCATTCTGATGTTCACTGATTTGTTGGACACATTAATTTTTCATAATTTATAGAAACACATGGAAAGCCTTGTAAAATTTTGTTGGATGAAGTAAAGTTCAGAGCTCTCCACAAGCTTAATCACAATCAGACTCTCAATTTGTATAAATATTCAAACACAGAATTAGAACATAATTCGCCGAAAATGCAGCCTGAACAGATTACCTGCTCCCGAATTCAATTTTAAGCTTGAATTAACTCCATCTGCAAAAACTGCAGGTTCTTCACCTCAGATCCACTATCACACATTTCTAGGGAAACTATTCCTCTGAACAACAGGCAAGCTGAGTCACTCGCATTTAAATTCACCTGTGGTGAAACAACATTGGCAGGTCTGAAGAAAGGGGAACTTTGCAGTTACACCCCCCACCCACACACACACACACACACACACACACACACACACACACACACACACACACACACACACACACACACACACACACACAACAGGATACTGTATAACATCTGCAGAAGCGGCTTCTAATGAGCATCTGAAGGATGAGCAGTTACACTAATGTAACATGAATCAAATCTGGTTTGACAGTATCAGAGAGAACTAGCACATACTGTAAGCAGCTCTCGCTAACATGAACAGGATGCTTTTTCTAATATGCATGAATGTGTTTTCTGCACACTTGAAGAAAATAGGGACACTGAGGTCACGTCCTCAGCATTTATTATTATTATTACTTGCAGACTAGTATTTTTAGACTAAGTATATTTAAATTCAACTACTTTAAGGCTGACAAAAAAATTAAATGATTAAACCTTTTATTCCGTTTCTCAGCAGTGTGGACGAACATTTAAAATGTTTACCTTTTTTACTTTGAGGAGTAAAAGTTCTAGGTGTGAAGAAAAATGCCTGACTCCAAACCACAGATTTATTTAAATGGACAATGTTTTGATCCCAGTCAGTTCTGCATTATGTGAAAATGTTTACAAAATGGTTACCACATCCACAAGTACACCAACAGGCTGACTGGCTCTATGATAACAGGAGTGGTGAAAAGAGCTCTCCACTGATACACATTAAGTTCAGTATTATTCAGCCTGTGAACTGTTGAATGTCTTCTGTGATTCTGGAGGGAACCACTCAAAGTTTAACAATATAACCCTAATGGTTTCATCAGTCATTACTGAATAGCATTATGGGAAATGCAAGGTCCAGTACTTTTGGAGTTTGAGCCGGAGTAGAGACTAAATGTCAGGATACCTCGGCCTCAGCTGCACAGACTTAGACTGCTTTTTAAAAAACGTCACATGTGAGTCCTGCAACTTTAAAAGTAAATCACTAAAAGGAGTTCTCCCTTATCCAGGGTGATAAACATGCCAAAAACAATTCAAGTACATAAATCCAAAAGGGTAAGGGTACAGAGGCTATGATATATATATATATATATATAGATGATATATATATGTGATATAAATCCACAACATTCTGGCAGGACAGAGAAGCAGCTACAGCAGCAAACGTCTCATCTCACTGTGCTGCAGAACAGAGAGGTTCAGGAGATCCTTTGTTCCCACTGCCATCAGGCTATACAACACCTATAAATAAAGTATCTATCTATCTATCTATCTATCTATCTATCTATCTATCTATCTATCTATCTATCTAACAGTTTTAATTTATTCACATTCAAATAGTGAATATGACAAAACATTTTCTACATACAATATATATGCATCAAATTTTTCTGTTAATATACACTAAGATAGTTGTATGTTACTGTCCAGAAAGCTATCAACTGAAAACTATACCATAAACTAAACTAAACCCATAAAAGAAAAAAGTTGAATTGCATATTGTGCATTGAACTGCATTATGCATATTGCATAATGTATCACTGTGTCTGTACTCCTACTCTTTAAGACTGATTCACCTCAGAGTCAGTGTAGAGGAGTTCACTTTCTCAGTAGCCTTGCACCTACATTTGATATGTGTATAATTATACACCTTTAAACAACATGTACAGACAATATCATTTAACAGTGAAATTAATGAAAAATAAATAGTTAAATAATTTCACAGACTACAGTTTTGATGTGTGGTAAATTTCTTGCTGGTTATGTGGGACTTCTACTACTACATATGATGATAATTTTCTTCATGAATTGATTGATTGAGTATAACATGCCAGAAAATAGTGAAAAAAGACCTTCATTATTCACTGAAGCCCAAAATAACACATTCTACCATGTATAGTGGGAGTCAATAGGCATCTAACAACAAATGTTTGCCCCAGGGGTTTGCCCCTAGGAGGTCAATCCAGCCATGACCCTGACTGTGCGTGAAAGCAGGATTTGTAACATAAAGGATTGTAAATTGCGTTTCTTGATTGTTTTCACTCAAAGGAGAGGGGCTTCAAATTAGAAATTCAACTCAGCAGTGGTGTGGTTTCATGTTGTTTGGTGTTTGGTGCTGATCGGTTTCAAGATTTAAAGGAGAAAGAGTTGACAAGGTTTCAGTTTAAATTTGAAGGCGAATACTCTTCATGTCCAAAAGGTCTGGTTGGGTGGAGCAAGGCCAAGCTGCACATCTGGAGGGGAGCAGTGTTTTTGAGTCTCTACCCTTTTGGTTTCTAGAAACAAAAATGCTCATTCTAGTGTAGAAGAATGAGCATTTTTCAAACATATGACATGAATCTTGAAAATATGAAAACTGAGATGCCTTTCCCTTGAATCATGCTGCCCTGCCTCATTTTCCCTCTGTGCTGCTGCTGCTGCTGCTGCTGTTGCAGTGCTCTACTTTTCACTCCTGCAGCTTCCTCTTTCTGGATGAGTCAAATCTCACTCTGAATGCCTGGGTGAGGACAGGACAGATGCGAAAGGTGTAAAAATTCCTTCTCCTCTGTGCATGTGTGAATAGACATGCATCTTACAAACCGACTGGTTCAGCAGGTAACTCTACTCTGAGGCCATAATTAGAACAGTGTTCGAGCCTTTTCCTGTGTGGAACTCCTCAGTGGTTCCAGCTCCAGAGCCGACAGAGAACTGCACACATACGCAGTCTCCTGGTGATTAGATTTCTGTTCTTAATCACTTAATCTCATTTGTCCCATAGTTGTTGGCCCCTTTCCCTCTGTCAGTATTTGTGGGTTTTTGTGAGCTGATGCCAGGATTACTGGTTACTGAGATTTATCAATACAACAGTTTTAATATTTTTTTCAGGGTGATAACTTGGCTTTTTAAATAACTTTGAGTACAAGTAGTTTTCTCCTGCCTACCCCCCTCCATCTCTTCTCCATCAAAAAAACAACAAAAAAAAAACATATAGTCAAGCTCGCAGTTATGAGCAAGAAAAGTACCGGAAGTTGCTGTTTTTTGCTTTTAAGTTAAGTTAAATTTTCCATGTCTGGAAAAAAAAATTGAGTAAAACAAAAAGTGAAAGTTATTCAAAAAAATAAATAAAGCATAGTCCAGTAGTGCAGTGTAGCCTAAGTACTTTTATTCAAGTAGGGAACTAATTGTAGGCTACTTCAATGCAGTTCTGAGGTACTTATACTTTACTTGAGTATTTCTGTATTTCCATTCTGTGCTACTTTATACTTCTTTAGCCCACTCCACTACATTTATCAGCCTCAAATTACTTTTTATAATAAATTTACTACAAAATGCATTTGATAAGATTATGGTGTCTCCCAACCTTTTTGCCTTTTGACCACCACACAAAAAAGTGTCTATAGTGTCAAAGAAACATCTCACCTGTAAACTAAGCCAAACATTTCATGGCTCCAGGTTTGCAAATGTTAGTTTTGTACTGTGTTTCCTTTTAATTATGTAAACGACTTGAATGTATTTTTAATAATTTTGAGGTGTGGACTCTTTGTTGGATAAAATAAGCATTGTGAATGAGCCTCTTTGGGCTCTGGGGTAAGTGTGATGGACATTTCTCACTATTTTCAGATTTTTTTACAACCCAAACAATCAGTCAATTATTAGAGAAAATAATCAGGAGGAAATAATCACTAGTCAAATTCATATAAAAAATCTGATTAAAATCAACCAAATACAACATTGAAATGCTGCTTACGTGTAATGTAGTGTCTTTACAGTGTGGTATTAGTACTTTTACTTAAAGATAACTGTCATTTTACCGTAAAAGATTGTCTTTACTGTTTTATTTTGGAAAAACTATCAGCGGAAGTGTTGCTTCTAGCTTGACCATTGAGAGCGGAGAGGTGCTGTGATCGTGAAACAGCGGCTGGTGACTGTTCCATCAGCTCTCTCTCCAGAAGCAGAGGACCTCTTTAGCCTTTTATCTTATATTTTATCTTTTCTCTCGAATCACTCGGACTTGGCGCTTTTCTTTTATCCTCATAGCAAACTTGCCATGAGCATCACACGGCCGGAGACCTGAGCAGTCGGGTCTGGAAGAGGTGAAGATGCCTCATGGACCGCTCCATCGCCACCAGTGCGCCAGTTCAGGGCATCCCAAACGCCGAATAACAAAGAAATGCCGAGGTTTAGCGTCAGATGGATGGTTGCGGTGGTGCTGATTCTCGTGGTCGGCGGTGCTTTCTTCTTCTGCGAGTATCTCATCTACTTCCCAACCATCCTCAAGTGCGCCTGGCCGAAGATCAGCCATGCACGGGGCGGAGAGGGCATCGACGGCCGGCCGATGGACTCAGCGGTCCGCGCTATGGTGCTGTCGGACACCCACCTCCTGGGAGCCGTCGGGGGACACTGGTTCGACAAGCTGAGGAGGTAATGTCATTGTTTAATTCTATTTTTAGGCAATCCATCTCTATCCCTGCTTCCACCCGTCTGGGCTCTGCAGGAGTGATTTGTAAACAAAAACAAGAAATAACGCTGACTTATGTATCCAAACGCACAGGGAATGGCAGATGGAGCGGGCTTTCCAGACGGCTCTGTGGCTGCTCAGGCCCGAAATAGTCTTTATTCTCGGGGATATCTTCGACGAAGGCAAGTGGAGCTCGCAGAAGGTAACGTACAGCTCCTTTCCCCCTTCTTGATCTGTGTGCAAACCCACAGTACTCATAATGGTGCTTGTGAGACAATAGTATGTGGAAGAAGAGCAGAGGCCAGTGCTCTCCGGTCATCATCATCATCATCATCACCATCATGATCATGTACCATCCAGGCCCGAGAGGCTGCAGGGTTTGTGGCAAACACCAACAACAGTAGCTGCAGCCTGTATCCTCTCAGCCCTCATCATCCTGCTTCAAGAAAAATCGCCCTGGGAATTCTCACACATCTCTCACTGGATTGTCAAAAAGCATCCATCAAGGCCAGCAAGTGCAGCACTGAAGGAACGCCTCATTAAAAAAGGAAACAGAGCTCGCAGGCTGTAAAATCTTCACTAATCTACTATGTTTCCCCTTCAGCTTTCCTCACTCATTTTTTACACTTGGTTTGCATCTCATCTTATTTGCATTCTATGGAGTTTTTTGCTCAAATCTTTGATGTTCCAGGGAAAGAAATGCGGAAAGCAGGGCTGCAACTGGTGATTGATTTCATTATGGCTCAATCTGTCGATTATTTTCTGGACTAATCCATTTATTGTTTGGTCTGTGTGTTAGAAAACAGTGAAAAATGCCTCTCAAGTTACCAGAACCCACAACGATGACTTGGAATTGCTTGTTTTGCCTGAAATAAGTCTCAAACCAAGAAAAATATTTCCAATATTGATTAATATGTTCTTCATAAATCAAATGATCATGTGATCCACATGATCAAACGATAGTTACAGTATAATAATAAAATGTAGGCAGCTAATAAATATTTGATCAACTGTGGATCAACATAAGTTTGAAAATAGTGAGAAATAACCACCAACATTTCCTTAAATCCTGAGGTTACATCTTCAGACTGCCTGATTTGTCCGACCAACAGTTCAAACCCAAAATACATTCAATTTAAAGTGAGATATAACATTTAAAAAAAGAAGCAAATCAGCACATTTTAGAACCTGAAACTATTATAAACAACTATTGGCCATTCTTGCCTGATAAATGACTTCAAAGCTTGATCAATCATCAAAATATTTTCCCATTACTGATTGTTTTCACTCTAAACTGAAAAATTGTCCCAAATCTCAAAGAAATCTAAGTCGATGATATAAAACTAAGAAAAAGCAGCCAAATTTGAGAAGCTGAAAGAAGCAAACCTTTGGTATTTTTGCTTGATAAATGTCTTTAACGATGAATTGATTTAAATTATCAACAAATGATTGATTAATCATTTCAGAACTAATTAAAAAGGAGCAGCAGGGAGTAATTCAGAGTCAGTATGAAAAATATTAAAACCCACAGCACTGATGTAATTAAAAAGGTCCCTGTGGGCTTCGGCCCCTACAGGTGCAGAATTGAATATGGAGTCTGAATCAAAGCAGCCCGGGTCACCCACGGGGGCTGTAGGGTGACCCTCAGAGACCCCATTAACTCTCATGAGCTTCCGAGGGGAGTTTTTTTTTCCGTACTAATGTCCTGCAATGAAACCTGCCTCAGCTGTGTTTGTGTTGTTGTGTATCTGCAGCACTGGGAGGACGACGTGCGGCGCTTCCACAGGATGTTCAGGCACTCCACTGACACAGAACTGGTTGTACTGGTTGGGAACCACGACATTGGTTTCCATTATGAGTAAGAACAAGATTTACTGCATTATTGTTTTACTGTGTAACCTTTGAGGATACTGGCTGATTCAGCAGTGTATGAGAGGGTTCAGGAGAAGATTTAGCAGACTTCGATTTCACTCTATGTCACTTGTCAGACCACAGAATACCTCAGCATGATGACTTTTTTTAGTGTTCGTCACTGGCCTAGTTACAGAAATATCTGATAACAGACGTCTATTTGTGTTTCTCTTTGACAAGTTTTTGTAAGTAGAGAAGACACTTACGGGCTGCCAAGGGAATGTCAATAAAAGCCTCACACTGTTGCATTGCAGAGCAGGCAAACATAATGAAAGGACTTTGTCCACGTTGAATAAGAAACATTTGATTATGAGCCAATCAGAAGGAAAGTTACTGAGCTGTACAAGGGGTTGGATGCAGTAACTGCAGTCAGAGCTGTACTGTAGGTGCCTGTAAGGACACTGACGTCATGTCTTCTTTAACTTTTGTAGGAATTTGGGGATTTTAAAAGATAAGACTGTCAATTTTTTATATATTTATTCACTGTCAACAAATCCCATGAGAAGATAAAGAACAATGATCAGACTGACAAGTATCACCTGTGCAGCAAACACTTTGTATATCTTAGTCCTATGTCACAGAACTAAATTATTATAATCATAAAACACATCAGTACACTACAATGTTTCACTGAGTGACATGTTCCTCGAAATAAACTAGAGTGTGTGTGTTTTCTGAAGGTGTACATACTCAGTGAGATACCAAATCTGTATTAATCCGCAGGTGAAAATAGTCCCACAAATACACTATTTACTGGTGTTTGAGTAAAGTTTACCAAACACTCCAGTGCCCTGCTGTTTTAGGAAATTAGTCTTTAAAAAAAAAATCTATATAATTGTGACTTAATTGAGAGATTTCCATCATTAGTAACAACAAATTTGACTAATAAAATATTGAGAGCTTAACACATTGAGGGTTTTGGTCTTTTCATGGGCTTTGTTAACAGTAAGAAGAAAAAAAACCCAGCCTGATCCTTTAAAGACCCGAGGAGGAGTTTACACTCTCAGGTTACATAAAAACTTAACTTGTTGTCACGGCACAGGCAGAGAGGAGCCAAACACAGAGAGGCAGGCAGATTCAGCGGAGCAGTCTTTAATAAATGAAGATAAGCTTACAGGCAGACAGGTGGATGAAGGTGAGTAGCTGAGCTGGCAGGCAAATAAGCAGGAACAGATAACAGGAAAAAAAAAACTCTGCTGACTGACACAAAGGAAAAACACAAGGAAACAAAATCAGGTAGCAGATGCACAAGGAAACACCAGGGAACAAACTGACACAGAGTGAAAGGAACACAGAGACTAAATGCACAAGGAAGGGGAGGCTAATTGGGAACAGGTGAAACTAACTCGAGCAGGACAGCCAATCAGAAGTCGAATCACAAGTAATTTCAAAATAAAACAGGGCAGACCATGACACTTGGGTTTTTAAGGCTAATCCTGATCATTTTTTAGACTCAGTCTCCTCTGATTTGACGACTTATAGGCAATAAATACAATAATAATAAACAGAGATGGAACAAAGTCATTGTTTTGCAAGTCACTAGTAAGCCACAACCCAATGGTATTAAAGTCTTATTTGATTTTGTCAAGTCATCAGATTTATCAGATTCATCACTCAGTTCTGACCCAAATTGAAATTTTGTGACTCTGCACCTCTTTTTTTCTCCATCTATTAGTTTCAAGGCACAAAAACAAACAAAAAAACACCCAGCAACAACAAATGCAATTAGTATTGTAATAAAAGACCAAACCTAACACAAGACACGCCTTGGGTGTGACATACTCTGTGATAATAAGAAGGATATTGTTCAGTTCTCCGAAACTGGCAGTGTGGAGGTTGTTTTGAAATCACATTTAGATTCACAACTTTTTTTCTTTTTTTTTTTGGCTTGTGTGACCCTCTCAAACAATAAAAAGTCAACTCACGTCCCCTCAAAGGTTACACATTTCTTTTATCTGTGAGCATCATTTGAATAACTTTTGTAGCCTGAAATTACAGAGAATTTAATGTGTCAGGAAAAAATGTTTTTGGAATTGGTGATCCTTTCACGACCCTTCACATTCAGCTTGGGACCTGTTTACAGGGTCCAGGCCGACAGGTTGGAATCCATTCATTTGGATGATCATGTAAGGAGACAAAATTTGAAATAATACGAGGGTTTTTTGACGGCTCGTCCAAAAGAACTCATGACTTCAAGTATTTCTAAAATCCTCGTTAGATTTTTTTTGTTTTTCGTTTTACTTTTGTTGTCAGATTGCTATTATATACAAAAATGACTTCAAATATAAATTGAAACTATTTTTAAAAAGTTATAAAATATAAAAAGCAAGACACTCTGAATTTAAAGTAAAACATGATTATAAAAACAATATATAAGCTTTTAGTTTTGCCATTTTTTATGGAACATAAATGAGACATCATAACACATCTGTAATATATGACAATACATAAGACATAGCTCATCCAGTATGTGTAGCTTTGATAAGATTATATCACACAGGTCTTCATTTAACTTTATGGTAATTTTCGAGCCTGTATGTTTGTGTATTGTTGAATTAGATTGCATTATATTGCAGAGATGTTGCGTTCATGGTGTCCACCCCCTGTATGTACCAGTGTTTTTGTAGGAGAATGTAATTCCTAATTTCTCAGGGGAAGTAGCAGTGAAAGCAAACACAAGATGCATGAAACCATCCCACAGTGTAGCATTTTGATGCCTGTGAGTCAGAAATGTGGGATTATGCAGACATTCAGTGGCTCATATGTGCTTTGATTCGACTCGTGCAGCAGGAAGCGACACTGTTATGCAACAGTGTGTGACAGACAGACGTGGCAGACTGAGCAGCAGGGTTTTTTTTTTTTTTTTTGTGTGTGCGGTGTGACGAGCAGTGTTGTGTCTCCCTGCAGGATGGACTGGTTCAAGCTCCAGCGTTTCGAGAAGGTTTTCAACGCTTCCTCCACCAGGATCGTCACCAAAAAGGGAGTGAAGTGAGTGACAGGAGGCTCCAAGACGACATGATAACCTGCGACACAAGCTGCAGGCCTAACATGTGACTCAGCAGGCTGAGAGGTCACTGGTTTAATCCCCTGAGTCAGTCTGTGCCAAAAAAGTGCTTTTAAACAAGACGACAGACATTTGTAGAGATGTTTTGCTCTGATATAATAATAGGCACAAATCACAAAGTAAAGTCATTTTTTCACGCAGTATATGTTTATATATCAGTATTGAGCCACATCCTTTTTTATCAGATTATGTTTTGTGTATAATTGATTCCTTAAAATTTTATTTTTTAAAAACAGGTGGGAAAAAACCTGCAATATTTCATTTTGTTTCCAATACAAAGCAAATTGTTTCAAGTATTTAAGGAAAACAAGTCAGGCAAATAGTTTTTCCACGTTTTCGGAAAGCAAGGTCAGACAGCTTCAATATACATCTAAATTACTTGGAGGATAGATTTTTGTACCGAGATTGGTCTTATAAACAACAAATAACATAAAAACAAGAAATCTATACAGAAAATTTAAAAAAAGAAAGGACTACAATTTAGAAATAAAGACACTGTAAAAACCTGAAGTGAACTGGAATTAAGAGATGATGTAAAACCGCATAAAATCAAATCATATTGTTTTTAGTTTTGATCATATATATATATATATAACTAGTTATAGGTGAGATTGATAAAGTAGCATAGAGAAACCCAATTTCATGGAGACTTTCAAAATAAAAACATTATAATATGATGCATCTCTGCAGCCTCACTGAAGCTCTTGTGTTTTTCATGGAGACTGTTTTTCTCTCCTCAGTTTTCTGCTGGTGAACAGCGTGGCCCTGCACGGTGACGGGTGTCCCATCTGCCAGTCGGTGGAGAAGGAGCTGATCAAACTCTCCAGGGACCTCAACTGTTCTCTTCAGGTGGGAGGAAATTTCTGGAAGTCAGTAGCACACTTTCACACTGTCAGCACCTCGAACACACCCTGCTGCCGCTGCTCATGAAGTGTGAACAAGTCAAGTCATGTGAGGAAGAACGAGAAAAATACACCTCAACGATTTTCATATCCAAAGCTCAGTTGTACTCGGAGCAGGTGTTTTGTTCTTTTTACACATGCGGTGTTTGTGAAAGCACATTAAAAGAAGCAGCTGATTGCTTCTCTGTCTTCCTGCTAACGGCACAAATTCTCTCAAAACAGAAGGACTGGAGAGATATGAAATAAAAATGTTGACTGATGTTTGAGGAGACATCGGGAGCTTGTGGAAAAGACATCCGATGAATTCTTTATGTCGTCTTTTCTGCAGAACTCGCAGTCGGGCAGCGGAGTGATGGACAGCTGTGAAGGCTCGCAGCTCTATCCCCCCACCCCCCCCATCATGTTACAGGTAAACTGCTGGTGTACTCTCTGAATGAACTCTCTTCTGTCTGAAAACCTGACATCATCCTGGGTATCTGCAGGTCTCAAAGTCTTAAAAAGCATTGAATTTACTTCCCTCAGCAAAGGGCTTTTCTTGCCTGTCGTAGACGGTCTTTCTGTGTTTGTTTTGTGTCTCCCTGTGGTCATTTTGCGTTTTCTTCTGTCATTTTTTGAGGTTTTCTTTGAGGTTGTTTTGTGTCTTTGTGTTCAGTTTTGGTGTCTGTTCATTTTGTGTCTCTTTGTGGTTTCTTTTGTGCCTTTGTGGACATTTTGTGTCTCTGTGGTTGTTATATGTCTCTTTGCAATGGTAAGAAAAAAAATAGGGCAGGAGTTGTAAGAGGATAAATGTTCAAATCACATATAAATAGCTTTTCTTTTTTTTTTTTTTTACTCACTTAACCCACATGTACATGAAAGAATTATTTATGCCATTAATCATGTCATTTATTGGATAGGCTGACAACAGTTTAAGTAACTGAGTTACTGCTTCAAGTTATCAATACGAAAAGCCATAAATTAGCTGGTTCCAAAATCTCAAATCTGAAGATTTGCAGCTTTTCTCTTGTTCACTGGACATTTGGAAATTTCAACTGTTCTTCAGACATAAGAGACAAAAGTTTGAACTCCCTCACAGTCAGCACCAAGTTTATCTAAAATGCATCATTTCAAGACCTTCATAAGGAATCAGAAGATACCTTGTAATGTTGCATTTTTAATGAGCCAAGTGCTGAAAGTGTCCAGGAATTTGAATTTTCTTTTGCATGATTTAATTTTTAATACACAGAACCTAATTTAACCCGTTTTTCAGACAAATAAGCACATTTTGTTAAGACTTCTGATTCCTAATTATTTTCTGACATTTTATGGATTTACTCTGTAAACGATCGTCTCAACCACTAGATCACCACCATCACAGACCAAAACAAACGCTTCGTCGGCCACACTTCCGGCCTCTGTTGGGCTACAAGGCAACGACCCTCCTCCCTCCCCGCGCGCTCTCAGTCAGCAAAATGTTATGAAGCACAGAGAAGGCGGCCATTGAACACAACAAGAAACACAAGTGAATAAAGTTACCCTGTGCACAGGAGAGCCAACAAAAGACTATTTCTGTACTCCACAGCAATGCTAGCAGTTAGCCAGCTAGCAATAGCAACATTTGCTGAACACATTCATAATATCGGAAACAGCTAGTCAGCAAACATTATCATGGCTACTGTAGCCGGTCAGTAATGAAAACAGCCATGTAACAATGTGTAGCCATCAAGTTACTTACACATGGAGGAGAAGAAAGGACAGTTCCGAGTCAAGCTGGACCCTTGGGCCGCTCGTAAGGTTCTCCTTCTTGGTAAAGACAGACCAGTATTGGCTTCATCGTCTGACTGGGAAAGAGATTCAACCTCGGACAAACGACTCTGAAGGAGCCACTAAAAACTTTACAAACTCTATGGATGTCATGACAGTCCACCTGCCGACCGGGATTTGAGCTTCAGTCCCCATGGCCAGTCCACCTCATGTCTTACTCTGTCTGAGGCCTTTTTGAATGAAAACATGGTTTACTCTTCAGTGGAGGGAAATTCTGGGACGCACTCACATGCACGCGCTGCCAGAAGGATACCAAATCAAAGAGCAGAGACAGAAAACGACCTTTCTGCTCAGGACGCCATTACTCTACTATTTATTTACATAGAGGAATAGTTGTTTGCTGCAACATTATTGTTTAAAATCGAATTTACAGAACATTTAATATAAACAAACGAAATAGTTATTAAAACCTGACTGATCCACCACTGTTCAAACCCAAAGATTTTTTTTTGAAGTTATACATGTAGTAAAAATCCGAATGTTTCTAGAGAAAACAAATATATCAGACTGAATTCTGGAGAAATGTGTATAAAATAATGCATTTAAAATATTTCCATTTGATGTAATGGTGCAGCTACAAAAAAAGTTTTGGCCTTCAATATTTCACTCATTTTAAACATCATAAAGCTTCAATACAGAATACAATAGATTATACTGGCAGAAATAGTGGAAACAAATGATCAACTGCTACTTTACTACTACTACTACTACTACTACTTTAACAAAAAACTTTTTTACACAGCCTATCTTGTCTTTTGGTGGTGAAAGATTTAGTGTTTATTTGCTCCACTGATTAATCTGTCATTTGGTCTTTAATGTGTCGGAGTTTGTTTGTGTTTGTTCAACAAACAATCCAAAACCCAGAAATATCAAAATGATATAAAGCAGAAAAAAGCAAAGCAAATCTTTACATATTAAAAGTTGGAACAAGTATTTTTCTTGATTGTTTGTTGTAAACAGTTTCCTGGCTGCAGGTTTGCTATTGTAGCACAATATTCAGACTTTAAAGTTTCTCAGGATCTTTGCTGCACATCACCAGTCTTTAAAGAAAAAATAAAATTGCATGAAAACATGATTTAATGATAAAAAAAAATCACTAAAACCTGAAGAAATGTAATCATGTTCCCCTAACTGGCTGTTCTGCTCTCCAGCACTATCCTCTGTACAGGGTGAGTGATGCCGGCTGCACAGGACAGGACGCTGCACCACCTGAAGAGCGACACCTGTTGTTCAGAGAGAAATATGACGTGTTGTCCAAGGAGGCCTCACAGAGGGTGAGTACTCTGCAGTCTCATCACACCACCTCTCCTTTTTTCTTTTTTTGTTTTGTTTTTCAACGCATGGATCTCTTCTTCAGCCAATTAAAATACAGTACAACAGCCGGCTGTCAGAAACAGTTGTGTATAGAAACAGGAAAGGATGACGATGATGATGAAACTGATGATGTAAGCCAGCAGCAACCGCTCTCTGAGGTGCATGTGGATTTTTCTCCTCAGCTGCTGCAGTGGTTTAAACCCCGCCTCATCCTGAGCGGACACACCCACAGCGGATGTGAGGTTCTCCATGACAACAAGTACCCAGAAATCAGCGTGCCATCCTTCAGCTGGAGGAACAGAAACAACCCTAGCTTCATCCTGGTGAGTAACAACACAACATGTCTGTTTCAACCTCCTCCGTTGATCCATAATGACGTTGATATTAAAAGCTCTTTCTGTGAACTTGATTGTGATGGTTTTTCTTATGCTTTTCTATTTTTAGAACAGAAAACCATTCAATCATTTTCATAAATAAAAGGCACCGGTACATACAATCTATCCAGCCACTTTACAAACCACAAAGACTCTGTGTCAGTAAACTGTGTAATTGTATGAACCTTTTTACTTTTACTTTTACGTTGTTTTTCTTCCTTTATCTTTTGTTTGTTTCAAAACCAGTTATTACGAGATGATGCAAACAAACAATGGTGATAGTTTAAAGCAGCTATAATCAGTATTTTTATGGCAACAACGTAATAAATGACAACGTCACAGTATGAAAGGAAAATTATTCTCATTAATTTAATGTTAATCTCATTGTTTAGCTTTTACTGTTCTAGTTCACTCTCACTGCTTCCATAGCATTGTTTTAGCAGGAGCTGTTTTCAGTGAAACAGCTCTAACAACCCACTGTACATGTGCTTCCTGCTCAGCAGACACAGTTAGAGGCGAGCTGGTGAACACAGTGGAGCATTTAGCAGCTCAAGTGTCAGATATTTCCATCAGGAGCTGGTAGAGACCAAAAACAGAGAGTGATGACTCCAAATGAATGAAAATGTTGCCCCATATCTGCTGGATCAGTACATACACAGCTGTTTGCGAACAAGTTGATAGTAACAAGACCATGACACGTCAGTGTCGAGTCCACAGCAAACAATCTGCTGCCCAATGTTTGTGCCAAGTATCACTAATGAGACTCATTTACTTTGAGTAACCAAATAAAGGAATAATCCCTCTGATACTCACGCCACGAAAGTGCTAAATCTGCTGGTTTTCATCCTTATGTTTGTGTGCTTGTCTCTTTTGTTTTTGATTTGAATTTCCCCTTGGTGATGAATAAAGTATATATCCATCTTGTGTTGACGCATTTATGAATTATTGTGTGAGATTTATCTTGACCTAATTGCGCTGCCCTCATGTCAAGTTTTTGTGTGATATTATTTAAAGAACAGTTTCCAAATAGAAGTGTTTATATGATGTTATAGCTCCCAAACCTTCTTATCTGCTATTAATACAAAACAACCCCCCCCCTCCAGGCATCAGTGTCACCTGGCAGTTACGCTCTGTCCAAGTGCTTCCTGCCGGAGGAGAGCACGGTGATCGGCGTGTACTGCTCGGCCGGCGCCTGCCTACTGCTGCTGTTCCTGGCTCACTGCCTGTGGATGAAAGGCCTGCTGCAGTGCCTCAGCCTCTGCCTGCTGGGGAAGCACAAGTCTCTGTGAACTACATTACCCAGAGTACACCACGTTCCAGGACAGAGCCATGAAGTTGAGGGTTTTCACCGCAGTTGGTAAACACTTGATGTGAGGATTTGCAAAATGTGACTTTCGTCCTCCCGAACGGGCCAAAAAAATCTGTTCATACAACCTCGATTTTGTTTGTCCTAATGTTTTACGGCACTGTGAAGGACCTGAATATATATTTTAAATGTCTTTAAGGGACTCAAGGTTTATCACTTCTGACACTGATGATGATGGTGTGGTTGTAACCTGTGATGACAAAGCATTTTTTTCTTATGTCCAGATGGGTGAAGTTTTCCCACAACTTGTCTGAATTATTAGAAACTACACACATGTGGCGTAAAGTAAGACAAATCAAACAAGTACATATGTAAATACACACCGTCCCTGATCTGATTTAAGGCGGTGAAGTCAGATGTATGTTGGTAGTTTATGCCTCTTCACTCTGATGTTAAACTGTGAATCTGATGTGAACACTGTTAGTTTTCTGTTGTTGTCGTCCGATCATCCATCCAGGGTTTCTCGTTGTTTTTATGATGCATATCTGAATATATTTATTGCTGACTTCTGTGCCAAATGTTTGTGAGGGTTTTTGCCAAATTGTTGAAACGTTTCTGATGAACAGCACATAATAAATCAGAATCTCAAGGTGTGTTTTTGAGCTTTTCTGTGTATACGATAGGCTGACATAACGGTACACTGCGTCGTCCACAGCCGTATTTCTCTGTGGCTGAAATGCTAAATATCATAAGATGTTCGGCGGCAGAGATGGACACAATTTCATAGTAATCGAAATAAATTTAAGTCATGTGAACACGAATATTTTGTGTTTGCAAAATCATGTAAAATAAAATGCGAGTACAAAATATTAGGGACATATAGAGACACTGAGATGAAGCAGTTCACACTAGACCCGTCTCACAGCCTCTCTTTGTCGATCTGCGCGTTTTACACAGCTGGACAAAGGATGTGTAATGTGGACTGAGATGATATAAATCCATCAGATGTGTGTGTATAAACTGCAGTAGCTCTTTCTCTAATATCTCAACATGTTAGGACATGTCTGGTAATGTATAACAATAAGTAGGATTGCTTTATGGCAATATTTTTATATGATTTTTGCAATAATATGACAAATTACCTCAATTTGTCAGGTATTTCATTTACATGATTGGTCAGATTTTCATTATCAATACATTTTTTTGATTGACTTGCTTTTCATTAAGTGTATGAAACATCTGTCTGTTTTGTTTGACCAACAGTCCAAAAGTAAAAGATACTAAACATGAAGTGATATAAAAACAGAACCCTCACATTTGAGATTCTAACAAATATTAGCATTTCTGCTAAATAATTGACCGAATAATTTTCTGTTGATCGAGGAATTGATTAATAAAAAAAAATGCTTTAGCTCTAGTCTGCTTCATTTTCAGAGAGAATAAAATATCATGATACAGTTTAAAATCTAAATTTAAAATTACATCATGATGAGAGAACTCTATCTATATTGCTCACTCCTGACATTCTGTGTTAGGGGAATAGATATTAACTGTATTAGAAGTAAGGTTATATAATGTGTGATTGAACTATTATTCAAATATCCCTCTTTTTTTTTTTATATCAAACCTCATTTTGTTCAAAACGCTTTGTCAGTGTCTTTATATTAAAGGCCCTGTACACCAAAGTGAAAGCTGCACAGGTGATTTAAATGACTTTGACTTGTTAGACTTCCTCTCAGGACTGTGTGACTGACACCTCCCTGACTCTGTTGAACAAATTACACCTTCATCGTATGTTGTGCCCCAATTCCATACTACATACCAATACAAACTAGTACTAATAATATCCTGTTATTGCAAATGCTATAGAGGAAATCACCATATTTCACTGTTTTATACTACAAGATAATGATACCAGTACAATACCTGCCAGTTAAACATCCAAACAATACGTATATATTTTTTTTTCTAGGTTGTTCTTGCAGCTGTTTCACTGCCACCAACAATTAGCTCTAATTTTGTTCCAGCTCCTCGATTTAAGTTGTAGATTTATAGTACATACTCAGGATGTGTATGCAGTATGGAATGGAGTTGATTGAAGTCCTGTAAACTCACGTTATTCTCCAGCGTAGCTCCAACGTGAGCGGAGGTCTAATCAGCCAGAAAGTGAAAACACCTGTGAGGCTCTGCACACCAGCACAGTTACTGTGGTTGATCCGACCACTGCTCAGGATGAAGTCATCGAAAGCAACATCGTTAATGTTATTACCGACACCTGTTTTTCCTGCTAGGACAAGTGAAAGTAATAAATGCAAAAAATCCTGAAAATCTGCTCGATCATAATACAACTTATATATATACCAGGAGAGAGAGTTTTATTCATACGGCCCCATTTCCTTCCCTCTCTGATAAATATTTAATCTGGGGCCTAAATTAAGAATAAAATGCTTTACCTGGATTCAGGTCGTCACTGAGAAGTTTGTTTATCTACATTCAGTTTAGTCAAACTTATGTTCATTGTGTTAAAACTGTTTTACAAATATAATCCCTAGTTTGTTTGTCTTTTTTTAATCAGATCTCATTTTGTGCAAATTTCTTTTATTAGTATGTACTTATTAACGACCCTGTGTGTTCTCATTCATTTTGCCGTAGAGGCCTTTTTCCCAACAGGCATTTGATTTCATAGGAGGAAAAGCACCAAGTCACAGCAAACTGGGACAGTGTGACAGTGAGGCAGCACGAACAACACCAGGACCCTGAAACTAGAGATGTTGAATTGAAATTTGGCCATTAGTTTTTGCTTTTCCTACTGTGACATGTCAAAATGTCTCCAGTGATAAAGGCCTATAGCTCTGACTGACTTCAACCTGAGCACCGGTCTTAGCACCCAACATGACTGTGTTGGTGTGCAGGGCCATTAAATCTGAATAACTGTGAATCATGATATCTCAATATTATAGCATGAATATCTGACGAAACACAATAAAGATACTTTCAATCTAATGCAACAGTCCTGCAATAAATCCTCCCTTCATGAACATCATAATGCTCTGTTTTTGTTGAAACTGTAGTAGAGAGGTGTTGATTCAATTGTATGATGGCTGCAGTTTGTGATGCTGCTATTTTGTCCGCCCCATTTGTAACAATCACACCTGTCCTTATAACGCAGTACAATTAAACAGCACCACAAACTACATCCTCGTGCAGTTGAATGAACGCCTCTCTGAAAAAGTCTCAACAGAAACTGAGCGGTATAACCTTTATGAACCTTCAAGGACTGTTGTATCAGATTGCATTATTTTTAGCTTGGTGTACCTAACAAACTGGCAACTGAGCGTATGAACCCTTCACATAAATACCACTGCAGCACCACAGAGAAAAATAAATAAATAAAAAAACAAAAAACAAAAAAAGACAAAAAAAAAAAAAACACCTCATCGATAACAAATCTGGACACAACTGGACACCAAGATGGAAATAAAGCAAAGTCCTCTAATGTGCCTCTTTATTTAAAGAAAATAAAAATGTCATTTAATCATCCTCCCAGGCCAAACAAGGTTTTTGCACCTCCAGTCAGTTCACTCTCTTTTGGGGATAGACGTGTACTGTAGCAGAAGAAAAGGCTGATGCTGTTTGTACAAGGAGAAGAGCTTGTCTTGTTGGGTGCTGCTCACACATTCATAGTGCCTGTGCCATTGGGTATGGCTCCAAAGGACCAAAGAATTACTAATATTGCACGCTCTCATTTATTCATCTCCATTCTAAACATGCTTTCCTATGTGTGTATGTATACATATTTACCGTATACATACATAGGTATGTACACCTAGGCACACACATAATTAAACATGTATAATTGTACATATATATTTATATAGACCTATAAATTTACATGTACATACATTTATAAAATTTTACACACAACGCACATTCGCCCTCAAACACACACACACACAATGCGTCTGTGAGTCTATGTTTGTTTTATGTACACATGCGCACAGGCACGCACATCAGTACAGATCTCAGACACACTTCATATCGAAAAAACGTTGGTTCCTATTAAAACAACACCAGGTTGCAATTTGGACACTTTCAATGAATTTCCAATGTTTGTTTAAAGCTGTGAAATTCAAAAAATAAAATAAAATAAAAGGAGGAAAAATAAAACCAATAAAAGAAAACAAAACAAAAAAAAAAAGGCATGGCGCTGCAACATCTGGTCTTCACTGCAGGTAAGTGGTTAATTTGCATAATGTATACAGGTTTTTAGGATTTTTTCCCTATTTTTTATTTTTTACTAAACAGCATTTCCTTTTTTTTTATAAACCAGAAAAAACTAAACTCTACAGAGAAAGTCCCCTACCCGCAGTCTTCCGCTGCCGATAGAGTTTGACATCAAGCTGTACAGCGCAGTCGAAAACATACTTACATCTGAGCTCATTTACAGGTACAGCCATAATCAAGGCACAAAGATCTACAAGTAGATTTGTTTTTCTTTCAATTAAGTTGTACAAAATAATATTACATTTTACAGTCTGTACAGGATAATTCAACCTTGCACAGTGTACAAGTTAACAAAAAAAACAAAACCAAAAAGAAAAAAAAAGAAAAAAAGAAAAAAGAAAACAAAAGAAAAAAGAACAATACATTTTTCTCTCCCCTCCCGCCCCACCCCACCCTCCCCTCCCATCAGTATCTCTAAGCTAAAACGATGGTTTGTGTGGAAAAAAGGAGGCAGGTCCGAGTCCGTGGAGGCAGCAGGGCTAAGGTGCAGAGAGCTCAGTCCCCTTTTCCTTCATTTAAATCCTTCTTCACGTCGTCCTTGTCGTATTTTACGTCGTGTAATCTTTCGCTCCACATGTCTCTCGGCTGCTCGGTCCACCCTCTGCAGCTCGGCAAGCTAACATCGTGACAGGGTAATAAATATTGTGATGCTACATTGTGTGTATGCTTCCTCTGGAGAAAAAACAACAACAACAACAACAACAAAACAAAAAAAAAAAAAAAAGTTATTAAGGAACCTGATGCAAAGTGCATTTATCTCTTCATCCACTCGGTTTCCCCTCCGTCCTCTCCGCTTTCTTCGGCGTCCAGTCGTCTTCCACGCGGAGAGAAGAAGAAGCAGGTCGGAGGGGGTGACGGGGCAAAAAAATCAACTAAAAAAAAAAAAAAAAACTGGGGCAAAGGTCATGGTGGTGATGCCGGCTTTTAACCGGCAGGTGACGTACAAACATAAACACACACATATGCGCTCTCTCACATGGCATTCCTCCTACTCTTCATTACGCACACACACACACACATTAACACACACACACACTGCCTCTACACTGAGGTCCTGTAGGTGTGTTTTTATGTATCCACACCCACCAGTTCAGGTCCAATGACAAAGCCAAAAAACAGAAGGACACGAAGGGGCAAAAAAAAAAAAAAAAAAAAAAAAAAGGGGGTAGCCCAAGGCTTAGTGGAATGACAAAAATCAAGGCATTCAAAAGGAAGGAGTAAAAGAAAAAGAGAAAAAAAAAAATTAGAAGCGGCACGCAACAACTTTGTTCCCCAACCTTCCTTTTACATCGGTGAAATGGGGATGAATCTGTCTCAGAGAAAAAAAAAAAAAAAGAAGTACAAAAAGCTAAGAAGTTAAGAAGAGGAAGAGGATTTGACACACTTCAGTAGTACTTCATAGTCCTCGACAGGAGGGGTGGTCAGGGGTTGTTGAGGGTTTCTTTGGGGGAGGAGAAGGGTGAAGTTTTGGGGTGAAGACGAGGAGGAGGAAGAGGAGTAGGAGGAAGGAGGAGGAGGAGGAGGAGGAGGAGGAGGAAGAAGGGTTCGTCAAGGATGCAGAATGGTGGAGAAAAAACACAGAAGGCTGACGGCGGCGGTCTCCCATCACAAGAGTTCGTACTGCCGCAGGTGCATTCTCTGGATGATGTCCCGGCAGTCGTTGAACACCCGCCGGATGTTCTCTGTGTCCACGGCACAGGTGAAGTGGGGGTAGCAGTAGTGTCTGCCGTCGCCGCTCGCAGTGCTGATCCGCTGAGGGGAGAGAGACCAGACACAGATCAGGGGGATGTCACTTCATCTCTGATATGACCGGAGGAGACTCACTCAGTAGTGAGCAGTGAATTGTAGTTTCGGACACTTTCTAATCATCATCATCATTTTGCATCATCATTCAGCGTTGCATTGTGTGCGTCGTCTAAGAAAAATACAACAGTCTTATCCTTTAACTAGCTCCATTGCCTGAAACTCTAGCTTTGAGTGGTTTGAACACTTCACTGTCCTTTACCATCTTCTGACTCTTTGTTTTCTGCACTACCCTAAAACTACTAATAACAAAGTATCAATATAAATAATAAGCATTGAAGTTTATCCTTGACCTTGGAAACTGTATCAGGATATATTTAACTGTTATGTAATGTAGCAGCAAACAACACCAGTTAATAAGTTAATAAGTGGACCTTGAGTTCAGATTATTTATTAACTGTTCACCGTATAGAATTTTTAAATCAATAACAGGCAGGTCATTCAGCGTCAGCAGGAGTGGTTTATCAAGTTCTACATGAAATGAACAGCTGGTATACTGTATGTATATGGCTTGAATCCAGCAGCACTGAGAACTGAGTTATGAATTAACAGGACACGGCTGTTCACGGCTGGACACTCATTAACTTCAGCTCACTTCAAACAGCCCACATATACTTACAAGAAACTCGTCTCGGATGAAGAACTTAGCTCTCGTCACTCTCGGGTCTTCGCCAGGTTCGGGAGTTGCTGAAGCAACAACACATTGACAGTTAACACGGACTGATGTGATACAGTTAAACATTGGACAAGGACATGAGTGTTAGAGGAGCACAGACCTTCATTTGGTATGGTGTAGCGAGCATATTCAGGGAAGTAGTCTTCAATTTTGGATTTTCCAGCTAATACTTTCTCAGCCAGCATGTCCTGCTTGTTCAGGAATAATATGACCGATATAGTGCGTAACCATCTGAAAAAACAAATCCACAAACGCCATTAGAGGAGAAACAGCAGCACTGCATGCAGAGGGGTCAATAACAGGCAGCATGGCTCCAAATGTTAAAGCTACAGCTCCCTATAACGAAAAGCTGTTACTATTTGAATGTGTATGTACAGTATATACTTCATCAAGCCAATATTGTGTGGTCTGATCTCGGCAAAACAAGTCCAAGTTAAATTGCTGAAAGAAAGTTAAACTGATGAATGACTGGTGCTCTGAATATCAGTTCGATTTCTTATGACTACATTTAACAATGAACTGTTCCTTTAAACTAAAGTTAACCTGATATATTTAAGATGAATATTAGATGCTGCTCACGGCATCTGCAAGAATGTGACTGCAGTAAACTTGCTTTTTAAATTTTATTCAAAACAGTTCTTTTTTTTTTTTTAAGGACATAACAAACATCAGCAATGGAGAATGCATTTCTTGGACTGTTTTATGTCCAAATGTTTAAATTAATTCACTGTTTGATCCTTCTCTCCTGTTTTAAGAGAAATGTCTCCCCCTAACTCTGCAGGGAAAAGTCAGTCACAAATCCTTAAAGTCGTCTAAGAACATTTTTTTGTTAATGTTTTTTTTTTTTCAGACAACCAGGTGAATAGAGGTTGAGATACAGATTGCTTCTTAATATGACTTCTGTCCAAAATGAAATATCTAATTGTGCTTAGGAATCTCATCACCTAAAATATATCTTGAGATTAAACGCATTTTCCCAAAATATATCATTCTTTTCACATGACCAGCAGATGTGAGAATGATTAGCACTGAAGTGCCCACACAGTCTCTCCACAGCACTGCTGCTGATGTATGATGTGGTTTATTTTTGAATTCAAACCAGTTTTAAAGATTACATTTGTTTTATTGGTTGAAGCCAATGCACTTCACTGAACTTTTATTCTTCATTTAAACACTAGGACATGTCAAGAGAAGACTGAACTGAAACCACTGGACTCAAGTTTTGATCCATTTGAATTAAAACTAAAAGAAAAAATCTAAATCCAGTCCCGTCAATTTGATTCAACCTCCTCGCACCACTTGGATGTTTGAGGCGAGCCTCCGCAGATAAACGACACTAAGACAGCAGAAAGTGAGAGGAAGTAGGAATGAAAGAGCAGAGAAACGTTAACCCAGCTCAAACCTCTCTCATGTTCCTATCTCACCTGTTGTTCCAAATACTGCGGAAGAGGTCCAGGGCTTCCCGTAGCCTGTTGGTGTTATTGTCTTCCCTTATTACCATGTTGTAGCTGCTGCTGGCCACCACGAAGATGATAGCAGTGACGTCTAGAAGGAAGAGCACAGGTACTACAGTCAGAGCCTGTATTTATCAAACTTTTAAAAGCTGAATCTTGGACTTAAGAGAAAGATGAAAATAAAACATCCCTCACTTTTACACTTGCTCACAAACTTAAAAATAAAAACTATTTATCAAACTTCTTTTGATTTAGAAATGAAAGTTACGGGAGCTCCACAGGTCCTAGATAACAGCAGTACGGAAACAAGCGGAGCACACCTTTGTTTTCTGCCTGATGATGATTATAATAGTACAAATAATAGTAATAGTAATAAGAATAAGAAGACCACACCAAAACACTTATCAGTGGTGCAAACAAACAATAATAAATCTGACAGTGATTTTATTTACTTGTCAGCATGGCAATAAATTAAATGATTTCTCTGACGTCATCTCTATTTACACATGATAAATGTATTAGATTGTTCCCATGTTATATATTCTGAGACATTTAAAGATTTCACACCAGTAAAATGAACTTTTAAAAAAAATGATAATTATATACCGTAACTGCAGAAAAACATACCATTGAAGGATTTCTGTTAAATAATGTACAATGTGGCAGGTATAGGGTTAATCTACAGTATATCTCTGATTGGCTATTCCTTCACTGAGAATACATATGATCAATCTCACTGGAGAGCTGCACCTGGCCAGGAGTAGAAGTAAGTCGCTTGATAAATGTGTCTAAACAATGAAAGGCAGCTGTTTGACATCTGACATGTGTAGAAATGACCTAAGAGCAAGAGATGAGGTGATGCTGAAGCTGGCAGGAAATACTTAAAGACAGACGAGGTGTGATGGGAGGAGACGGTGTTTGGGTCGAGGATGTACAGTGTGACTATCTGAAGAGAGATAAGAACAAAGAGGCAGAGAGTCTCACCGTTAAAGCACTGGATCCATTTTCTCCTTTCATCTCTCTGGCCCCCAACATCAAACATGCTGTGGAGGAGAAAAAATACTGGGTCAGACTCTAGACACAACAACACACTCGCTGCTGCCCTCTTGTGGTCACAGAGTTCATATCTCTGCTGGGACAGGACTGAGGCCGTCAGGTACATATTGTACTGTAGTTGGCTGGCGTGAGAACCGTTACACACCACTTTTATTTTAACGACTATTCATATAAAGACACGTTTATTTAGATCGTCACGAGCAAAAGATCAGTTTTCTGTCTCTCTCCAGCTAAACCTGCTCCTGATCTAAGGTCTGGTTTGCGAAAAGGGATTGTAGATCTTAATGGAACCAGTCCGGACACATGAATAATCCATTAATGAATAAATAATATGAAGAACAGCATTATTTGCACGGACTCGGTACCCTGTGTGACCCTGGCTGGATGTTTGGAAGTCATCACAGATGAATAATGTAAAATGCACCCCCAAAGGGAAGTCGCGTCCCAGAGCTTTTTTATCAATCATTTGGGATGATATAATTTGATACAAAGGCCCGTTTCAGATGGTAGAATAAGTCTGTTGTGTCTGCGACTGCGGAAATGGGTCATCTCATCTGACATCATCAAGGCAGTTACGGAACATTTACTCAAACTTTTATCGGCAGCTCTTATAACTGCGACCAGCGGTCAATAAGTTTGAGCTGGCTCAGGGATCACACCGGTCGACCGCAGGCCATTCCTATGAGATTTTTAGATGACTGTCGAGGTTTTGACTTTCGCTCTGCTCATTATCAGTCTTTTCATTCATTCTGTCCACATGTTTGTGCATATGTGTATTCTTACCAGCCTGCTTTTCCCACCAGCAGAATCACCTGACCTGCTCCTCCTCCCCACACACCGCTCCTTATACCTGATTGTGTTTTTGACCTTGCCTGTGTTTTTTGGATTTTTCCTGCTTGGATTGGATGGATGGATGGATGGATGTAAAGATTACTTTTACATCTGTCTCTAGTCGTGCTCTTGGGTCGCTTTCTCTGAGAACTTTGACAAAACTCTGACGTTCTTTTCCGCCTCAGCTTCCTGCCGCCGAGCAGGTTTGGCTTCAGTGTTTTGTGAAAGGACGAATTGCTGTTACGGGACACAAACTTATGACATTTCAGGCTCTTAACACGAGGCCAAGGTAAATATAGCAATAACACCCGAGAGGGCATTCTTAAAACTGGTATTATTGGTGCAACAGTGATGCAATATGGAGGTACTGAGAAATGTTTTAAAAAAAGAAAATTATTCGCAGAAACTAAAAAAACGCCTGGAGAGCCTCCTTTTCAGGACTGGGTGACAAGAGTTAGGACAAGTTGCTGCATAAGAATGAACGTCATGCCGGATGTGGACAGGACAGAAAAACTTTTGTGGGGCATGTGTGTTTTTTCTTTTCTTTTAATGTGGAAGGATGATTGTCGAAGCACACTGACATGATTTCCATGTGGGAGTTATTTATGGACTTATTTGTTTTTCCTGCAGGGTTTCTGAAGGGTTGACCAAGTAAAATTCATGACTTTCTAAGACATTTTTAATACCACATAGAAAGTTATTTAATACTTGTTTCACAATCATGATGAGTAAAATATGAAAAATATCAATGACAACCAGTACGGATGATAAGGCCTCAAATTCCAGCTGTATACAACTATAATTTCTATTATTCCTAATTAATTAATCAGTAAACAACCTTGATGAGCAGCAAAACATGGGCAGAGGAATTAGCCAATTAAAAAATGACTAACACAGTAAGGTCTGGAACAATAGACTTGTCCGTTCTTGCTAAGAATCACCTACAGAAAAATCTTATAAATAACGTTATTGCCTGTTGCTTATTAATACCTTCTAAGGCCTCTTTTAAGACCTGCAGATATTTCGATTGTCCCTCTGTTTCTGCGTTTGGTGGGAATGAGAGTTCTGTTTTTTAATAGGCTTTATTTTTTCCGAATTACAGTACTAAAGTTGGATTTCAGAATAAAAGTCGCAAGTCACAAAAAGGTATCTGTTTCAGAGTTTTTTTTTTTGGCGGCATTTATATGATGATAAATTTATGACCAAACTCCGAAAAAAAAGTTATGTGACCAAAGAATAAATTAGACGCAAACATGTCTTCATCATGTGTGTCTTACATCCCAGTAAAAGCTGAGCAAAGACTTACTGAAAGTTCACTTTGTCTACTTGGAACCTCGTCTCGAAAATCCCTGAAGTTAACACTCGGCAGCGTAACAGGTCCTGTGAAACATGGGAACAGAGGAGAGATCCAGTTCAGGAGAAAGGCTTTGAGGGCGATTCGTAGCCCTGATAGTGGGCAGATGAACAGGAGGACTCACCTGGTCCGTTGGTGTGTAGTCGCTCTGTCTTACAGAGTCAATTCTGTCCAGGAAACTGCAACAGAACAGAAAAAGAACAGACTCAGCTTTTGTACTTTATCCATTTCTACAGGCTGCAGGAACAACAAAGTCATTGAGATTTACCTGCATTAAACATTTAATGATACTACATAAGAAAAGTAGGAAATAAATGACATTTATCTCCATAAATACTGATTCCACAACCAGAAGCAGTGAATAACGTTTCATCTCAGGAAAACCCAAAGCCACTTTCATGCTAAACCAATCCAAAAACAAATGAATCCATTTAAATGAACACATCCATTAACTGCAACTGTATCACACATCTTCAAATCTGATCACATCACAAATGGGATGTTACTTATTAAATCCATCTCTTGTGCAGCACCAGTTTGAAATGAATATTAAGCTCATGTTCATGTCATCTACAGTGAATGCTGCAAGAGGCGGCCGCCATGTCTGACTCCCTGTAGAGGCTCGACAGGCCGGTGTTAAGGCAGATGGTTACCACAAGAGGGCAGGGCTGCTCAGTCTGAGCTATTTTGGTCTGTCTCTAGCCAGAGTGATTACATAAGGCGGTTATTGTGGAGGTTAGACAGCTTGCTGTTGCCGTCTCTTCACTACTGAGAGAGCATGTGCAGCGGTAGCAGCAGCAGCAGCAGCAGCTGGGCCTCTCTGCAGCACAGCAGGCAGGCTCAGGACACCGAGGCTGGGGACACACGGTCACTCAGGCCCCTGGATGGTCTGGATCACGCCATGAAAAGACCACAACAAAGCCGATAGAAGGGCCATAATGCATCTATGCTAAAACAAAGACTGTATTAATACAGTACAAAGGAAAAAGCACTTAGAAAGGTATTTGATGTGACTGGTTATGTATACGTCAATAAAAGAGTCCTTTGACACTCAATTGGTCTCTTCAGTACAGTTTAGACATTTAGCTTCCCTTAACTGACTTAATACAGGGGCAACAGTGGACCACACTGGGGTTAGAAATTAAAATAAAATACCCTTGAAAATACTGGTAGTAGGAATGTTTGTCAGCACCAAATGGAAATGAAATGTAGAACTCCCTAAAAAGCCTTAAAAGTCACAGAAAGGGACAAAAACCTCTCTCTATTTTTCAACAAAGATTTGTAACTACAGGTGAATTTGGTAATTGATTTGTGGATCAACAGAAAATTATGCTGCAACTTTTTTTTCTTTTTTTTAAAAAAAAATCATTTAAATGTGTTTTTTTCAGCAAAAAAGCCACATTTTACAGTCCCAGCTTCTTAAATTTACAGTTTCTCCTCATCTTTAAATGTGAATAGATTATGTTTGGGCTTTGGACTTTTGTTTTGACAAGTCACAATATTTGAATACCTTGGGCTTTAGGTAATTGTGATAGAGTTTTCAATAAGTTGTTAGTTTCAGTCCAATATGTTAACCTGGATTATTCCTACATTAAAATCCAGGAAAGGAAATAAAGATTCATTTCAGGAAACTGCCTTGTCAGGGACCTGACAACAATACTATTAAAGAAAAATAAAGACAACTACAATAGAGAGAAAGGTGCTAAGTGTATTTTTGTATGGGAGTAAATGAAGTAAAAGATACAGCAGAGAAGATGAAGGTGCGTCAGGTATTTCTTGAAGAGAAGAGAAGTTGGTGAGTGACTCTGGTATGTAGGACACAAATGTGGACCAAACAGCCTACTGCATCTCACCGTCCCTCATTTTTCACCCAAACCGTCTGTGGCTTCAGGATGCCACAAGACCAGACAACATGACTGCAGCATACAAAAAAAAAAACCGAATGCATATTGGACTAATAGTCAGGGTTTGGGTTTCTGTTTGGTTTCAGCCTGGGATAGTTGATAGTTTATGTTCAATTCAGCCCTTAAAAAAAAAAAAAAAAAAAGTAGCCCACCTCACACACCCATCTAGGATGAAATGACCAAGAATGAATGGTCCATTATGAAGCATTAGATAACAGAGACCCCGCTCATGTGCTCTGACAACAATGTTTTCATCACAGCGACTTTATTTGTGCCTTACACAAAAGGAGAAGTAAGGCTATTTCTGAAAGAGCACTCGACTTTCTCACACAGAGTTCATGTTCATATGCAAGCTGCAGCTACTGTATCTCCAGACACAACACACAGTGAGGGGGAAAGGAAAGGAGCATATATATGTGCAAAATGAGCTACATTCAGTTTAATACCAAAAAACTACATGTAATTTCTGTTGGTATATGATTAAATCTGCAAGCAAATATTATGACATCTTTTGATTTGGTTTATTTGGTTAATTGTTTAATCTTTGAACTGTCACAAAAATGACAGGTGCATATCAAATGTTTCCACAGCCTTAAGTGACATCTAAAAATTGCTCATTTATTATTTTAGTACACACTACACTCTGTACTTATTAACCAGACGAGATACGTGTGCCAAATCATCTCCGCAGGCTGATCAGAGGTCTAATCTAGTATGTAAAATTCCCACAATTCTTTTCTGGCTACAGTGGAGGAGTCAAACGCTTTAACTTCCACCCCAACCTTTGAACAGTTGTTACTTTTTGGCCAAGCTGCAAAACTGAACTGATGGACCTGAACTTTAACCTCTCTATAGACACTAAAGGCCTGAACCTGGAGATTAAATACACCCTGTTCTGATGAGCAGGTGCTCATATCTTTTTTTCTTTTTTCTTTTTTCTTTGGATCCTGTGATCTTGTCCAATAAATTGAAGGCAGTTGAATAGAAGTTTGATTTCTCCTGCTCTGAAACATTTTGAAACCTCTAATCCTTTAATGTAAAAACTATAAAATATTTCACAAGAAAGAAGCAAAGATTAAAAAAAGTAAAAAAATATATATAAACATACACAAAATAATTATATGAGAATTTTGTTATTTTTCTAATTTCTTACCCAGGATATCGTTTCATTTAGAGCTGCAATTGATTGATAGTCAGTAGATAGAAATTTTGATAATCAATTATTTGTTTCAGTCATTTTTCAAGCAAAAAGACTCAGATTTCAGAATCTCAAATGACAAGATTTGTTATTTTTCAAATATTTTGGGTTTTTGATTTCAGATGGAAACAAAACAAGACATGTGAAGATGTGGTGGGTTTTTTTTTTTCATAGACATTTCATAGTGATTTATCATTCATTAATGATTTATCAAAAAATAATCCACAGATTAATCAATAATGAATAAAATCATTTGTTGCAGCCTTTATCTTGTTAATTTACCTGCTGGCTTCCCAGCATCCAGGTTAGGAACCACAGCTCTAGCAGACAAGATGCTGATGTAAACAATGCAGGGTTCAAAATGTTTGTTCTTCTCCATTATATTAGGGCTGCAACTAATATTTTTCTCATTTTTGTCATTGATTAGTCTGCTGATTACTTCCTCAACTAATTGTGTCATCTATAAAATGTCACAAAATAGTGAATCATGTCCACCACATACTCCTAAAGCCATAGCTGATCATCACATAAGACAAAAAGGCAGCAAATCAAATTCTGAGAAATCCAACCACGTTGACATGACAAATTGATGTTTAATCCATAATCAAGTAAGATAGTTATTTAGTGTTGATCAACTAAACAGTTAATCAGTTTTTGTTTCGTTGTGTTAAAAAAGCTACCAAGTGTGTTTTAGTGTGAAATGAATGTAAGCAAAAAAAAAAAAAAGAGAAATCACACATCATCTTAAAACAGAGACAAAAATACACATCTGGAATGACCTCAGCAACATGCAGAGGTGTAGTGTGACTTTGCTTTGTAGTCGTACAATAAGTTGGAAACACATTTAGCAAATCACACTATTAATGACATCTACTTTTTTCAATTAGTGCTTCTCTGGGACTAAGACGAACACAACCAGCAGACCCATCTGACTGTGTTTAAAAAGACACAACAGAGTTTCACACACACTCATCTCGCCTGAGCAGACACAGACACGTATTCACACACAAAAACAGGCAAAACCTCCAAAAACCTCCAGCTTTTACCCCATCGCTCCAACAATGTGGGAGTATTTTTAGTAAGCCTTCCTTGCAGAAACCTAGCTAGGTTATAATTACTGAGCGCTTTGTGACTGCCATGTGACAGAAGTACTATTGGTAGAGCACTGGAGAGCCAAATATAGTCCTTGTACCCAGCAAGAAAAGAAAAAAAAAAAAGAAAGAACAAGGGTCCTGGATCCAGGAAAAATGCAGTAAAAGATAACATTGATTAGCGAGTGGCTGTCCAGATAGTGCCTTATCAAAAGGTTTAGGTGCAGTTTTCAGTGACTCCAGCTGTTCTGGTCGAGTGCTACGAGGAGACGAGCTGCGTTTCAGGTCCAAGTAAATCTGTGGTTTGTGCTGCTTTCTCCAGTTTCCTCCCAGAACTGTTTCCAGATCATTATGTGATGTGGTCATTCTGGGTAAATGAGTGGATTGGAGGAATAAAAGGCTAGCGGTTTTTCACATTGTTTTTAGTATGTCTAAAGCACCTACATGGAAAATTCTTTTTTATTATTTGTTATGAATTTGTGTTTGTATTTTCCCACTTTAAAGTCTGTTTGAGACCATCAAACGACATTAATCCACCTGTAATTACTCACTCATCTTTTTATTCTTCCACACTGACCCCCCCCCCCACATCTAGAGGCCTTTTACTATTCCATAACAGTTTGTTCTGAATTGGCAGGTTAAATTTAAAAAGTCCACTACTATCTTGTCTATTACAGTCCCTCTGTCTCTGTCTGCAGGGCTGGGTTGTCTCTGTATTTAGCCAAAACACATTGTACTCGTCCTGCGGGCCAGTCTGTGTTGCTATGTATAGGCTTTGTTGTGGACAGTATCACTTGACTTGGCCTGGTCTTTCTGTGTTGTTGGCCTCATCTTTCCATAAAACACAGACACAAGCATGACTACACACACAGACACACACAGACACACACAGACAGACACACACACAAACAGACACAGACACACAGACACACACACCAATATGTTGAGGGACAGTTGATGCTGGGGGGCCTCAGGCTTCAGCCCCCACGTGGTCCAGGTCACATGTTGCTGCCCATTGAGCAGAAAAGGGGGTAGAGGGAAGACGGTGATGGTACTGGAGAGGCGGAGGTATTAAAATGCTCCATGCCGGGGCTCGGGGGACATGGGTCACCCAGCTCCATGGGGGCTTCTTCCTGAACCAGGGTGCCGATACAAGCTCTTGTTCCATTAGGTCGCTTTCGGAGAGCGACAACAAACAAACAAACAAATGAACAAATGAACAAACAAACAGGCCTAAATACAAATAAAGCTACAAACAAGACAAAGTAGCCAACCGGCAAAGAAGTGAACCAAACAGCAACAATTGAGTTTAAACACTCAAATTTGTGCCAAAATAAACTGAATGTATCAAGACAGCATATGCTCAAAAATAAAGAGACGTTTGTGAACATGTAGAAAGAGGAAAAAGACAGAGAGAGGTTGCAACAATGCTGGAGTGAAGGCCGGAAAAAAGTCCCCTCCAACAGACAGTCAACCTTCACACCAACCAGCAGCGCCCGGCCTCATGTGCTCATTTGATAATTGGGTTGACTTTTTACAAATAGTGGACCATCTTTAATTAGCAGAGCAGAGGATCCAATCAATAGTTTCCATATTTTGAGCCGCTCAGGCCAGCATAATGGACTTTCACTTTAGTCTGCAACTGACTGGTGACAGAGCTTTAAAACTCTCTGCTGGACACAGCAGCGGCAGCAGCATCACACTGCTAAAGCTTTATTTAAATGTTTGAGTTTACAGGCTTGTGCGTATTGTTCTGTGTAATATATTCACTCTGGCTCAGTTGTATCTCATAATTATTTTGCCATGACCATAGAGAAATATTTAAAGCAACGAATCATGACATTTATTTGGAAATAATTGGGAGAACAAAAGCATGAGCAACAATATTCACCCTTGATGAGTAAAAAAAAAAAAAAAAAAAGAATGGAAAGAGCACCATCTAAAGGGACTCAAAGTTAATTTACAGGAAATCGACAGCAAATGGCATCACTGTTCCAACCACACTAGTTTAACAAACAAATGATGTCTGGGAAATGCAAAAAGCAGAAACATGACAGTACAGAGAAGACTGCTCATCACTAACCATGATATTAAATAAATAAGATACAAAACAAACAAAATCATCTTCGGGTCTGGAGCGGAAACTAATGACTATTTTTAGTTAACAGTCAATTATTGCCTCGATTAAAATATTCATTTTGTCAATAAAATGTCTGAATATAATAAAAATTTTGATTTCCTAGATTCCAATGTGACGTATTCTTGTTTTGTTTCACCAAAAGTCTAAACCCAAAGATACTGAATTTACTATGATATAAAACAGAGATAATTGGCAAATAATCCTCATACTGGAGCAGCTGGAAACAGCAAAGGTTTGGTGTTTTTCCGCGTACAATTTATAAAAACTTTACCGATTAATCGATTATCCGACTAATCGTTTCAGCTCGACTTGGATCATTCCTCTAATGACATGCCTGTCAAACTGTAATCTAATATCTCAGCTTTAAAACTTTTCCTTCATGCTTCATCTGTCTTCTCTTACGACATCACCCAGCGTCCCAACAAAACCAGCTGCACAACACAGCTCATCACTGAGCTGGTACAGCACACACAGCCACGTGCAGCGGGACCAAGTGAAGGTGGAGCTGTGCAGGATCCTGGTCACCTGGTGGAAAGATCTGAGCCCGAGGTTCAACTCATCCATCCAAACAGGAACACTGTGCAGTTTGGGAGATGGATCTGAAACTAGACAAATCCATCAACGGCTCAGTGGGTACTTCCTAAATATAGGAGCAAGAACGGAGACACTCCTGAAAGTCAAACCAAATCTTGTGTAAACAAAAGTGCCTGCTTTATCTCAAGGCCGCCAATTCGCCTTCCAGGGCCGCATCAAGTCATGGTTTTGAAAGGTGTTGTATAAAAATGTAAAATACATTGTAATGCCCTTTTGTCTCTGTTCAGTGTCTACGTGGACCATTACATTACCTCTGCTTAAAATAGACTCAGCCCCCAAATTCAGTGTTTGAGCCACAGTGGGGACTCAGGCCTGAACCATGTCCCATGTGGAGCTCCCGACTACAGTTCTCACAGTGAAATTGACTTATGGGTTCCTCTAAATAATATTGAAGCCCAACATCGATATACTATCTGTCAGCTACTGAATTAGTCTGCGCCAAAAATAGAAAACCAAGTAAAAATAGTCTAATCAACAATATTGAGCAGGTTTCTATTCTCTCACCCGCAAACAACCGCAGCCTCCATGTCAAATTAGTTGTTCCGCCAGGAAGTCGACCGGTGACCCAGTGAAAATGAGCTTTTCCTCTTTTCCCCTAATCAAAACTCAATAACCAATGACAAATATCAGACAGGGGAGTCTACGGTATCAGTGAAGATTGCATAAGCCTGAACTGAGCTTTCTCAGGCTGAAGTGGCTGGTGATTAGAAATCAACCATGACTATATATGAGGAAAGAAATCCTCAAAAAAAAAAAACAAGTTCATATCTTTCCTTTTTTAAAAAAAATCTTATTGTAAGATGTTAAACACGTAGATTCTCCGGGTGAGATTCAGTCAGAGCTGGAGTTGAGCGGTGCAGGCCTCTGTGCTGTTTGTGTAGTTCACAAACAGGCCTCCGGGTGGCATCCCTTCGCTCCTGCTGCACACAGGCTCTCTCTTCCACACTGACCCTGCCTGCTTTTAGCAGCTGGGTTCCCATGGCAACCCCAGTCAGTCCATACCACTCCTCTCTCTCTCTCTCTCTCTCTCTATCCCCCTGTGTCTTCCTAAGCCAGGCTGCACTTGTATCCTTCCATTCCCAGACTCTCCCATACATCAACACAAAGCAGAACCATGCTCTGTGCTAGCTTTCTACACTGTATGTGTGTCACTGTGTGTGTGTGTTTGTGTGTGTGTGTGTGTGTGTGTGTGTGTGTGTGTGTGGTGGGAGGGCACAGCAAATTTAGGCTTATGAAGACAGATTATTTAAGAAAGTGTCACCGTTTTCAAGCACACAACCAAAAATAAGTCTCATTTTCAGCGAAAGGAGGACTGTAATGTGTTGTGTGTAGCATGTAAAGAGACACAAAGTTACTGAATTCTGTCACATCCTGGCAGACGCCGTGTCTGTTGTGATAAATTAGATGCACAGGGTTATATGAGTTGAACTGTGGGGATAATTGATAAGGATGTTACAAGTCACGGAGCAGTCAATAGGAGTCCCGTGAGATGGGCCTGGTTACGGTAATACACGCTGGAAAATTACCCTTTATGGCCAAGTGGTAACTGTTGTGATGTTGTGACGGCGATGTAACAACCCAAATCAAAAACTCACAGCTGCTTCAAATGCAGCTGATCTGTACAAACTCCCAAGTTATTTTACTCTGTCGTTTCTGTGATAGCAGCACATCAGGGGAAATGGACTCGAAGTGATTTGATGTGTTGGTGATAAGCGGGATGTGTGTACAGAGTAATGAGTGTACAGTGTCATTACAGGGTCAGAGGACCCACATGGGTACTGCAGATTATTTCAGTGCTTCATTGTAAAAATAATATTAATCAGATTGCTGTTCAGTGAAATTAGATCCTTTTCTTTCATTTCCACTTTCTGAATATACTGGACTAGAGCAGTAACAATGAGTTGAGTAATCGATAAATTGCTTGACAAAAAAATTATTCGCCAACTATTCTGGTTATGGATTAATTGTTTAAGTCCTTTTTCAAGCAAATATTCTAAAACATATGCTGGCTCCAACTTCAAAAAAGTGAAAATGTGCATCCTTTATTTGTCTTGTGCGATACTAAGTTGAATATCTTTAGGTTTAGTCCTTTTATCCTGTCAACACTAGCAATTTAAAGCTGTCACCTATTTTCCAGGATATGATGGGCATTTTTCACAATTTTCTGATATTTTATAGAGCAAAAATATCAACGGATTAATCGAGAAAGTAATGGGTAGATTAATCAATAATAAAAACAATCATTAGTTGCAGCCCTACAATGGATGAGAAATGGCAGACCAAACACAATGTCTAGTTTATTTGATAGCAAAATGCTAGTGGAATCTAATGACAGCCCAATTAGCGTTAACATCCTCTAATAAACTATGTTGTGTCCGGTGTGTGTCTGAAAGCACAAGGTGACAGCAGTGTATGTATGTTATAGGTTTACAGACTTATGGGGTCTATAAAATATCTGAAAATTGTGAAAAATGTTCATCTCAATTTCTTAGTGATCAAGGTGATGTTATCAAATTGCTTTAGTTTGTCTGACCAACAGTCACAAGTATCATGCTGAAGAACCACGAAGCATAGCATATTGTCTTGTCGGGACACTTTAAGATAGATATGGACCAGTCTGTATTTGGTGGTCATCAGTATTGAGATGCTCCAGAATCCCAGGTTAAGAATGCCTACAACAATAAATCATCCAACCAAAACCGCTGAACCATGGCTTGTGCTGGAGCCGGATGTTTACTTAAGTTAGCCTCTGAGCTACCTCCTTCAGGCTAGCCTGATGAAAAACCCCACAGCTCAATCTGTCTAGGGAAACAAACCATCTTGACAGAGAAATATAAAAGGTTTCTATAAATAGCTATTACCCCCCCCACCCCCCAACCACATTCCACAGGAGGTGAAAGTTGAAGCTTGTTTGACTAGTGGCTGAGGTGGAGGGAGACCTTTTGCCTGGGTGTGGCTGGACACCGCTAACTGCTAACCTCACTGCTAACCAGGCCTACAGGCTACACAACCTATAGAGCGACAGTACACAAGCAAGCCAAACTCTGAGCAGGCACTGAGGGGTCTGAAATTAAATGTGATACAAAACATGCTAATGTCAACGCTAAACACACACATGGTCATGTGGTTTTTGGTGGATTTAGCATGGCTCCAAGTCTGCTGTTGCTCACTCTGGTGAGGCAACAGGGAGAGAGTGAGGAGCTGGGAGCCCCTGTCATGATTAGACAGCAAAATGTCTCCTCGCGTGTCAAACCCCGCTTTGATCAATTCAGACCCCCCCCACCCCCGTCTCTAACAGTGGAAGAAATGGTTGAGCTGTGTGTGTGTGTGTGTGTGTGTGTGTGTGTGGAGTAGGGGGAGACAGAGCGAGCAGGAAAGCATATGGGTGCATTCATACACTCGTGATGATTTGTTTATGTCAGGGCATTAAGAGAAGAGAAGGTATGGCCAGGCAGTGCGTAGTCACTCTCTCTCTCTCTCTCTCTCTCTCACACACACACACACACACACACACACACACACACTCACCCACACACACTCACACACACAAAACCAACACAGAGGCGTTTTGTGTCTCACCTTCTGCTACTGACCTTCCCTTTGTTTACAGCGCATTGCCGGGATACTCCCTTTGATTCGGCTGCGCACACGTGACCCTCCGCCAGTTTCTGCTCTGCAGTGCTGCTGCTAAAAATAGCCTCAGCTTGCCCTGGCTCCACAGCTAGTTTACATAAGCTCTAAGGGGGGTGGGGGGGTGGGTGGAAGGGGAGGGGGAGAAAAGGGAGCGACAGAGGGGGGAGAGAGGAGGGTGGGGGGGCCTCAGTGAAGAGAGAGAGAGAGAGAGAGAGAGAGAGAGAGAGAGAGAAAGAGAGAGAAAGAGAGAGGAGGAGGAGGAGGAGGGGGTCTATGGACGACCATTCCACAATCTCTGAGCAGGGAACCTGCAGCGCCACTGCTGTCCTCCAGCAGTCTGTGCCTTTACACTCCTGGTCAACAGCAGGGTGTGTATGTGTGTGAGTGTAAGAGAGAGAGAGAGAGAGAGAGAAAGGTATGTGTATATGTGTGTGTGTGTGTGTGTGTGTGTGTCTGTGTGTCTGTGTGTGTGTGTGTGTAGTCACTACACAGTAACAGACTCGCAGATATCCGCCATTCACCAGCCTCGCTCTGTGTCTCTGTCTGTCCTTTAAAATGGACGCACATTTTAACCCAAAAATAAAAATCTATTTATAGCTACAATTCTCCTTCTTTAAGTGGAACATAAATTCCCATTTTCCTCTGCAAAACTGCTCAGGTTTAAGATAAGCGAGACAACACTTACAATTAACACAAACCTACAAACAAACTAAAAAGGACACAATTTATTGCTAATTTGATTACAAAGAGTTTTTTAGTTTCGCATACATTGATATAGATTTACATTTTAAACACACTACTCAAAATGTATATCTTTTTCCATGGGGCAGTGCGGTCTTTCTGATGTGATCCAACTTATTGACTAACTAAACACAGTCTGTCAGAGCCTCTGGTCGCTAGAAACAAAATAAAAACACACTGGCAGTGTAGCTAATCTTGTGACATGTAGCATGCTATGCTGAGCAGCTTTAGGCTCTCTTAACTGTTTCCAAATGCCCAGGCAGGCTGAGAGCGTTCAACACCCCACATCTACAAGTTCTACAACATCCAGAGCACTTTGAAACACTTCACTCATGGACAGAAAAAGCCATTAACAGTTACAGTAACACTAAATCTCAGGCCCCACTGTTAAACCTGAAGATGATAAATGTTTAAATGACGCCCTGTCTGAAAAGGGTTTACATACACACACACACATATATACACACACACTCACACACACAAAAGACTTCATATAGGGGAAGACATGTGTTCTCATGTGTTCTGCAACATCCTCTCTGCTGTCGCTTTCTGGCCTCAAGAGAGGACTGAATAGACAGACTGAGAGGGAGAGAGAGAGAGCAAGAGGGATAGTGGGAGAGAGAGAGAGAGAGAGAGAGAGAGAGAGTCAGTCCCACAGGGGGCTCTAACAACCTTAAGGACAGTGGTTTGTGTAGATGGAGTCCCACTGAGCTTCCAGTAGATCAGATTCTACAGTTCAGCTCAAAACCACTCCTTCCTCTTCCTCAGAAATCATGCACAAACACACAACAACACACTCCCAGATATATTCAAGCACGCACACGCGCATACACACACACACACGCATACACTTCCATAGTGCCCCCTTTGATTATTTCTCAGTCAGCTGACAGCAGGGTCATCTGATTTAAACAAGTGACACAAAGGTTTTTGTTAATCTGGATTAAGGCCTTTAATGATTCCTTTTTATGAATAAAGTATTTATTTTTTTTACAATTAGTGTAGTTATAATTATGATCAGAATCCCGCTATAGTAAACATTTGCGTTAACATCATTTATTCTCTTGTTAAAAGGCTAAAAGCACAGACACAGAATTCAGCTGATGTAGATAAAGAGATTCAATTATCTGAACTGAAACCATTTAGGCTATTTTTAAGAGTTTGTTTACTGGAAGTGGCTAAAGCATTCAACAACTATAAGATATGTGCATACCAAAAAAAATAGATAAACTTCATCAGTTAGAAATGCATTCAAAAGCACTTTTCAAAATAAAATCAGTGCAGTTTCTAAATTTTTTTTTGGAGGAGGAGGGTTGAATCTGAAATAAGGATAAGAATATTACTGAATGATTTTAATTATATTATTTGCAGCATTGTTGAACTTTGTGGAGAAAGTCGGTTGTGCTGCTGCATTGTCCATCATTTTCGTCTTTCTTTGGACCAAAGTTAAAAATCCAGAATCACACCAAATAAATTCTTAGTTGTATTTGTTCTTTCTTTTGCCCTCTCTTCATACATGCCTATCACTGTCTCTCAGTTTTGGAGTTAACATTAAAGTTAATATCATTGACCCTACAGACTGTGAGTGTCTAACACATTCTCAGCTTCATACTTCTCTGGGTGCTTCAATTCAAATTGTGACTTCAGATTTCATTTTCAAACTAAGCAAAGCCCTAAAGTGGACAAAACAATACAGTCCATGAAGGTTTAACACAATTTCAAATGCTGCTCTGGCTGCAGTGAGACAAACATCCCAGCGGAAAATCCATTTCTCATGCATTAAAAATAACTTGATAACCAATCTGAAAAAAAGTTATTACATTGAAATATAAACGCACGGATCAGTTCAGACATGTTAAGAAACACCCAGAGCTCAGAAGATGGTCACAATCTGCCTCATCCCCTGGTGTTATGTTTGTACATCAAATCAGCTATTGGTGACAGAAGAAAGCAGCGGTGACATGCAGCCGGTGTATAAATATCGCTCTCTCGGGCTCTTCCGTGAACAGAAGAGGCTCCTTATTGAGGAGAGCCACTGTTTGCGAAGCGTAGCCCCTCTGTTTCTGTAGGCCCTTCAGGGGCCAGGGCTGGCTGACAATGCCGGCCATTCTTAGCACTTTACTGCCCCAGATGACTGTGTCAGTGGCCCCCAGGCTGGTGACAGAGTCCCGTGACCAGCACTACACCCCAGCCCCAACCCCAGCCCCAGCCTAGGCCAAGAACCAGACCCAGCCTTAGATATGTCTATCTACAACCCAGCCCCATCTCCGGGCCTGCTGGAGTCTGGTCCCGTCCCAGCTGTACCTCTCCATCCTGGGCCGTCTACACAAAACTACACCCTCATCTATAACACTCCTTTGTGATTCTGTGTGTTTCATCCACCATAAAACAGCTTTAATCTTTTTTAGTTTAAATGTTTAAAGCTCAGAGAACAGTAAATGAAGAATGTTTTGAGGACATTAGTTCAATTTATTTAATAAAAAAAAAAAAAAAAAACACACAATGTAACTTTCATTTGTCAGTTAATAGAAATGAATTCCCTCCCCTGACAGGAGGAATGAGACAGGGAGCTCAAAGTCCTAGTACAGCTTTTTACTATTTCCCGAGATGTTAAAGACTAAACAAGTTATCTATTGACTGAGAAAATATTTGGCAGATTAATTGATAATGAAAGGAATCATAAATTGCAGCTTTCCTGCATTTCACTGAACATTTTTAGCATGATATGTAACATTAAAGGATTAAACCAATCAATTAAACAATGTTATAACACATTTTGACTGACTGTACTTTACTTCAGATGTCCAAAAAGCTCAAACGTGCAGGGTTGTCAATAAATTGCTTCTAATTCAGTTCCAGCAGCAGTCAGGACATGTAGTTGTGATATTTAATAGACCCATTTTCCAATCCATCCTGAAAAGCCAACATTTTTCCTCAAGATTTGATCTTTGCCTCTTCTATTTAATCCTCATTATGATCAATGGATGTCTGGAGTAAAAACAGTCTCATTTTAATACATGTTTTGCATTCACGTCTGTATGTAATTATGTGTGTGTGGTGTTGAGAGACATGATCAAAGTTGAGTCTAGATAGAGTTTTGGCAATCACAAACTGTAGAAGGCTTTAGTTTAGAGAAATACAGTAGGATGATGATTTGATTTGAAAATAAAAGGACAAGTAAAATTTGGGTAATGTAAGTATGGCTGGCTACCACTTATTTTGTTGATAAACTGGTCTATAAAATAAAATCCATCAGTTTCCTACAGTGTTTTGTCTGAACAATGGTCCAAAAAGATATTCAGTCCAGTAACACAAAGAAAAGCATGAAACTCTAAGTTTGTCAATTTTGTTTGAAAAAAATAGCTATAAAATGTATTAATCATCAAAATAGCTACTAATAACTTCTCTGTCAATTAACTTATCAACTAGTCAAATGATTGTTTCAGCTATAATGAACAATGAGGTAAGTATCACCTATTTCTTGCTGCCAAACACTAAAGGCACGGTAGTAAAGTACAATGACCACAATGCATTGTGTCTTAGGCAAAAAAAATGGTGTTTCTTAAAAAGTCAGTTGTCTTTTGACTCTAACTTATCAAAGTGAGGCTTTGGTTGGACACTCTTTATGTTTCAGAGGTTAAAAAAAAAAAAATATATATATATATATATTTTAAACAACAAAAAATATTTATCAAAAAACAAGTTTGCAGCATCTAAAGCTAAGCCCAGCCCTATCACACTCCTCTACCTAACCATGCATCAGCTCTATCTCTGTCCCAGGCCTCATTCTCGTTGCAGGAATAAACCCCAGCTGTATCGCTCAGCTGTTTCATAGCCTCATTTCTTCAGTTACATTTCCAGCCCTCAGCTCCAGCACCATCTCCATCCAGGGCAGCTCTCCTCTGGCCCAGTCCCTGCTGCTGCTGCTGCTGCTGCTGCTGCTGCTGCAGCTTGGCATCCCAGTGCACACCAACACTAACAGAGCTTCACCCTGGCCCAAACAGTATCCAACACTAGATAAAAATCATCCACTATAGTTAGAAATACCTTTAGTTTATGAACTGTGTCATGAATTGTGTCATATTTGCTGGGGGACTGCAACACACACTCACCACGGAAAAAAATAAAATAAATAAAATAAAAACAGTGAGAGGCCTGGGAGTTCAGATTTGCGTGTGAAAAAGCATTTGATTTTGCCGTTGACACATCCAAGGCATTGCAATGGAACCAGCCCACTGCAGCTGAAAATAGCTCATAATCAATCAACTGGCAGACACATATCTGTGCTCTTAAAACGTATAAATGTGCAATGCAGAGGGCGGATCAATGGGTGACAGGATTCCAAAAGCATCGATATGGACATGCTCTTTGGCATAACAAGCGCTCGCCATCAGCCCATACTTATTTCCTGTGCCTTTGTCCAATGGGTCGTCCAGCATTGGGCCTGCTGGAAAAAAAAATTCTGCCAGTAGAGCAAGGTCTGTGAAGGACAACACAGATGAAATGGGAGAGGTATGTAATCTGCCCTCACAAAAATATAAATACGACACATAGCTATATCAAAACAAAATTTCTTCCCCTTTGATCTGACGGTGATTTCATGACAATACATCTACTGTCTTAGACTGTTAGCATGTTAGGTTGCTGCCTGCCAATCTGTTCCTCCCACAGACAGCAACATGTAGGCCAACTTCCTCTTTAATTCACTCTCAGTGTGACTGAAAGCACTCTTATCACATTTGTGATCCAAGACATGGCCTACTACATGAACACAATTCTGTGGAAGTTCAATACATGAAATGAGAGAGAGCAGATGTGGAGGACAAAAATAAAAGATGAACTGACAACTTCCTGGACTGACAACAGGATTATAAGAGGAAGGTGGGAAAGAGATCAGAGCCTTATAGTCAAACATGTCTTTTCTGAACTTGGAGTACAACACAACAGACATTCACCAAACAATATTAACACCAAAACATTGCCTGAATCCAAACTCATGAACTCTGCTCTCTTACTTTCAACCCACTTGGCTGCTCAGGCCGTCTGCCAGTGTTTCACTACTTCCAGGATAGTGACCGAGAACAGTTAGTGTAGTTAAGTGGTCATAACAACAATAGGTGTGTGTGTGTGTGTGTGTGTGTGTGTGTGTGTGTGTGTGTGTGTGTGTGTGTATGTGTGTGGGGGGTCCTTTACACACAGACAGGTTTGCTGCCATGTAGGACAAAGTATCTATGAATGTCCTCAATCCTGAGAGTTCATTCAGAGGTTAAAACTGAGAGAGGAAGTAAGTGACAGGCCATGTAGTCAGACAAATTCCAGATATCAATCAAACACAAGACGCTGACAATAGAGGCATGTTGTGGATGTTTCTACAGAACAGTGAGATTTCAAAATGAATTGCAAATGTGAAACGTGTTCTTTCCTGATCTAAAAAACTCATGACAGGTATAGCGATGCTTAGTTTTTCCGCTCATCGAAAACAGGTTGATATTTCAAGATTTTTTTTCTCATAAACTCACAGCACTAAATCACATATACACTTTACTATAGACAAGAGAGAGCAACTGAGCAACATAATACTATAACTATCATACAGCTCATAAAACACAAAACATCTAGGATGAAATCGCAGTTTGTCCATTTGTACATTAAAACCACATGAAGCTGTTACTTATTATCATTATTTATCTACTTTACACACCACTAAAATTATGATTTACTGTCCAAACATACAACTGCTCACCAGCTGTTAACCAATCAGGAGCAGCAACGTAACAGTTAGACAGGCAGTAATAGGATGAGAGCATGAAGGGCAGGAGAAGGGGAAAAAAAAGAGAATAATATAAAAGAGGAGGAACTTAAAAGTTATAGTTAAGCATCAGTCATTTGGCTGTATTTTGGATTGAGGAGAAAAAGATGCTGCCCATTAGAACATAAGAGCAGATAGAGGAGTACAGGAAGCGTATAAAGTCACATATAAACCAGCATCGCTCAATTTATATACTGTATGCTTTTCACTGTCTTCATTTCTCTCTGTTAATGTTTACTCATGTCACAGGACAGCTGTATTTTCAGTGCTTCAGACCGCTGCAAGCCTCTGTGGTTTTAGTTATTACAATATAGAATATGGTTTCTGATTTCAGCTTTCAGGAGAACAGTGTATTCACAGAGTTGTAAAAAGAGGATTTTTAAAAGCTTATGATACCTCAAGATTATGTGGTATCAGTATGACACTGGAATACAAACACTAGATGCTTTTTTACATATTGTGCAGTCGTACTGCACACAAACACAGACAGAGCAGAAAAGACAAACACAGGCCCTGAACTGTAACAGCTCCACCTTACAGATTCATGTGACTCTCCAACCATCACCTGACTATCTCTCTCCTTTCTATGGAAGCTGCTTTCAGGCAGGGCAACCAGGGAAGACTTGACCCGAAGTCTAATTTATGTTCAAGGAACGGAAGATATTCAGGAAAAGAGTACAGAGACGGTTTGTCTACGTGCTATACCATCTTTAAAACATCTCCACTCTACACCCATGGAACATGGGCTCACAGATCGCTGACAACAAGACAATATCCCCAGTCACTGATAAAGTGTGCCTTTGACCGAACCCGGAGAGATAAGGGGAGCCAACCTTTGGGATGGGAGGGGACAATTTCCAGCGGGCTGCACTCCTGGGTCTGTACCATGTGCATGTCCTCATATTAACATGTGAATCCAGAGGTGAGTCAGAGAGGAAGCAGAAGGAGAGCACTGTAATCAGTGAATCACTTTGCATATCCAAACTTCCTTTTACAGGCAACAGAGGGGCCCTCTACTGTGGACGACCAGCACCCTACAGTGGCCCAAGGTACTGTAGGAGCCTTCCAAACAATCTGGGGCACCGTGCATAGAGGCATCAGTTTCTGCTCCTTGCCACACTGCAGTTATCAGCATTTCATAACTACAGTATCTAAAGTACAATTGTATTAAGAAACACTTTATACAGGTGATAGCCAAAATCAGATCATGACCCAAATAGCTTTTGTCCAGGCAGACACACTGAAATTGCATCTATGAACTCCACCCCCAAAACTGAAACGATAAATACTAACTTTAACTACATCATTACAGCTTTATAAACAAAAACTACGTCAATACAATCCCAATGAATTCAACAGTTGGGTATTTTAATACAGGCCAGAGCAAGCTTTGCATATTGCCATGGTGAAATGTCAAACACAGACGTGAGAAGATATATGTATAATTTTCCAAAGGACGAATACAACTGTTGCTTGCCTTGCCACACCCAGAGTAAACATATCTCAGCCACATTCATGTATGACATGACACCAGCACACACCAGAGCTTTCACCTGAAACACCACACAAAGAGCACAGACAGAGCAGGGATGTGACAATAGTTTCTAGGCTGCAAAAATAAACCAGCTCACCTGTCCTCCTCTCAGTGACTTTTAGCTGCACAAGCACATACAGTAAAGCATGTACCTAAGAACAATGATCTCTAAGTATCCAAAGCTCAGAATCACACCACATAATGGATTTTAAAGTTTGAACTCACTATTGTGCGCAGTCGATGAGCTGGTACTCATTGGACCTCTCAAAGCATGCCTTCACTCCTTCATCATCCCACAGCTTCTTTGCGTGATCAAAGAACTCCTGAGGAGAAAGAAAGAAAGAAAGAAAATCATTATGAAACAAACAACAGACAATAATATATCCTGTAAAACATAAAGACTTGGAGACTGTGGAAAGGTCAGGGGCCTTGAAATCATATTCACACTGTTAAAGCAGACACTGCAAAATGAACTGAGACAAACACATTGCACACACTCAGACATTTTGACAGAGGGGAAAACCCACCTAAACTTGCATGGACATATATTAGCCTCTCTTCAAAGCACATTTAATTACCGTTTGCTTGAGTAATGTATGACTCCTGGAAGTGTAATATAGGATCTTTTGTAGCGTGTTAGGTTGTTTTTAAAAGGGAGTTTAGTGGACTTAATTGACCCCTCTGCCACAGCACATTTTGATGTATATAATAAAAAAAAGTTAGCCAAAAATTATGCACTTTACTCATGTAGACCTATACACAAATGCCTACACCATGCCTCACTTCATTGCCTCAGCAATCGCGTTACCCGTAGAGAAGGGTCCCAAGAACCTTTTTACTCCAGCTCCACCACCAGCAGGAGCAGAAAAACTAGTATTATTTCCAGACAAACAGGTAACGGCCACAAGGACCTTGTGCAGCTTCCTGGAGTTTGTCAGCATTGGTACGATCAAGCCTATTTCCACTGGATCTACTGTACACTAACACCCAGGTTTATAGACCTCATCTGGCAACCTGCACAACACTGTTGGACAGAAAAAACAGGAATTGTTTTTTTTACATTTCTGCCTGTGTTTCGATTAAACAAACATGAAAACAGCTTTAAAGTTGTGAGTTGACACGTCCCATCTCCAGCTCCATTGTTAACGCACTGACATTCTCTTATATCACTCTCAGGAGAAAAGTAGTAGTAGTAACTTTACTACTGTAATGTAAATTATTAAATAATACAGAAGTCATATTAATACGACAAAAATAATTTGACTTACTCGACAACTGACTGTAAATGTTATAATTTGCCTTCTGATGGACTTTTTTTTTTTTTTTTTTAATTATAGCATCTAAGGTGTAGAGGAAGGCAGGTTTACAGTAGACCTAAACATTATATTCCTCTCATTTAGGGCTGCAACTAACAATTATTTTCATTGTCAAGCAGATATAGTGACTTTATATTTCCAAAAAAGTACAAGAAAAAGCTATTTAATACTGTATGCAGTAATGAATGTACTTGAAATCAGTCACTTTATACTAGAGCTGCAATGATTAGACAATTAATCAATTAGTTGTTTGTTAGAAAAATAACTGCCAACTATTTTGATAATCAATTAATCATCATTAAGTCATTTTTCAAGAAAGAATTATATCAATCTGATGGTTGCACATTCTCAAATGTGAGAATTTGATACTTTTCTTGATTTAACAATGCAGTTGATTAAATATCTTTGGGTTTCGGACTGTTGGTCAAACAAAACAGGACATTTAATGACATCATTTTGTGCTCTAGGAAATCTTGATAGATCTTTTTCACTGTTTTCTGATGTTTTATATACCAAACAATTGTTCCATTAATGAAGTAAATAATTGGCAGATTCTTTGAAAATGAAAATAGTCTTATTTGCAGCCCTACTTTACACCTCTCTCAGCTGTGGCAGAGGGAGTTTATTCACTTCCTCGATACAGGTTTATCCAACAGTTCCTGAATTCAAACTCATGACTTTCTGGTCACAAGCTCTCTTCTCTAAATTCTAAGCTAAAGCAACAAAGGTGTGTGTTGCAAATGTTACAGCTCCACTGTGATCCAATTCAGATCACACTATAGAATTAAAGAAAAAAAGAAAAAGAAAAAGTTAATTTTCGTCTTCTACAACATACAAATATAGCCAGCGTACCCGCTGTGCAAAATCCATCCATAGGCCTGATGCCGTATAAATGACTATACATAATGTCAGTGCTTCAGCTGACTTCCTGCTCCTGGACAATGGGGAGCATTATGAGGGGAGCTCATCTTATCAATGACTTTGAGACATTTCCCAGGACTCTCTGTATTCCCCAAACAAAGATGATTGGGCTAATATCCCTCGTCGCCTCCTGTGCACATGTCTTTCAGATGGGCTCCTCCTCTTGCCTGGAACCACCACATGACTCTCTGCACTCAGCACTGGCTCTGCGCTCTGACTGGGGAGAGGGTGAAAGTAGCCCCGAACCAAGAGAGAGAGAGGGAGAAGGAGCCTGATAAATGATCACATGCTCCGGGAGAGCTCCTCTCGGCAGATCCGGTGATTAAGTTCAACATGGAGGAAATCCACTGATCTAGTCCACACAGAAAGTCTCACAGAGCCAGGGAGACATTAATATTTATTTACTTTTTTGTTACAGATGAATATATTCTGACTCTTCAGGCATAAGTCAGGAATCACCTAAAAACTATGATGCTATCATGTTATCTATAAGTGCGGTAATACATTGTTTTCAATTAAACAACCAGGGTTCAGTTTCTTGTAACATAGCATTTTAACTGCTGCACCAAACTCTTGACTAACACAGAAAATGGGGCCATATTTGCTTTCTTGCCTGTATTTGCTTCCATTTCTGTTACAGTCAAACTTTAACACCCGCCTCAACTAATATCAATATGATTCAACAGTGCTGATTACATTCTTCTGCTATTAGTTCTCTCCAAATTTTGACACAAGCAGACAGTGAGGGGCTTGAAAACCCAAAGACGGGCCTGACGAAGCTAGCAAGTGTTGGGACTTGATGGAGGGAGGACGAGGGGTAGAGGGTGGAAGGGGCAGAGAAGGGAGGAAAAAAAAAAAAAAAAAAAAAGCAGAGTATGGTCCTCAGGGCTCTTTTCCACAGAGGCGTGTGACACTGGGCCTTTGAATAAATGCAGTGTGTGCTGCAGTGCCCTACAGAGGAACTGATAACACAGAAAGAGACCAGGAGGGAATCTGTTTTAACACAAGCTTTTTTAACTCTTTCCTCTGCTCTTCCCAGTTCACCTCCACCCCATCAGCAGCCATCAGAAGCTGATTCTCTGGTGGCTTCTGCTCGGACTGATTCTCAGTCCAGCCTTAGTTTCAATGTTAATCAAGTTGGGTGTGTGTGATGTAATATTTCACTTGAATCATATAGGTCAGGCTGACACAGAGAACAAAATGGCCTAAATCTGATTCGACTTGGCAAAACAAAGTTGTGGAGCAAACAGGCTTGCATCTTCAGTCGCAAAAAGACACTGGAATTCCTTTGGGTAAAGTTTTTGAAGGGACCTTTGGCCTTGGAACAAAACATACAGTAATAGCCAATAACCCCAGACCCCTCCATACATACCCAGCCAGACAACCTGCTAGCTCCCCTGTAAACCATCATCATCTCATTTACTGGATTTGAATAGAATATCTGTGTTAGGTAACAGTCACCCAGCAGAGAGAGACCTGACTTTCGTGGGTTACCTCAGTTAAAGAGTACAGACAAATTTAGCTAAAAAAAAGAGAGCAATAGCAAAAAGGAGAGAGGGAGCGACTGTTCGAGACTGTTCATCTTTCATAACATGGATCCAAAAACAGAGCAGCCCTCCTTGACACCCTTTGCCCCACATCACAGATCTTCAACTAATCAATTGCAGAAAAAACAAACTTCTAGGACTCAAGCTTTTCATCATGAGGAAATCACTAAAGAGGCTAACAACAACAAGAGAACGCTATAGAGGTGTTACCCTTCACGGCTGTAGTGGAGAACAGAAGAAGAAGAAACACAAATCAGGTCATGTTCTCTAACAAAAGTCATAATTATGGGTCTGCCTGTAAACTGACATCAGACAACATTAAATAAAAGTTAGACACTCGCTGGCAATCGTTGATGGGCACAAATTTAGCCATGGTTTTAAATTTAAACAACTCATCAGTACAGTAATTCTGCACCCAAACACAAAAGTGAATCAGCTCAACAATGGGTGGGGCTGTACACAGTATGAAGCTCACCTTCCTCAGCAATATAACAACAGATTGTAATTTATATCCTCAAGCAAAGAACAAACTTTTGTGGACATAATCCTTGTCTTTTTGTTGGGAGGGTACACAAGAAACCTTAACAGCTACTCAGTTTTTACAGTGACCTGCTTGCATAAGCATCAAATGGAGAACATTACATGTAGGTTTTAACATGTCTGATAGAGGGAAAGCTACATGGTGCAAAACAGGGGCCGGGGCTCATTTGAATTTGCTCCACTCCAGTTGACAGACACTGTCGGGTGGCTAGCATAGCTACCGCAGTGGCATTTGTTTCCATTTGCATAGACAACCGTTTGTATCTGTTCTTTTTTTTTTCCTTCTGTTATCCCTAGCTACTGTAGGAAAAAGTTTTTGAAAAAGGGATGCTTTGATGATAAAGACTAAAGGCCATCAAAACTAAGCATGTCGAGTAGTATATAGGACAAGGGGGAACTGTTGCTCTTGCAAACGTCCCGAGTCATGAAAATGCATGCAAATCTCATTTTTAAAATTTGAAAGAAAAATACACCCTACGTTTACTGTTATTGGCAGTGTAGCTCAGATTTCAGGGCCTATCCTGTTCTTTTTGATTTGACTCACCCAAAACTGATCATGTAAAAGACATTTCATGATATTTCAGACAGAAGTGTCAACAGTCAATGTCATAATTTCATATCAACACACAACAAATATACAGGAAGAAATCTGTCGCTTAAGAGGAGCGACACCAACTTCTCCACCATAAACATCTTCAGCATCTCATGACACCACACAGCCATGGCTCTGCTGCTTGTCACCTTCCTTTTTGAATAACCAGACACATCACATCACCACATTGTTCTCTCTCAGGCTCACTCTTCATGACTGGAAAAACCTTACTACGCTGTCAAGTCAAAGGACCACACACAATACCAATATATGATACCGGATATACAGAGTTGCTATAAAATTTGGTAAGAAACGGCACAGACTGGACTGGACACAATGACACAGCAGTATAATACACGTTTATCATGGCAGAAGGTAGAGAACAATGTTTACTCAGCTGAGACTGAAAGAAAACAACTAAAATGGTCAGTGTATTTAACCATTCATATACAAAGTTCTCAGATTCTACATTGGTTTCAAAAAAATGTGTGGAACAGAAAATCACTAGATTCAGTTGAGAAGGTTTTTGAAGAGCAGCAGCCAAGAAAGCAATCTGAATATCTAAAACAAGCTGTTTAATCAACTAGACGATCGACAGAAAGTGATTTGCAACACTTTTGAAAATCAATAAATCATCTGAGCCACTTCTCAAGCAAAAATACAGCTACTGATTCCAGCTTCTCAAATGTGAAGATCTGTACTTTTTTAAGTTTTAAGTTTTAAGTTTAACATCATTATAAATTGAATTATCTTTGTTTGTTGGACTGTTGGTTGACCAAAACAAAATATATGAAGACATCAACTTGGACAACAGGAAGCTGTGATGGACATTTTTCACTATTTTCTTCCATTTTATTGACTACAAGATTTACCAACAATCGGCAGATTAATTGATAATAAAAATAGCTGGAATAGTAGCAACCCTAGAGAAAAATTCCTACTGGTACATGCTGAGCTATTACCATCAGTCTCTCCACCTACACATATACAGCAAGTCATTCAGGGAAATGTAGGAAGTGAAAACTTACTGTCTACTTCTTCCCCATCATCGCAATACCTTATCACAAAACAACTGCTAAAATTTATTTCATTGCAACATCTTGTTTCTCAAGAGTTGGCTTTCCTCTTTATATTATAAATTAATGAACTTTGGTTCACCATGACATCATCTGTTCAAAAGTTTCCAGATAAAATGTGCTTCCACTTTTCGAAATGGCGCCAACAGGTGAAAGCCACAGGTTACTGATTGGCCGTGTTCCTGCGCTGCTGTATTGGATGTCATGCCTGGTGGCACTAAGTGACAATGTAGTGGTGACACTGACGGCACAAGTGAAGCCTGAGACTGATGACAAGCACAGAAACTCCAAACAGAGCCATGTTGTTCCCGTTGGCCTGGCCAGGCCTGGGAACTCAACGCGGGCTCTCCCCATGGCCCCGGCCCTCACACAACACAACATCACAGCAGCACAGACGACTGCTGCCCTGTTAACATGCTCACTGTTGGGCCCTGTCAGGAAATTAACACCCAAATCCTTTTAATGGATATTCCTAAGATGTGCCATTAAATAAGTTATGTTAAATAAGTTTCTGAGAGGGATCTTGAGAACTACTGCAGTTATTTTTATTATTGCTAAGATTTACAGGAGCAATGCAAAAACAGCAATATTTTGATAGAATGGATCAGATCCTAGGACTGCAAGAACCAAAAATCCAACTGAGCGTCCACTCAACAAGGCCTCAGCATTATCCAAACTTTGAGGCCTCGTTGGAAAAGTCAGACACCATATGATAGCAACAGTTCAAAACCACATGTGAAATCAATTCCACTTTATCTAATTTTAAGCAGTGAAGATCTGCAAACTTTATAGAATATTTTTCTTAAAATGAAACAAGCTCCAGCTCTTTGTCGATTAATCATTTAGTCTATAAGGTATCACAAATTTAGAAATGCCCATCACTAAACCCCAGGCAACACTCAAATGTCTTGTCCAGTACAACCAACAGTCCAACACTGAAAGACATTCAAAAAAGTACAGTTTTTTTTTGTTTTTTGTTTGTAAAATGACTCCGAATTAATCAATTAGCAAAACTGTTGTTCAAAAATTTTCAGTTGATCGACTTATCAACTAATCGTTTCAGCTCTAGAAAATTTAAAAGTGCTTGGTACCTCAGTTGTCTCACAATGATGAGAAAAGGGATCATTGTCAACTCCACAACTAACAGTAAAACCTGATGAACCTAATAGCATGTTAAAACTTTCACTTGATTCCAACTAAAGTGGACTAATAAACAAAAACCAAACCTCCATGAGTTTATCTATATCTCTGTATTAATTTGCCATTCCTGTTTGGCAGCGCTGCACAATCAGTGTCAAACAAGGAACACTTTCAAAATTATGTAAAACATTATCTACATTTCCAACACATGACCTCGCACTATTGAATGGCTGATCACACACTGAAAAGAATCCCATGTGCTCCAACTTGCATTCAAATCCACATACAGTAAATCTGCTTTAGCTCTGAAGGGGGAATCAAACCATTAACAAGCACTTGACACTGTTGATTTCATACGGGTTATTTGTCATTTTCATTCTTAACTTCCAAAGGGAAAGTCAATACCTTTAGCTATAGTTTGTTAAAAAAAAAAAGACCCCACCATGTAATAAAAAGGAGTACATTTACAAAAAAAGGCAACATGAGGCCTATTATAACAAAATTACATCCAACACCCCTGAGCTACATCCCTAAGACCAACTTTGTTGGCCATAAAAAAAGCAAATGCTCTCATCACATACCATCCAACACCCACGCAAACACACATTAAGAAAGACAGAAAAAAGCACATCTATACCATCCCAGCTCTTCTTTCATTGTCTCTCACACACATATTCACATCTGCAAACACACACATACTCTCACAGAAACTTAATGAACATCTTACCTGTGAATAGTCAAAGTCAGAGAGAGGTGCTATGCTTTTGATGTATTCGATTCTGAATTGGTCCTCTGGGTTGGCTAGCGGGACAGGGGGTATTAAAGTGCTCATCGCAGACACTATAGTCTACAAAGCAGAAGTTGTGGGAGAAAACAAAAAAAAAACAAGCATTAAGCAGGATGAATACAGGACAAAAAAATCTGATCGTAAGCCTGTATAATAATCAGTGAAATGGGATTGCAGTGGGATTCAGTGTAACAACAGAGACATTGAGCACATTTTGGGGAAGGAATACAGATAAAACTCACCACTATGGCATCCTTCACGTTTTTCCGAATATCTTGGATTTTCTGTTTCTTTTCTCTGCATTGGGGGAGAACAGATGTGTGAGGCAACAATTGCGAAAAACAAGAACCACAACAGACAACAAAAGGTTTATCATCACAGTGGTTATGAGTAAGACAGGGGTTACTGCCAGGTTAGACTGTGTTTCAATGCATGTATACATACATTACAGGTGTCGAGGCTGGGAATATGTGCCAGTGGAGGACGGGTAACAGTGAAATGCAAGATGGGGTTCATTAAAATGCAAAAGTAAAGAGATATGATGTGCCATAGTCAAGATTTTATCTCATTTTTTTGAATCTTAAAAATGCCAGATCATGCCTCCTATCCTCTAAAATCCAGCCTCTTCTTCAAAAACACTTTGAATTTATACATAAAAAGAATTTTTATACAGTTACAGGACTGACATGTACTAGGCCTGTTTAAAATAGACCACTGGTAAGATCAATGCCATGCAAGGCCTTGCAGCAAAACAAATCATCAATAGGCCTGTGTCGATCACAACCTTTCACCCTCTCACATGAAACAGGAAACAGTGAATTATTTGGCATCTGTGTGACACTGAGATCCTCACATATGTATGATAACTGTACATGTACACGAAAAGGAGAAGGAGGGAAAAAAAGAGAGAGAGAGAGGGAGAGAGAGAGAGAAAGAGGGGAAAGATATTAGCTGCTTTGCATGGGATACTGGGCCCAACAGGCGCTGCAGTGCCTGGGGAAAATCCATTCACAGGCTATATTCTGGCCTCGACAGTATTATTCATTAGGAGGGAAGCCGTAAAAATAAGCGTTAATATACATTTTGAGCCGTTAACGTTGCTGTTTAATAAGTGTACTGAATAGCACTCACTCCGCGTTGAAGCCGTTGACGTGTAGAATCCTCATCTGCTTCACAATGGTGCTTTTTCCGGACTCTCCCGCACCTTCGAAAATAGACCAAAAAATACATAAAAATATCACCAAATGACCACAAACGAGGATATCCTGGTTAGCGTAAAGCTCCCCCCCTGCCCAAAAAAATGTTTTGGAAATGAAGCCAGTTAATTGTAGGCTCTGGTGGAGCTTCGCTTCCATCAATATCCACCCCCATGACATATTATTGCAAGCGCTGTCAAATGGGGCTACGTGTTCGGTAAACGAAAGGGATTACGGTTAGCTTACATTTCACATAGCCTATCACACATAAATCAGCCTTACCCAGTAATAAGAGCCTGTGTGTGGCTTTATAAGCTTGTCTTTCCTTTTGCAACTGTTTTTCTATCTTTTTATTAGCCTCTCGTTGTGCCTTTTCGTCGATGCGTTGATCTTCAGTCTTGCTGTTGCCCAAACAACCCATCTTCCGTCGCCCTAACCCTTCCTTGTGGAATCGTAAAAAAATATATAGAAAATAATACCAGGGATGATATTGTGGTTTAAAATAACACAGAACGAGTCTACTGTAAAATAAAAAAAGGGGGAAATCTCTGCGAGGCTTCTCCGTCGGAGGGAGGAATACGTTCCCCGTTACAATTCCGCTTCAGCCGCAGCCAACCGTCATCCAAACCGCCTGTTAGTTTACAAACCGACGAAGAATGACGACTCGGTTAAACAGAGGAATACCCAAAAAATACATATAAATAAGAAGAGAGAGAGAGGGTTTTCAATTCCTGGGAATCCAGTCAACTGTTCCTATCGCGTCTCCAGCCCCTCTCTTCTCTCCGTATTTTTTTCTATCTGAATTTCTATCAGTATTTCTGTCTCTTTAACTCAGCACTGCCTCTCTCTGTGGCACCAGGAAGTAGCCGTGGACCGTGGAGGAGGAGGTGGAAAACAAACCTCCGTTAAACTGTAACATTAACAACCCGCACTGATAGAGCATTTTATAACTTGTGTGGCAGAGGGAGAGGAGCCATCAAACTAATCGGCAAAAGTGGTGGAGGCCCGGTCGCCTCACTGCTGGTTTACAGGAGGGGCTGGGTCTCTTCTTCTTCTTCTTCTTCTTCTTCTTCTTCTTCTTGTTGGCCTCCAGTCGGAGTGGTGGCCCTGGCCCAAACTGGCAACCCTTTTTACAGTGTGTGTGTGTGTGTGTGTGTGTGTATATGTGTGTGTGTGTGTGTGTGTGTGTGTGTGTGTGTGTGTGTGTGTGTGTGTGTGTGTGTGTGTACTAGGCTTTACCTACGTTTGAGTTTTTTTTTTTTTTTTTTTTTTACACTAAAATAAGTCTGGGAACCATCAAGGTAGTCCTAAGCAGTACTTTTACTTATGTAAAAGCAGTTATGCCCCTGTTTAAAAATACTCCATGAAAGTACCAGTTCTGTATTCAAATTTGTGGTCTATAGGATAGTTTCATGGTTGTCAAAGGAGCAGGTGAAAGTAGGCTACCAGTTTTTCTTACAGTGGTGGAAGTAATACTGAAGTACTACAGTAAATGTAGCAATACCAGAGTGTAAAAATACTCTGTAGTTACAAGTATTGAAATTTTTACTTAACTAAAAGGAAGTGCTATCAGCGAAATGTACTTTAAGTATCAAAAATAAAAGTAGTCTTTATGCACCAGAGTGACACCTGTCAGTTATATTACTGTGTATTATTCAATTATTATTACTGTTGCTGCATAGATGTGTAAGACGCAATTTATTGATGTAGCTGGTCGAGGTGGCGATTATTGTTTGTTGGGTAGTTTAATATGACAGTGCTTCATATATTATAAAGTGATCATCCGTTTTTTATGTAAAATGTATAGCTGTAAAATAAATGTAGTGGAGAACAAGTACCGGTTTTCCCTCTGAAATGTAGTGAAGTGGAAGCATAAAACAGTATAAAATAAAGTATAAATACCTCAAAATTATGCTTTAAATCAGTACCTGAGTAAATGTACTTAGGTACTGTCCACCACTGATTTGCTGAACATCAAGAAACTACAATTGTGACGTGTTAATTTTGCATAAATCTTCTGCACAAAAGAAAATTGCCAAGGAGGGATAATAATATAGGAAGTTAGTCATTTGTTCAAAATGATTTATCTTTAACGTCACTTATTTGCGAAAGTAGGTCAAGACAAGTAAATTAATTTTCATCCCAAACTGACCATGTGTTTTGACTCTAAAATCTTAATCTGCAAAGTAACTGTAGCTGTGAATAAATGTAGAGAATATGTACAATATTTCCATCTAAAATGCAGTGAAATAGAAGCATAAAGTAGCATATAATAAAGTATAAATGCCACATAAATATTCTTAAAGGCACTACTTGAGTAGAGGTACTTAGTTACTTTCCACCACTGATTTACTGTACATAAAGAAACTACAATTGTGACATGTTAATTTAGCATAAATGTGTATACTGCACAAAAGGAAACTGCCAAGGAGCAATATTAATATTGGAAATAAGTGGCTCCAATTGGCCACCTTTTTTATACAAATATTACTGACAACTAGTCCTGGTGGTTAAAAGTAACTAAGTACTTTTACTCAAGTATAGTACTTTAGTACAGTTTTGGGGGGCTTGTACTTCCCTTCAGTAATTCCATTTTACACTAGTTTAAACTTCTACTTCATTACATTTACTATATACTCAAATGCATTTATCTGGTAGCTGTAGTTAAACTGTCAAATAAATGTAGTGGACAAAAAGTGCTCTGAAATGTCAAGGAGTAGAAACATAAAGTGGGATGACATGGAAATAGTCAGGTAAAGTACAAGGACCACAAATTTATGCTGAGTAGAATGCTTAAGTTAATGTACTTAGTTACTGTGCATTCCACCACTGTGCATCATATTATCAATACACAGTGAAAAATACTCTTTTACAATCAAAAGTCCTGCATTTAAATTTTTACTTAAGTAAAAGTACAAAAATAATCTGTACATCACTTTAATGTTGTAGCTGGACAAGGTGAGGGTCATTTTATTTACTTTATATACTGTGGGGTATCTTATAAATTCCCCCATGAGGATCAATTAAGACTTATCTTAACCTGTAATCATACATCAGTATATCTGTAAAGTAACTAGTAACTACAGTAATCAAATACATGTAGTTAGTAAAAAGTACACTACTTGCCTATGAAGTGTCGTAGAGTAAAAGTATAAAGTAGCAGAAAACGTAGTAGAAAAGTACAGTATGTAATAAATATACGTAGTTACTTTCCACCACTGATTACCATGAAAGCAGCTTTTTAATGTTGCAGGTGGTTGATTCGGAGCAAATCTAATGGACTTGTAATGGAGTATTTATGCTGCAGTATTTCTACTTTTACTTCAGTTAAAGATCTAAGTACTTCCTCCACCACTGAGGAAAAGTGGCAATACCACCACTGTGAAAATATAATGTCTGCATTCAAGATTTTACTAAGTACAAAAGTAGCTTCAGTAAAATGTACATAAAGTATCACAAGTATATGTACAGACAGAGTTATATTATTGTGTGTATGTATTTATATATATCATATTATTAGAATATTATCATTGATGTATTTATATATTAGCATATTAAGCAACTACTTTACATACTGCTGTTGTTTAACTAGAGTACTGCATCATGTTTTGTGTGTAAAATGAACCAAGTAATAAGTGACTAAAGCTACCAGATAAATGCATTTGCGTAAAATGTACAATATTTTACTCTGAAATGTAGAGAAGTAGAAGTATAAACTAGTGTAAAATAGAATTACTGAAGTGAAGGACAAGCCAAACAAGGTAGGAAGCCATTGCTTCTGTGGACTTTGCATCCTGCAAATTCTCAACAGAAGTGGCTTGGATTCAATCACACAAAATATAATGGCAAAATAATGAGCTATACACAGTATATCATCTTACTGTAAAATTGTAGTGGTACCACAGGAAATAAAAATAACAGTTTAAAAATTCAGTTTGATTAGGTCACTATACAGTCATCACTGAGCCTCCACCAACAGGAACACAGGAATATTATAGTGATACCTTTAACATAAAAAAGGAAATACTGTTTATTATGATATGATAAAGTTCACACCATATTGAGCACATTGTCAATCTTACAGTGAAGATACTTGTCTTGCATATGCTCCGCCTCTGTAAATAAAAGTGATGTTAAGGATAAATTATTTCAACAATTCCACTCAGTGTGAACACACCACAGGCCCACTTTGTTTACTCTGTAACAATTTACCAGCTTTTACCTGCCACAGACAAGTAAGTACTGTAAACTCAACTCATTACACTACAGAGCACTACTGTGGGACCTCACATTATGAAAAACCTTACATAACACTTACTATACTGTCACAGACAAATAAATATGTTTGTGACATATGATGAAGTTGTATCTACAAACTCTCTAAAACACAGAACAGGTACTACATTAACTGCAGTCTAGCAATAGAAGTTATGGTCATGACATTTAGGAGGAAATAGAAAAACTGTCACTGTTGTGCGTATTGTCTGACATTTATGTTTAGCTTGCTGTGGCTTCCTCTCCACCAGACCAAAATGGGGTTGTGGATTTGTTACGGTTTGACTTTTCACTATCCAGCACTGCACTTTCCATTTAGACTGCCATTGTGTTATTTGCAGGTGACAATTGCACTGACATTACTACTACTCTGTCAGTATGTTTCATTCAAGAGCAACTGGTAAAACTTAGGCCAGCCTTAACATTGAGCTAATGCTAGGCTAACTTGCAATACTAAACTGTTGCACTCTGGTAAGACAAAAACAATCATTACATATACACTGTACTGTATGCTTATATTACAAACACTCATAGATCACTCAATAGCATGAGACAACCATGAATGATTTGTTGTGTAACATATAACAAGGAGTGTGCTGTTATTATGTCCATTATGCAAACACAATGCAAATACTAGTCTCATGTAGTGAAATGAGTGCAACAAAGTTGTGCAGCATGCAAATCGAGACTGGAACCCTCCGTTCACCTATAGTGGTGTGAAAATAGTAGCACCACAACCCCACCCCTACCAAAAGAAAAAAAAAAATCCTGTCTCCCCACCTCAGAGAGCAAGGTCAAAACAAGTGACTGGCCCACATTACCCTCTAGTGGTCAGAGGCCGCATTGCAGACATGCAAACATTGTCAGTTCCTCCTGAATGATACAGAACCAGGTTTTGTTGCATAAATTATCGTCCTTTTTTAGGAAGTACTGTCTCATATGTATATTTAGCTTGCTATGGCTTCCTCTCAACTAGACTAAAAGGATGTTTGCGTGCGCGCGTGTGTGTGTGTGTGTGTGTGTGTGTGTGTGTGTGTGTGTGTGTGTGTCCAGCATGTGTGTGCATTTGTGAAAGTTTGACCTTTCAACATCCGAATTTCTTTTTAAGGCTCCTTTAGCTCAAAAATGGGTTTCACTTATTGTTACTTCACCTGGATGTTTGAGCTTCACTTTGCAGAGTTTGAAGCCTGAAAGCAGTTTTCACATTCATCTGCTGAAGGGGGAAACTTTCTCCCTGTGCTCCCCTTAAATCTGCGTTTAAGACACGTATATATGAGCAGGATTCTGTGACATGAACAACTGATTTGGAACCGAATCAGGGTCCAATATGCAGCTTACAAAACTGTACTGTGGGAACATGAAAGTTCCAGTGTGCATACACTGAGAATGTTCTTTACAGTGAGGTAGAAGACATCTTGTGTCCAGTGGTTAAACTTTTGAAATAAAAAACAACATAACTGGAGAGGAGCTTTAAACTGCTGTTACATTATTTGTAGGAAATAAGAGCAGAAATATTCCATAATTAACTCCTCCGTCAGTATGTGTGCATGTGCCGGGGTTGGAAGACATTTCCTGATCCTTTTCTTAAGTAAACATAGCAATAAGACAATCTAAAAATACTTGACTACAGGCAAATTCTGTTTTCAAAGTCTGACAAAGATATTTTTAGTATTTTCAGGCCAATAGTGAACCTGTACCGCAAAATGGAAACAACACCGCCAGGGTTTGAGAGTTGATTTCCTCACTCTGGAACTGTAAGGCCGTTATATATAGTTGCTAATCAACTCTCAACAATGTAAAGCTGAATTTTGGAAACACAACAGAAGCTCTGCATAATGATTGCCCTTTAATAAATACATGTAGTCAAATACACAGGCTTTCTGGCAGGGTAAAGATTATAACTGCCAGTGAACTGTTACAATAAATCTAAGAATATCTGACACTTAAAAGTAAGCTCTTTTCTATGTATAAATCTCCCACACTTATTTACTAGCCCCGACTGTAATTGAAGCATGTACTGTAAAAACGGGGCACACGTCCAAATGATATCCAGCTAAAATTAGGCTCCTTGAAATTTTTTTTCTGAGGCCGGAAAGAACTTTAGAGCAGTCTCTTGAGGGACAGAGGCTCTTGATAAAGCAGGAATTATACAGTAAGCAAAACCAGGAGACCGAGCACAGTCCAATGTCCTTCTAATGTGGTGTGGCTCACTCTGATTTAGCTGACTGAAGTATCAAGACAACTCACATTGCAGCCCTGCTATCAGTATAACAATAATTCATACTCCAGTACTTTCTGTTGGTCATTACATTGACTGGGAACTCTGTGCAGTTAGTAGCAAAGTTCAATGAAGTCAAGTCAATGATAAAACCCATTTAGACAGAAGCAAAGTTCACCCGACTCCACTTGTATTTAAAGGGGAGGGCCGACAGGGCTATACCTTCCACTGTGTACCTCTGTGGATGAGTAAGCTTTTCCAAAATATGGCTTCAGGTGCAGGATAGTGGCTCAAAAAACAAAGGAAAAGAAAACACTGACAAGACATGACAATCTTGTGACTTCCATCAAGCTATTTAATGGCCTACCTGATTTCAGTGATCACTTCTGTGGAGTGTACTTACATTGCTAGGAGCCTGTTGTTCAGGCTCACGAAGGCTGATAAGGCTGAGATATGAAACAGCCAGTTAAGGACATCTAGGAAAGCTGTAACAGATATTATCACAGGCCCTGTACAGAATCTGATCCAAGAGACCTAACAATAAAGTAACTTCCTTTCCAAGAAATAATAGGAACTCGCCTTCCAGTTCCCATCCTTGTGCTCATGTACTAAAATATAAAGTCTATAGGAACTCTATTAAAAGAATTTAGATTTTCTGAATCCTCTTCTGGTCAAACTTATTTGATAATGACTTTGTTATTGTAAGTTACTCCATTTTTTACAGGCAATAGCATCTTGAAAAATGTTATTGTGTTTGCTGAAAGAGTCTTATAATAACCCACTGTTCCAGTGACTCAGTGATTCATGGCTTAATTAGTGGAAATTTTTTTGTTGTCTTTCCTGACTTCCCAACTACTTTAAATATATCATGTACTTGACTTCCCATGTCTGAAACTTGTATTTGAAGGACGCTTAACTCCAGTCACATTACAACTGAGCTTTATTTTGATCAACATAAAGATATCAACATGGATAAAGGTCTGGACAGTCAGGGCTCCAACCAGCAAAAACTTTTTATTATCAATTAATCAACTGATTGAGTGAATAATGTTCATCACAATTTCCCAGATCCCAGGGTGATGTCCTTCAAGTTAACAGTCAAAAACCTAAAGATTCAGTTTACTATAATAAAAGACTAAGAAATCCAGCAAAATAATTGGAGTTAAAAAGCTGGAAGCTGTTTAGTTTCTGCTTTTTTGCTTAAGATAGTACGCGCCCTTTCACTCTAGAGAGTAATAATCAAGTAGTTGATTTATAAATTCAGCAGGTTTACTGCAACTGATCTGAACTAGATCAGGTGATGTTTGTACAATAAAGTAACCGTCCCATCTGTATTCACTGAATAATTATAGTTTTAACTGAGTAGGACGTATTTACAAAGCATCAAGTTAAACCTTTATTTATCATTTCTGCACATAACCACTCAAATAAAACCTTATAACCGAACGATATGAAACCTTTAATCTAAATTATTTTATTATTCTCTACAGGCGTTTGACAAAACCTACCCTCAATTCTGCAGATTTTTTCCACAGAGTTGCATATGTCTAAAATTATCAACTGTCAGCTTGTGTCATACCACAGACCTGATCAAACACAAAAGTTTAAGTGGCTATAAATATGACCGAAAGTGATGGACTCCAGCTCCAGCTCTCGCCGAACACGGCAGCTCATTGAGGAAAACGGTTAAAATGAAATGTTCCTCATGGCTATCACTGTTCAACTAAATACCTGCAGCAAATACAAACAGATAAAGTGACCCAGATTAGCTAGCATACGTTGCCTTGAAATGTAACACTATTTGAAAGGTGTCCACTTTCAGAGGAACACAAACCACCTCAGTCCTCTGGCATGCAACAAGAGTCCTACTGGAGACCTGGTGGGTATAAAGTCCCGTAGGCCTCTTCAGAGAAACCAAAAGTGGCCTGTGGCTCGTGCTGAGGCTCCCTGGGTGAACCAGGACAGATAGCTCCCAAAAATAATTGTGATTCTGTAGCGGTGAAGAAAGCCGCCCCAAACCATAATAACATGCTGAAATCACTCAGTAACACAGGTCACACATGGTGTATAGCTGTCAACAGTGGCTCATGGAAGAATGTATGACACTTCCCTGTGTGACTTCATTAGGATGAGCCATTTCTTCCTGTGTGTAATTAGTGAGGGCTGTTTACTCAGGAAATTAAACTGGTAGCCATTTATTATATAGAGTAATAAAGCATTGCACTGTTTAAAGTAAAGCAAATACATACAAAATGGTATTAAGTGTCACATAAGACTGTCATAACTGAAAGTGGCTATTTTTATTTAAACCTTGTTTTCCTCATCAGGGCTGAGAAGACTCTTAAGCTTCAGTTTCTGATCAAGACCTTTTCGAAAACCGGAGGACTGTATTAGCCTACATGTACAATATTGAGATGGTTATTGTATGTGTGGTATAATAACACGACCCACTCGTATAAAATCTGAGTGAATTATGACTGGGATTGTAAATTCACCTTAAATTTCAATGGTAAAAGGCAGCTGTGGGGGTAAATTAGTAAAAGTGGATGTTAAATTTTAGAACCTATCTGCTAACTGTGTGCAGTGGATGAAACATGTCACAGTGTTGAGCACCAGTGACGTCCAGCCTCATAAAACCTGGAAACACACTAAATGTGTCAGGGCAAAACTGGGATGCTGCTGACTGATATTTGTAAATTCTTTTGATAAATAACATAAGCCATCAACCACATGACTCCGCTGACTGGTTCCATGTTATTCTTACATTTCTGTAGATCAGGTAATAAGACCAATAACCTGAAATGGATCATTAAGTGATTTATGTGGATGCAAATAAATTAAACTTGACTACCTGTGATCATTTTTCTCTTCTATAAAATAGCTATGAGTGATTCTTTCAAATGACTTGATATAGCAGCTGAAAGAAACTTCTATCCGTCCTTATATGAAATACTAAAGCAAGCAATGCTTTGCATCTGTGAAAGGTTTGGTAACTCCATCATACTGAAATTGAAATTGAAACTGAAAAAGTAGAATCAGTTTCTCCACTATCAGTCCCGCCATTATATAGGCGGGGGAACTCCTATATAATTGCAGTATACTATAGTAGTATATTGCAATATACTATACAAACTCATACTCATAAACTATACTACACACTGTTATAACGTACTATACTTATGTTTATTGAAAACCTTACTGTAGTCAATAGGTTGTCCCTGGACAGATCAGACTAACCCTAACACACTACACAGGCCACTATAATATATTATACTCCACAACACTCTACTGGAAATTATACTATACTAATTTGCATCATTTTCACATCATACACCACAGACTACTACACTATATTATACTATACTATACTAAACTATGCTGTGTGAAAATACAGCCAAGTAGATAAAAGCTAAGTAGTCTGTACATGTTTCCATACTAAAGCCTACTAAACTGTACTCGACACTGCACTACAGCACGCTACTATACTAAAGTACAGGTCACTGCACTACATCCTGCTCTACTATGCTCTATTATCTACTAAAATATCTTACTGTAAATGTACCACAATAAGTCAAAATGCTGTTTTTTCTGTTGTCCCTGCTGTCACGCTACACCTCAAACAACCATACCACACTACAATACTGATTTTCAGAGCAAATGTTGTCCAGGCGGCAAAAGTGATTTCTCTGCACCTCTGAATACTAAAGTCTGCTCAACTATATTCTACACTACAGAATACAACACTACTACTATACTATACAACAGGCTGCTGTACAACACTGTAGCCTACAGTGCTCTATCATGTATTGTCAATCAAAGCCAATCAAAAGGCTCTCTATTGTACCTGGACAGATGTCCAACAGGTCAGGTTTAGGCCTACTATGCTACACTATATTCAGAGCACACATAGCTCAGGAGCCAAAAGCTAAGTTGTCTCTATATATCTTTGTATACTAAAGCCGACTAAACTGTACTCTACATTATACACATAACACTTTACTGTTTTACTATAGGCCACTACACTCTACTACAATTGTGTCACAGTTAGTAAGACAAACTCTTACACTATACCATAGAATACTTTTGTTCATTTTCAGTCCCAGTATCAAAAAGCTAAGTGGTCGCTCTTCATATTTCCATAGTAAAGCCAAATACATTATACTCTGTATACCACTATACATGTAACTTCTATGCTACAGTTCACTGTGCTAATTATACTACTATACTACAATACAGGCCTGCATCTATTTGTTGGAAAAAATGACTGTACTTTATTTGCCAAAGTCAGCCCAAGGTCTATTTTTCATCTGTAGTCCTATACTATAGCCTACTACACCATGCTGTACTACAGGACGACAACTCCATACAATTCATTACTGAAGTAGTTTCCAGGGGGACATGGCCCAATAGCCAAAAGCTAAGTGGCCTCTAGAAACCTGTGTAACCTGGACCTTTTTGGGAGCCTACTTTGTGTATAATAGGCTGTTCAAAATTCCTTATAAGCCTAAATGTAGCAGTAACAGGACAGCAGGCCCAGTGAGTCTAAACGTCCATCTTCATCGTTTGTCATTGACAGCCGCAGGGGGTAGTCTTCACAGCCAAGCCAACAGATGTGGCAATAGGCCTCGCCAGAGCAGTGACATAATTTCTGGAAAGGCCAGTACGTTTTGGTTTCTAATAATAAAACACCTTCTAGTCCAACAACAACATAGAGGGACTCTACCTACCTAGCAGCAGCAGCCGATGCGTCTGTTTATACTCCCGTTTGAGCTCCTTCAGCGCCCTGTCAATATTCTTACTGACTTTCTTCGCCTCCTTCTCGGCCTCCTTCTCCTCCACCAGCAATTTGTCCCAGTTTTTCTGCTTTTGGGTGCTAGTCTTTTGCAGCAGCTGTAAGCGTCGGCCGCGGTCCTTCCCTGTCCCCTTACCGCTACCACCTCCGCCGCCACCGCCGCCTCCTCCACCACCGCCACCACCGTTTTGTATGAGCACACCGTCTGTGCCGGTGTCTCCACGGCGGTGCTCCCCAGCCGGGAGCCTGGCAGGGTCCCCGGGGCGCACCGGGCCGCCACCACCGCCGCGTAGCGACGAAGTCTCCCCGCATCCCCCGGTGTCCTCCTGGCGAGCTCCCCCGGCGCGGGTCGGCACGGCGGCGTCCGGAGGCTGGTCCGAGTCCGAGGTAGCGTTGGAGATAGACCCGCTCAGGTCCCCGAAGAGCCGGGGACGCAAACTGTAGCACAGCCCCATGTTGAAACCAATATTTGTCTGTGAATGTGATTTTTCATAAATTAAAATATCAAAAAAATCGCAGTTGCGCCACCAGCCCTAACGAGCCATCGTTACATTGGAGCTCCAGCGGTGCGATTTAAGTCCGAATTTGAGCCGAAAATGTGAATGAATTATGCTCCGACATTTGCTATATGTCATTTTGCATTTTCCCCAGTCAGCCTTCGCTTCGTAGTTAGTGGATCACCTGATCCTTTAGTGGACACTGCGGGTCCACCTTACCGTAAGTAACCAAAAGCACAACCTTGGAGAAAAACGCGGCTATCCGCTGCGCAGACAGTCAACAATCTGACTGCACAGTTGTTAGGTGCAATGCACGGCACGTCATGTTACTACAGTATGGCCATTTCGAGAATGCTGGTCATGATTTTCATTCCTCACATTTCATGCCTGCATGTCTAAAGACACCTACTGAACTGTAGATAGTGAACCTGCTCTTTATTATTACACAACATAGCATTTCTTCCTTTGGCCCATTAAATGTTTCTTTAAAAGAAGGTTTCCTGCCCGCAAACCTGTTTAAAACTTATTTTAAAAAAAGATTTTCAGTTAATTTACACACAGATCAGTAAAATCATTTAAGCATTTTTCTTTGTCCCCTTAATTCTAGTGTCCTGATTTAATCGGGTTCATTTACGCACAGGCCTAATATCATTTGATTATATCAGCCTTCTTATCAAGGTGATGTTTTCTGAATTCCAATTATCCAAGTGTCATTTATCAATTCTCATAATGTACGGGTAAATCTTCACAGTCAAGGCAGTCCAAGATTCCTCATCATGCTGACAAAATCTCTGGTCTTCAAATGCAAGTTTTGGGGCTTTTTAGGGATCTTTGGGGTGGTCTCAGGGGTTTCCCAAGAAAATAATGAGTTCTTTAATTCAAACATACCACCATCGAGTCTACGATATAAAATATTTACATCTTACGCTTACTTTCCCCATAGTATAATTCTCACATACACTTCTACAGTTAATCAAAACCAACAACATAATGTTGTTTCCAGTTGTGGATCATTTGAATGAAATATTAAATAAATTAGACTCCTAAGTGTCATGTATTCAAAGGTCAGAAAAAGTTGGGAAACCCAGGGTTACAGGAGCCAAAGTCAGATGCAGGGATGAAAATATACCACTAGATGGAGCACTTGTAAAACACATGCAAGGCCAAAATATTACAACAAAACCTACTCTAACCCCAGACTGAGACCCCAAAAACACCAGGTTTAGAGAGGACTTTTAGTAATTTAAATAATTGTAAATTTGAGCTACTAAGGTACAATATTATTAATCATTATACCTAAATTATTATTTAATCTCGTGGCCCTGTGTTGTCAATTGGCACTGAGTCGAAGCACAATAAGAACAGTAAATGTTTTGCCGAGGGGCCTCCCCCGGCAGCTAGCTTGCTGGCTGGGCCCATGGCCCACTGGGAGCAAGCTAAGTGCTAGTTATAGTTCCATTTATTCTACTCACCAAAACAAAAATTATATACAAAAATTATACACAGTAAATGAGTGCATAAATAGTAACATTTGTAACATTTCACACATACTTATTTATAATATATTGTGCATTATGACATATACCTTACTATTAACACCTGTAAGAGATGAGTTGGCTTTTCCAGTGACTGTACAAGACAAATGAAGATAACTGCCAACTGATTATAGTCTACATGTAGAAAATACCAATTATGCTGTAAACAGCGAATGGCAGCTAGCAAAAAAAAAAAAAAAAAATTCAAACTTCATACATTTTCTTTAATATCAGGCCAAGTTTCATGCATATTTCAGTCCATTCATCAAGCAAAGCAGTTTGGCTTAGGCTACGCAAGAAGCAATGCAACTTTGTCTGAGTGTACATCAACTCAATTATAAAATATGACTCCTTTAAACTTTTTTCACTTACAACACAGATTACATTCTTCATGCCTTTTTACTCTTTCCTCGTTCTTAGTACTACTTAGTCTGCGTCTTCATACAAATTCAAGCCAGCAATGCATTTTAACATCAGTTTGTGCAAAAGCCAGCAATCCCACCACAATTTTTTTTAGAAATTGCAATTTCTGGTTTAACCTCTATTATTCCATGTCAAGTGGGCAAACTCCATATGCTTGTAAAGATCATGTGATACAACTGAAAGTTCCAGAACAGCTACTACATAGATAGATAGATAGATAGATAGATAGATAGATAGATAGATAGATAGATAGATAGATAGATAGATAGATAGATAGATAGATGGATCTATTATATTACGTTATATCTATTATTTAAAATATTGATTATAAGATTTTTATTAGGCCATCTGTTTTCATACTTGTATTTCATGCACTTTATACATTAGAGTAGTGGGTTATGATTTTATTTGATTTTATTTTGGAAGTCTGCGCGTTGCCTAGGAGACAGGAAGCCGCCCTTGGAAACGGATGGAGCTGGCAGCATCTCTCCACTGCAAGCTTCACCGTATACCTTCACCAGTATGGAAATGTCTCCTGTGGTAGGCATACTTTCCCTAAATTTTAGTTATACTATTTTAGACATAATAAATATTTAATAAAATTGCTTATTTGACCGTTTGGTTGAACACGAGGACTGGACAGGCTGGTGAGTTTAGCTTATTTTGCCCTCTAGCTCCTGTGTTTACTCTTAGCTTGCTTGTTGTCTGCTATTACGCTAAATCAGTTTATTTAACAAAGTTATGAACAACATTTTGAAATTTGTGACGCCTTGTTCAACGTTAGTCAGCATGAAAAAATAAATACTGAAAGGACAGTGAAAAATGTCAAATTTCGAAAAAGTATAGTTAGGTTATTTTTCAGCAGCTCAAACTAAAATTCCTGCCACTTTGCTTTCTAATAAAAGGCTTTAAAATATGTATACACTGCCCATTAATATATATACTGTATATACGTATATATATAATTTGTAATCAGGAAAGCTTTTCATCAGGGAAATCCCTTCAATGGCTGTTTGACCTCTGCCCCTCTGCAAAAGCACTGTAAAGCAACTGCACCACAGTCCATTTATTAACAACTTATTAACAGATATACCTGGAGACTTGACTTGACAGACAGTGACTTTGCTGACCTTTTATTAATGACTTTGTTAACATTTGCAACTGCAAACTTAACGGCTTATTACTAAGTGAAAAACCTCTTATTACTGACTTGACTGTATGACTTACTAGCAAGACAATTTAAATTGAAAATGTAATCTGTAATGATCTTAATAACCATATAATAATAATAATGTTTTAGGCAAAATTGCCAAGAATTCACTGCTTCCAGCTTTTTAAATGTCACTATTTGCTGTTTTTCTTGTGATAATCAATTGACTATGACTCTTAGCTGGAACAAGCTGTTTGGAGACTTGTAGTACTTGTAGTGGATATTTTAACATTAATCAGTGAAAATAGGTTTGTTGCAAGATTTTTCACAACCTGGTAACCCAAAAGTTGTTCCTCTTAATGGCTTTTAACTGATCTATAAAGCATTATCAGTTGTTTTAATAACGATTAATAGCCATTGGTTATGATTTATACACCCTTTATAGTGGATTCCTTATTTAAAAGTGGTGCCATCCTTACTACCTGCCTACACTTGCACTCTACAGTTTTACTCCTCTGACCTCGTCTTACATCAGTTATAAATACATTGACCCTAAATTACTCAAGTCTGACTAAGATGTGCTTTTCAGTCATGCCCACTGTGAAATGTGCATTAACTTGATATGAAAGAAAAGCAGGAGAATTTGCTTAGTTAAAGAATGAAATCAGCGTCGACAGTAGGAGGTGTGTCTCCCCCTATTTTTCCAGCTGGAGGTGTTGGATCACATCACATTGGAGTAGGTTATTGCTTCCACGTTCGTAGACTAAATTATATTATGGTTGTTCAAGAGCTCTTTACTTAAAACTTACAGAACCAAAAACAGTCAGGGAAAATTTTTGTCCAATAATCGACAATGTTTGACACCAAAACATGTACTCGGAAGTATCAACACCTTTCAATACCACTGGCTCACTTCTATGTGACCAGTGTTGGACAAAGGTGGGTAAAGCCCTTTGCTTCTGCATCAAATTCATGCATGTAGCCTTGATTTGAAATATTACAACATCATCACACCTTACAAAACACAAATGTGCCAGCATGGTCCTGTTCTCTTACTTAGTGGACTTGATAAGGTAAAACCTTCTCCTGTGAGTCTGTTTCCTGGCACACATTCTTAAGCTCATGTCAACTTTAATCCCTTCCCCTCACAGTGGATTGCCCTTCCTCTGTCTGCCGTGAAGGCTTACCTTAAGATAGGTGAGGCGCAGTGCAACAGGCAGGATCGACACAGTGTCATTTTTCCACTCTCCCTCGCCAGGTAAACATCCACCCTTCTTCTGCAGAGGGAATGGTAAAGGGTGACCACTCATGTTTTATGTCTGTGCTTCTACAGTAAAAGCTGTAGAGTAGCCTGACAGTAGCAGAAGGATAGAGCAGAGTCGAGGGCCGTTAAGTCACTGATCTGTGGCGGGATGTTTCTCCTGTGCTTACAATGACCAACTGTTGGACTGTGTGGGACTGTCAAGGCTCCTCGGTGAAGGGGAGGCCGGGCTCTCTGTGGACGATGAACCGCTACACCACTCTCAAGCAGCTTGGGGACGGCACCTATGGCAGCGTGCTCCTGGGCAAGAGCAATGAGACTGGGGAGCTGGTGGCCATAAAGAGGTGAGAGTAGCTCAGTAAACAAACCGCGGACATACTCTGTTGTTTTGTCTCAATCTGTTAAGATGATTAAACCCTGAGTGGCTGCTGCAACGTGCTCGGAGGCTGTAGACTCAAACATGTTGTGTCCTCACATGGCACACACAAATATAGAAAGACAAATAGATTATGATTGTTTGCATCATGTGTAGCCGCGTTACAGGAAATAACCTCTTGAAATGACAAGGTTAAGGATAATTTTGAAGATGCATGTTTCTTGTCAAAGTACAGGCACTTAACAATTATTGTTCTGTCAAAGTTCCTTCTCTGTCTTTCCTATCTGTCCTTGGCAAGAAATTAATAATGAATGTTTTTACAAGGCTCCACCAGGCACTGTGTGTAAATGTAATGTTATAGTGCAAGCTGATACTACTGATGACAGTGAAAGAAGTGAAAGTACGCAGCATAGTGTTAGCTCTTACAGTGTTTGAAAGCTATTATGAAAGTGTAGTAGTAAGAAAATAAGGCTACAACAGCCAATATTCAATGTATTTTGTGGCTTTTATATTAAAATGAATATGAATGTCAACATGTATGAGTAAAAAGGTTTTATATAATAATCTGCAAAGGACAGAATAGTATGCAATCCCTCCCAATGAGGAACCTACAATATACATTTGCCGTATATCTGAATGCACACTGTGACACAGGAATGAAACACAAAGCGTTTTCCTGAACACCACACAGCGAGTGCTCAGAACATAGAGATCTAAATTAATTTGCAGTGGTTAACATGCCTTTCCCCATATTTTTATCATATCCATATCCATATCCATATCCTGTCTGTATGTATAATGTCGAGTGTCCAATAAAGGCAAAAAATACCAAAGCAAATCTTTAAAGTCAGAGAACTTTGTATTAGATTAATTCTGGGTATTGATGTTCTTAAAACCTTAGAAGTTTTTTGATTTTTATTTTAGTTTCCTACAACTGTCAGATCACACAGTAAAGAAACTCAAGTATCAACAATAACTTAATCATGAAAATATTTTTTTTCAACAGGATGAAGAGGAAGTTTTATTCTTGGGATGAATGCTTGAATCTGAGAGAAGTGAAGGTGAGAATGATTATAGTCATTATGCGTTTGACTGTATATTCAGTAACATCATTGAACCAACGATTTTTTTTCGTTGTCATTTTAAACCAAAAATTATTTAACCTGCAAAATCCAGCTTTTGGTTTTGCAACATTCCTTTGGATTAAGACATAATTTATATACAGTAAGAAACTGAACCCAGTAAACTACTCATAATTGGGAAGCAACTTATATCTACATATATATTGCCCATCATGAATTATTTCCACAATATAGATAAAAGGTATATTCACATATAAAGACAAAGCCTTTTAGTAATAAATGAAAATTTTGTATTAGTCCTGGCCCCGACTGTTGTCCTAGCTTGGCTTTGTTTGCCACACACTGAAAACCTGACAATAAATGAGGACGATAGCAACTCCAAAATGTCATCTTGTCTCGTTTTCAGCTCAGTTGCACTCCATGATAAATTACATTTCTTTATCTACTGCATAGTGAGTGAGCAAGTTTGAAATTTACACATTAGCCTGAGCATAAAAAACTACTGACAGTGGGTACTGTGACAAATTGTTTTGGCAGCTTAAAGTATTGTTGGCCTGTAAAGTTGTTGTACACAAGCCCCTGGCAGCTGAGTGAAAGAGCTAATTTCAGACACTACAGTATGTTCGGGCATTTGAGCTAATTTACTGAGATGATGAGGTGACTTTGAATGACTTTATTTAATGAATCTTTTGTATGTCTTTCTTAAATAATTTGTGTTCTTAGTCTCTGAAGAAGCTAAACCATACCAATGTGGTGAAACTGAAGGAAGTCATCAGGGAAAATGACTATCTCTACTTTGTCTTTGAGTACATGAAAGAAAACCTCTATCAGCTCATGAAAGAAAGGTAAGAACATACCAGACACCAAAGTTACTTGTGCATTTATACATTATTTTAGTTATGTGCACAGAGTTATTTCTGTGATATAATCCTGCAGAGTGTTTTCATTACCATTGGGAATGTGAGAACTATTTGGGTCAGCTTGAGTCATAATGTGTCAGACTTCATTTTTGCAGAAACAAGTTGTTCCCTGAGTCAGTCGTCAGAAACATGACATTTCAGATATTACAGGGACTGTTCTTTATTCATGAACATGGTAGGTGATTTCAGCGTGGCCTTTCAGTACAGATAAAAGAAAAAAAATACCCCTGCTATCTTTTCTCTTCCTTAAAATGCTGTGTTATCAAGCTGTGAGCACTGTCTTGGTTTACGTAATTAATTGACTAAACAGAAAACAACATATCTAAACCCACAAAGTATATAAATGCTGGATGGTTGATAAGGCACCAGGCTTCACATGATTTTCTCCAACCAAAAATGAGTCACTTCTCTTGTGTGCTGTTGTGAGAAGAGGAGGTGTGAGAGCCCCAAAGCCTAACTGAACAAAGTTTTGTTTCTCAGAGAGAAAAAAAAAGAAAATCAACGCTTTTTAGTGCATGTGGGTGTTGGTGTTATTCCCACTTCAATAAGGCATGATTGTTTGCAGAGTGTTTTTTTCGTTTATGCCCTCTTTCTTTTCTTTTGTCTTTTACCACTTTGCTGCTGCCAGGGAAGATAAGATGTTTTCTGAAAATGAGATAAGGAACATTCTGTTCCAAATATTGTCTGGCTTAGCATTTGTGCATAAGCACGGTAAGAGATTCCTCTTGTCTTTTCTCTGTGCTTGGCTTGACTGTGTTTTGTCAGGTTAAAGCATCTTTTTTTTTTGCCAGAGATGTTTTAACTCTGTGTTTTAAATAAATAAAAAAATCTAAAAACACATAAAACTGTGATATGCATCAATAGAGAGCCACGTCTTGGTTGCAGTATAAATAGTAGTGGTTGCAATACTAGTAGAAGTTAGAGGCAATAAATATTTTTTTCCATAAAATAAAGCAAATCGAGACAAAGATCAGCAACAACACAGTTTTATTTGACTTACTCGTGTTTTTCAGGGTATTTCCACCGTGATATGAAACCGGAGAACCTGCTCTGCATGGGCCCAGAGCTGGTTAAGATTGCAGATTTTGGACTAGCAAGAGAAATCCGCTCCCAGCCACCTTACACAGATTATGTGTCCACGAGATGGTGAGACTCACCTCACATCAGAGTCTCCTTATATCCATGTAATTCCTGTAGATGATCACCTTCTACATAATGAGCTGTGATGGATGTGTAGTCTGACCTGAATCTTTTGACCTACTGTAACTCCTGCTGTATTATGACTGAACATGTACCTTTAAAAAGATTATAAGATTTAATTGATACTGACAAGGGGGAGGTAAATCCATTCAGGGGACAGAGGAAGACAAACTGACTAGACAGTGGATAATCAGTGTTGTGATTATTTGGCTGATACCCTCTATTTATACTACATATTAACATTAATCCACTACCTCTACAACTCACATCTTCAATGTTAATCTCTCTGTAGATAATACAGTGTGGTGTGTCATACTATCTGTAATCTGATGTGGGATTGTCCATCTTTGATGTGACAGAAATTACAAATTTATGTATGGTTTCCGTTAGTCAGCGTTATATTTAAAGGTCCATGGGTTTATTTCCTAAAAAGTCAGTTCAACTAAATTACAGAAAATATTTTTTTTACTTTCCTCCTTTAGCTATACTGGAAGTTTTGTTTTAGTTTGGATTTTTTTACCATGGATCGTACCACTGTTTGTGGTGGTCACACCTTTTAAGAATTAGATTTAAAAAAAAATCAACTGCAACATCTTATTCCAGAAATGCTGGTCCCATTAATCTGCATAATTCAACCTACAAGAAAGTAATTCTATATAAAAAGTCTGTGGATTATCCAGAGTAACAGGGACAGAGATTAACATAAACAAGAGGAAGAAGAGTTAAATCTCTTATATGCAGATGTTCCATAAATATTGTTATACCAGGTACCGAGCCCCAGAGGTTCTGCTCAAGTCCAGCTCCTACAGCTCACCCATCGACATCTGGGCCGTGGGCTGCATCATGGCAGAGCTCTACACTCTCAGACCCCTGTTCCCCGGCAACAGCGAGGTGGACGAGATATTCAAGATCTGTCAGGTGCTGGGAACGCTGAAGAAGGTGAGCCATCACAACAGGTGTCACAAGTGGTGCCTCTGCTGTGTCTGTGGATGCAACCAAACTCAATTCATCACCTCTGTGTATATTTCTTGGATTATGGTGACACTCACTGTTCTTGGACATTCTGTGGTGCTTTCCTTTTTGGTAGCAAAAACTCTGTTTGAAGACATTGACATTTTATTAAGGAAAAAAACTAACTGTATGTCCTCCTGTTTCTTGCCACATCAGTCGGACTGGCCTGAGGGTTTCAACCTGGCGCTCTCTATGAACTTCCGCTTCCCAAAGTGTGTCCCCACCAGCCTCAGATCCCTGATCCCCAACGCCAGCAACGACGCCATCACACTGATGAAAGACATGTTGCAGTGGGATCCTGAGAAAAGACCAAGTGCTGCTCAGGTACATGCAGTTTCAACATAGATTAGCCCGAATAAACAAAAAATATACAAAGATTAGAGTGAAGACAACTGAGTCATGTTGAGGTGACATTGACAAAGTAACACAAGTCCTTCGGTGAATGCTTTTATCCCAAGCACCTGTGAGTACATTGTTGAGTGCACTTATTTTTAGCATGTGAGGCCCAAGTGGGAATCAGTCAGCTTACCTTGGCTGTTACTGTAAAACCAGACTTGATGTACTGAGGTAGTGCACGTCCACTGACTTCATGCAAACCGTGAAAGACAAACACATCATTGTGAAAATGTTTTAAATACTACTGGAGCTTGAAAATGACAAAGTGTGCCGTATGTTAATAATTTCAGCCTTTTCACTGTGAGAAATGTGCAATGGTGGTTTGTCTCATTAGTCCTTTAAAAGATATATTATGCATAATATTCCATGTCTGATAGACTTGAACCCTTTGCCTAATTTCTATGTTCTTGTTTGCTATTTTATTTTGATGCTTCTCATTCTTTGATTAATTTTTTAATTAATTATATATTTTTGTGTATATTCTTTCCATAATTAATATGTTGCTTTATGCCACGCTGAAAGCTTCTCATTTGTGGAAAAGCTAAATCTTGAGCTTGAACATGAACTAAAAAGATGTAAGTGTAAATATTCTTCCTTTGGTTTGTTCCATTTGTGTTCCAGGCTCTGCGGTATCCATACTTCCATGTCGGCCAGGCGCTCGGTGCTCCTTTGAAGTACTCAGAGCATCACAAGGCTCACGCAAGGACGTTTGAGGTGGCTACAGCCAAACCAAAGCCTCTGTCCCTCTGTAAGACAGACCTGGAGTCCGGAGAACCGAGCAAGACCCAGGCAGATCCACAGACCTCCATCCAACATCTACATCAGCCGCTAGAGGAGATTAACCTTCCTCAGGACAACATGGAGTCAAGCAGACAACAAGCAACACCGGGGCAGCAGGAACCTCTCAGCCTGGTGAAAAACAGGCAGCCGATGAGCTGGCACACTGTAGGTATCACTCAGCTTCTCAATGGCAAACCGAGAACTTTTCAAGCCCTTTAGAATACATTTTTCCACCCTGTACATTGATATCAAAGCCTACCATACAAAGGCCTTGGAATTATATCTTTCCCATTCATGCCTTGATAATTAAATTAGTTTTATTAAGAGAATTGTCATAGATTTGACTTTACACCAGCATGAATTTGATTTCAACCATTCATTTTGGAGGGAAGATCCGTTATTTTAGACTAGAGCAGATAAATGTTCATTACTGAATATCGATTAGTTTTAACATACACAAGAATCATAAAAATCATCTCCCCACTATTCTCTGCATCAGCGAGCAGCAGCCACTGGAGCAGAGAACGCTGTATCCAGAGTCAGGACGGGACGTAGACGATGGGGCCAGACGTCTTTCAAGTCAGTCGACAGCTGGGATGAAGGTGACGACAAGGACGCTGGGGTTTCCATCTCCAAGAAACCCACCATCAGCTCTCTGAAAGACAGGACACTTGAAGGGCACAGCTGCCGGTTAGAGATCATCATTTTCACCTAAAAGAGTCTTCATCATTTGTTTTGAAAAAAAAATGCAATAATGCTTTTTTGTCCAGATTTCCACAGTCAAAGATCAATACAGTAAAGTTACCGAGCAAGACTGGGCTAAACAGAACTGACTCCACTGTCCTGTCAGCCAAGCAGCACTACCTCCGCCAGTCCAGATATCTGCCAGGTGAGAAAATGTGATCTACCACACACAAAAAAAATGTCCCAGTCTAGTGGTAAAAGTAAACAAAAAAAAGTTCTCAGCATAATTTTAGTTTCTCGGCTTCCCCAAGGAGTGTTCAGTTTACATTATGCTACTTCAGTTACACAGGGAAGCAAAAATTATTCTCTAAACACTAAAAACTAAGCACTACCAACACTGACAATTGTGATTACATTGTAAGGAATGAAACAAATTATACACTTATGTGAGAACAAAAAGTTTTATCTCCAAAAACACTGAAAGAAGAAAAAATATCAGACAAATCAATTTTATTAATATAATACATTATGGTCAAAAGCAGTAAAAGATGGGAATTGACACTTCATAGACTCTTGGTTGTTGCTGTATGTTGTTCTCAACCTGTTGAATTACTTAGTTCATGCTGCACAAGTTCAGTGTTAATGTTTTCTCATACAAGCAACTTTATAGCTCCTGTGGTGTCCATACTTTCCACATACCGCAGGTGCTGGATCTAAATAGCGTGTGTCAGAGTTTCATCAGATATGGGTTATGTGTTGTGTGTGGGCTCAGGTACAGTGAGTTCATTCTGAGTTCTCTGTCCTTTTCAGGTGTAAATCCAAAAAGCAACTCCTCAGTAGGAAGCCAGATTGCCAGCAGAAACCTGTGGGACAGAGGACAGGGCCTGGAGTTCTCTTTTAATAAAGGTAAGAGAGTCGAGGATAAAGTATAGAATGCTTTTACCCGTTCAGAGTAACAGGTAGGAGCATTTTTATATTTTTAGTCCACTACATTTGTCTGACAGTTAGTTAATAGTTACTTTGAAGATTAAGATTTTACACACAAAAAAACATATAATCAGCTGGTAAAACATGATGGATGCATTATTATATAGATTAATATGTGTGACATGGTATTTTATTAACATTGTTAATGCTCATAAAAAATTTTTTAAAAACACAAATGTTGCTTAAAATTCATATGAACAACAACACAATGCAAACTAGAGCCTGTAAAATAAAGTAATTGTTGTTTTATTCTGTCTCTTAAAGCTAAAGCTACTCAAAATATACTCAAAAAGTAATCACATTGGAGTTAAGGACGTCATCAGTGATCGATTTCTCTATCCTGTCCAGAATCCTTCATGAGCAACACCAACAATCCAACCAAGACGTATATATCAGCTTTTCAGAGGACGGAAACAGGAGCAGCTCGACACAGGATCACACTGGCACCGATTGAAGGCACCTCTGCTAGTGAGTCACAACTGAGAGCTTTTCATTTCCTCTAATAACGATCAGAGAGACTTAAGTTTGGTTCAGTGTTTGCTTGGGATCAATCGGGCCTGAGTCAGATGATACTGGTAAATAATTATTTGAAGTTGCAGTATGTTCAAGTGCAACTTGGTGGGGCGTCCTGGTGGTCGAGTGGTTTACGATGCAAACCATGTAACCATAACTTTCCTGGTTCAATTCTGGCTAAGAACATTGTCCATTTAATTAGCCCTTCTCTCTTTCTAAGTTTTCTGTTGCTCAGACCCTAATGCTACCAAATAAGTGCAAAAATGCAGTTAAAGAAACCTTCTTTGACTTCCCCTCCACCATGCTACAGCAAAGCGCCCCCTGGAGTTGGAAAGGAATCAGTATTTTCCTTAAAGACCAAAGCGTCTCAGAAGACTGTTGTTGATGCAGTAGCTTTCAGTGAATACTACTTTCAGAACCTATCTGATGATTTTTTTTTTTTTTTTTACTCTCTTTCCTTTTGTGAATCTCTTAGTTGATCTTTCCTCGGCTGCTGATCTAAGAATTGACTCTAAAATCAAAACATGTAAGAACAAGATCTCTTCAAATAAACTTCTGCCCTCAAATGAAGGTAAAAAAATATCAGCATTATGAGCACAAGAAATGTAGCTTCACGTTGCTCTCCGAGTCTTACGTAAACACACTTTTCCTTCACTGTCACTTTGATTTCAGAGTATGAAGGAGGGAGCAGCAGATCTCTGAATCCTCAGATCCCTGGATCCAGCACCAGCTCTGTGGGGAAGAAAATGTTATCACGGAGCACAAACCTCCAGCCGGTGCATGGACGAGTTGACTGGGCCGCCAAATATGGAGGTCACCGGTAGCACAGCAGAGCGCTCTGCTCCACCAGTGACTCCCACTGAACCAGGAAATACAGACTTGTTGGCTGCTGCCAACAGTGGGCAGCAATATTTCTTACTACTCTGTTGTTACATTTGCCATGATATTAAATATTGTTCAGTGTTGTAGAAGTGAGTCATGACTTCTACCATCAGTATTTTTTTAAATAATAGACTAAATAAATAAATTCATAAGAAAAGAAATAAAGTAGTTTTTGTATCTAAGTAAGTGAATGTGTTATTTCAAAGCAGTAGAAACAAGTCCAGATATGCAGTACGTTCCTATTAAAGTACACAAACAGGTTTAATGAAGGATGCACAATAATCTGCTTTGATGATTTACTCACAATGGAGCAAAGATAACATAGCCCCATACATTTTACAAAATCATAATTTAATTATAACAATCACTTTTTTTTCGAACGTCAGAAAAGATACATTTTCCTTTCATCAGTTTTGTTGTCCTAGAACATTTTTCTATAAAATCAGGTATAAAATAAATTGCTTTTACAGAAGACCGTGATACAAAACTACACAGAGGGGAATGTTATATTATTCATGTTCAAAATATTTACAGAGACAATACATTTAAGTATTTTCAAGATTTGTGTGGTCTCTTTATCATCCCAGTTATGATCTTTGCCAGCATCAGTCCACTGAAAAGAGACAATAACATTTATATCAGGATATGGTCAAAAAAGATTCTCAAGTTATTAAAAGCAGAAGTCTATGCTCTTCATGTTGCAGGATATTGTCAATTACCAAATGATTAACAGTTACAGTGAAATTAAAATGTGTAATAGTGTGTTTGTTTTTTTTTTACCTGGCTAAAGTCATTAAACCAGCTGGCATGAACTTCCACGAGCTAAGGAATCTTAGGCCCATCAGCACAGCCAGAGTTCCTGAGGTGCCTGCATTTCCACAGTGGAGGGAGGCAGTTGTTGCCATGTGTTTGTAAAAGCTGCACTTGGACTGTCACAGTTTAACAAACTAAACTTGCTCACCTAGTGAAAGCCAGACATTCTTGGGATTTTGAGATGCCAGATAAGCACCGACTGCAGCCAACAGGCCAAACAGGAGCCCAGCTGCCAGAGAGGTGACGCTGCCTGTGGAGCAAACACAACAAGGTTTTACTTTGAAATGAAGAGTTAAATCAAGTTTGATGGACTGTCTTTTTATAAACTCTCCGCTTTTACCTCAGGATCAGACTATCCTCACAGGCTGTAGTCTGTGGTGCTACTGATCTTTTGTCCGGCACATTTTTTTTTTTTATCAGTGAGGTTAGATTAAAGAATCTTGATGAAACTGAAATCTGTTGCAGGACTGTTTCAGACTGCATAAGTGTTAGTTAGAAATGTCAAATAAAATATGAAGTGAGTGTAGATGGAGATCAGGTTATATCAGTTATATATCTAAATCTCAGTGTGTCTTGCCCACCTGCTTTCAAATAACCAATGATTCCTCCTGCTGTCACCAGAGCAGCATAACTGAATCCAGCCCAGTCCACAGCCATGACCAGATTCACCCTGCAGCTGTATGAGGAGAACACGTCACTTAAACATCTGCACTGCACCGCGGCTCGACGGTTTACACGACTGTGAGGCACCGATCAAAGTTTCACTGTCAACAAATCAAAAAACTAAATATTCTCTAAACTGTGTGATCATACCTGAACCTCCACACTTCCGAAAGGTTTACACTTCCGGAGTCGTGTAAAAGAATTTCAAAATAAAAGAATGCTTGGCAGGAATACAAAAACTCTACGCACTTAAATAATGTTACCGTTTTTAACCATAATGAAAGGAGAAGTCTGTTTCTATGTCTGTATTTCAATTTTCTCAATAACCGCTCACCCGATCGACTTCAAACTTGGTGGGTGTATTGGACCATGGCGGTTGTCAAGAAAATCGAAGGAGAGACAAATGATTGCCTAATGATGGACACAACTCTCTTAATAGTGAATATACAGTGATATACACTACAGTTTATTAGGTGCACCCACCTAAAAGCAATGAAGTAAACATCATACAACACATTTAACCTGCTCAACACATACTGAACATTTTTATTGCAGGACTGTTGTATTAGACTGTATTAGTTTTAGCCAGGTGTACCTAATAATCTGACAAGTGAGTGTATATTTTCCAAAGAATAGCATCAGCAGCTAGTCTACCCTTCTTCACCTCCTCATGCTAACCATGAGCAAATGCATGTTGGACTATACATAAAAGTTAAGATCAATGGAAAGATTAGTGGGACCAATTATATCTACATATTATATATGTGACCAGGCCTGGACCTCAGATGAAGTTGTCAAAGAAGCAAATATAATGCAGATACAGGTACTTTAGGTCAGAGCAAGTGAATGGTGACGCTCGTCTTTGGGCCTAGCAGATTTAGCAGACAGCCACATACCCAGTGTGTGTGGCCTAGGAATAGGTCAAAACATTTAAATGATTGCTGGACTTACATATGAATGCCCACCCAACTTGGAGCACTTTTAACTGTGTACCACTAAATGACAAATGAATGGATTATAAAACATATTTATTGTTGCCCATCTCATTTTCCACCATTTTTTTTTCTGCTTTTCAGTGTTGACAACAAAAATATTTAACCAAAAAATACAAATCAGAACTTGAAAGCTGTCAAACTGGTTGTGATCACAAGTAAAGACATGTTTGAAAAAAAGTCCAGATTTATAATAGTTCATGGAAAGATTTAAAAATAATTTTTATTGCTGTCCATTTTATTTTCCACCCTTTTTCTTCTTTTTGGGTTTGCTCTCATCTTCCAGAATGACTTCTTCGGTTGCGATTCGGACTCTCTTTGTCTTTGAAAGTTCTTGAGCAAGTTCTGTGGACACACGAAAACAGATGGTGGATGTTAACAAGACACAGACGCAGAAACAGTATGTGAAAGCTCTGTAATTATTTAGTGGAAGATAGCTAAACAAAAACATGTTTGTTTTTTTTTTTGTTAGAAACATCCTCCTTCAGAGCTTGGAGGTTTTCCAGTACAGCCAGTTTTCCCACTGTGCACTGTAAACATTTTGAGGTTATTGCTACTCTAACTTCATGATGCTTTGACTGTAAATATGAACTTCTTCAGTTTAGGATAAAGGTTAAGATTTTCTGCAGTCAATTCATTCTCATTCCGCTCTTGTTTAAAGTGCCTCCCTGTCCCAACAAAAAACCAAAAACAAACAGCCTCACTATACCAGTTATTATCTATTACTGGTGTTTTTTTTTCCTAACGTGATAATAAAGTGTAATGAAAGTCCGTGTTTGCAGGATATCACCTTCAGACGTTGTCGCCTCAGCTGCCGGCTCCTCAGCCGTCTGCTGCACTGATGAAGGTTTCCACACAGCGAGGCACGTCAGTCTGGCTGTTGTGTTCACTTCCCCAAGGAGGGTGGGAGGCTCCAGCTCCTGTTGGACAGCAGCAGTACATCATCAGATAATCAGCAGCTCAGCAGGTAACAGCAATCTAATCTTGGCAATCTTATAATTTCATTCTTGTAACAGGTTTTTATTATTATCATTTTACTACTTATCTGATTAAATCTAAACATCGATCTGATTTTAGTCATTATTGCTAATATATTAAAGAACATAATTACTGTTTTCCAAAGTAGATATATTGTATGTAGAAAGGTCATAACACTCACTGTCGCTGCAAATGTGAATGTTTCAAAAATTTTGTTAAAGTAACAACTAAATCTCTTCTACCCATGAGTTCAAGACAAACAAACATTAGAGACGTGCCTCTTTCAGATGGAGTTTCCACATTTTGATGAATCCGTCATTTGAAGCCGTCACCAACACGCAGTAATCCTCCATATTAAAACTGTCAACTGCTTTCACCCTGATAGATAGTTGGATAGTTTTTTAATCAGTTTTCATTTTTATCAATTAATACATTTCACAACATTTAATTTGAAACACATTGTACATGATCAGAAATACGTTTTAAGAAATGCAGCTCAAAATAATTGAAATACATATTGAAAACAACTGCAGCTAAACAGCTTCACACATAAATGCTGGTGGATCTGTGAAGTAAAAAAAAAAACAAACAAAAAAACACTTTGGAATTACCTGGTTTCATGTGCTTTGAACTCACACACCCATTTCTGTTTTCCCATGTCACATAACCTCACAACTTCATCATCTCCTGCGATGGCCAGGATGGAGTCCTCGAAACAACAAAAAAAAAGCAGGATTACAACATATTTTTAAATTTACAGGTGTAAATATTTTGTTAATGTAAATGAATTACTGTCATCTTTTGGTGAGATTATTAGGCAGATGCCAATTATCACTCAAAAAAGTCATTGTTTATGAATTTCTCCCAAAAAAAATTCTGAGTAATAGTCAGAGAACTTACATTTAAGAACTTAATAGATGAGATCCTTTTGGGGTTTGTAACTGTTCCTGTCACAGAAGCTGTCTCCAAATCGTAGATGTTCACCTTGTCATTTGCCACCACCACATATTTATTCCCATCTGGAGACCATCTAACTATGTGTGCATCTGTTAAAAGTGAGTAGAGTAAAAAAAAAAAAAAAAAAAAAAAAAATCAGTTCAGGTCATTTCAGATATACAAATATCATCACATCTCTGAACAACAGTTCATTGACTTCACAATGAAACTTACTCTGTTTTATGTTTTTGATGAAGGCTGATCTTCCATTGATTAGATTCCAGGTTCTAAAAGGACAGAAAGATGCAACAGTCACTTCTCATTCCCTGTTTAGATGAAACACCTGCCTCGATGACTCTGGAGCAGAGCTGTGGGTTTTACCTGAGAGTTTTGTCTGTCCCAACTGAAAGTGCAAGTTTCCCAGATGGATGGACGGACAGCGACATGACATGGCCTCTGATGAAAGCAAGAGTTTGAAGCTGGTTATTCTGACTTGACCCATCCAAGAAAATACAAGACAACAATCATACAAACACAACCATCGCAGTGCTTCTGCAGCACCTGTCTGTGTGTACCTACTTGTGAGCTTTGATGGACTTGAGGCACTCCCACTTCTTTGTGCTCCACACACACAGGAGTCCATCCTCTCCTCCACTCAGTAAATGAGACGATCCATAAAACTCCAGGCAGGTGATGGTGCCTGTGCAGTTACAGGGAAGTTTGAGTCAGATCACAAGGTACTGTCTTAAAGTTTAAAGTTAAAGTTTGTTTAATTCTTCAGTTTCAAACTTCTTGTTCCATCAGCCAAGAAAACAAATAAGGTCTATGAAGCTACCTGGGTAAATGTTTTATAATTATTCAGACCCCAACAGTCATTTCAAATTAACTCATGAGGAGAAATCAGTTTGCTACCATAAGTGAGGAAGGTGGTCAGGAAAACTGGGCATGAAATTATGTGAGAGAAGAAGGAAAAACAACTGGATTCTAACAAAAATAAATAATGAGACTGCTGGCTCTTAAGTTAAAAACCTGAAAAACCCAGAAAAGCCATGCCAATGAAAATGTTTTAAAAAGTACCCATTATAAAAAAAAAAATAATTAAAAAAAAATGGCAGTAGGTCTAAAAAAATGTTTCATTATGAGTAGAAATTTTGTTTTAAAATAATGTGGTGTTTTTTTGTAACTGAGGAAAAAAAATCATATGTGAAGATTTAAAGAGAGATTATATTTTTTGTGCAAACTGTGGAAATGTGAGTCCTGTTTTAAACATCTCCTTTAGAAAGTGAGATAACTTTCACAGTATGGTTTGGTAGTCTGACTGCTACTGAAACAAATCCATTAAAAAAAATAGTTAAGACTGCATCTAAAATTACTGGCCACTCCCTCCCATCACCATATTCAAATTGGAAGGATGCAGAGCCACACTGTGCCACAGCTTCTTGTCCTGCATTGTGCATTCAACCCATATACATAACTTAATGTCAAGCATAAGATCTACCTGAGATACTCACCGTCATGATGCAGCAAAGCACCATGCTCAATTCTCTTCTTCATGTCATACAGCTGTATGGTTTCATCTTTGCTTCCTGTGACAACAAACCTCTCACTGGCTGCCACAGCTGATATGGATGCTGTGTGGGCGTGATGTGTGAAGTCTGCCTTGGCTGTCCACTCCTGCACGACAAAAAACATGAAGGAATTGGGAAATAATAACTTTAATATTGAAACTAAGGGGGAAAATTACAATAAGTTTCTGAAAGGGACATTTTTAGACAAAAGTTATTTTCGTTTTATCACATCATAGTGACAGGTCAGAACAAGACATACAATGCAAATCAGTCTTGGACAATGACAGTTACACACACAACTACAAACCAACAGACTCCAACTTACTTTTTCATCAGTTTTCACTCGGTAACCAAAGGCTATCTGCTCGTAGCTCCCAGCAATCAGCTCCAGTACAGCTGCCATGCTGCCACTTACAGCTACAGCGGGCTAGGCTAGCCAGTTAGCTTTCTTCAAACTTCAGCCTTTTCTAGTCTAAAGTTTGTCGCCTGGTTTCAGCGACAGCCACTACAGAAGCAAACGGATGCCTACATGAAAAAGTCAGTGGAAACAAGCAACGTAAACGACGGACTAAAGCTCTTTCATCAGGACATGTGTCGCTAGTTTTGCCAAACTCACTTCCAAATCAAAACTAACGTGTGTAGCTTTAGCGCATGCGCAAAACTCTACATCGGTTCATCTGGTTTTCAAAATAAAAGACGGGATTGAGAAGTGTTTAAGCGTCAGGGTTTCATGCAGTTTAAAGGTGACAATTGATTTCCGTACTTTTCAGGCTGTACAACTTTTCAAATAATAATTTAAATACTAACAAATTCCTTTAATTTAGAGAAATTTGAGGAAGGAGTTGAAATGTTTTGAAAAATATTGATTCAGATAGATAGATAGATAGATAGATATATAGATAGATAGATTTTTTAAATTCTTACAGCAAACCTCTGTCAGACGAAACATTTATGAAAACTTAATCCAAAACATTTATGTCTTCTACAGTAAAGAGATTTGCTCTATGAAAAGCACACTTTATTCCCAGTAAGCCTAGTGTTCATTATTAATACAACCACAGGATCCGTCCCCTCTAATAACAGAGGGGTGGGGTGTGGGCCTTCTCCTGTCTTGTAATTGGCTCGTTCTCCAGGAAACGTCATGATTGACGTCTCAGATAACTGTCCATCATGAAACGGTAGTTTCCTCAAAGGATGCAGAAGTCAGACTAATTTTTTCCACGCAACGGAATCATGGCAAGGGGGTAAGTTCTGAAAGCAAAATGAAGAAGATACAAGAGAACAACCTGTCTTTAAAAAGTTTTTCTTGAGTTCTTTTTAATGCATGCGTCTTATTGGTGGAGAAGTGACACTTTCAGGTTCTTTTCGACCTTTTTAAGACACTGACTCCCTTCAGGACAGAACTATTTGATGTAAACAATAGCTACACTGTAACACGACACTGGCGATGGTTTGTGTTCATAAGGTGACAATTATTCTGTTTGTTGGAGAACCAACAGCTGTTCTCGGTGCAGATTACAGGTTTGGACAGTGGATAACAAGTGGATGTTGTTTGTTAAAAGTAGAGGCTGATGTTTGTATGTGCGTGCAGCGGGGTCTGGTAGTGATTAGTGGAGTTATACAACAGAACAATCAGGACATAGTTTACTAGAACCAACATCTGCTGCAGTAAAATTCTGTAGCTGATCTGCCTTGTGAGATTCATAACTGTGCCCAAGCTAAATTAAGAACAGAGGAGTTTCTGTCTCAGTATGAGCCCATTCCTGTCACTTGCTTCTTACTCAACTTTTTTTCCCTGAATGTGTCACTCATCTGCACTGTTTATATGGCCGGAAGGCAGTGTCAGCTATTGTAATGTTTGAGATACTTTTAATTGCAATGCCCTTTTTTTTAATGTGCAGAATGGTGATATTGGGCAGATACAAAAATTTCAGAGAAGGGGCACTAGAAAAACTTCATAAGGATATGGAGTTTCTATCTCATATTATAATTAATGCATAGAGCCACAAAGGTGTAACTTAATAATGGAGGACATGTGGTCATTGTATGGAGCCGACGTTATCCCCATTGGTCTGACAGTCTCTGCTGGCATTGTGTTGTCCAACAAAAGAAAACACCAGAAGGCCTCAAGTGGCTGTGCGGGCTTCAGGCAAGACTGTTTAAAAAAATGCAAATTACAGCTTTTCTAGGGGATATGTCGCCTGTGTATTAGAATCTAAGAGCAATGTTGACCAGATTTCAATGTAAAGATGCACATCCCTTACATTCATGAGTTCTTTTGTGCACCAAGATCAATTTAAGTGATATACTTAAATGGAAAAGATCAATAGAATAGTCTGTGCGGATGTTGAGTCTCAAATTTGCAATATTCAACACAATTTAGCATGTTTTAGAGTTGCTCAGCCCTGAATTAAATACTGGGATGTTTTAAACACTGTATTTAGTCCCGTCCTGCATGTGTTTTTATACTGTTTTATTTGCAGAGACTTTCAGATTTTTGCCACCGCAGCATCAAATAAAATCACATTTGTGAGCTGACCCTTAACTTTCAGATATTTCAGATAGATTAGCATTACCCGTCCAAAATTACAAACAAGACACATGTTAAAAAATCAGTTTGATACTGGTTTTTCAAGATCTCCTGAGCCACAGGATGAGTTTGTTAGACAGGGATGGTTGTGGTTTTGTAGATTACGGAAACTTCCTGTTAAATAGAGTTATCTGAATGAGTAAATCAAGCAACACAATCTCACAAAAGGCTACCAAGATGAGAGGAGGGGAGCACGTGTTTGATTCTTTTAACTGCTAAATTAATCAGTGGCTGAAAAAAACAAAAAAACTTCCATACTCGTACTGGCTGTGAAAAACTGTGAAAAACAGACACACTTCCCCTTCATCATTAATTCCTCCCAGTGTATAATCACATCTAACTTCACTTGTAGAGTACAGTAGATGCTGTTGATATTTTAATGTGTAGGTTTATCAAAAGCTGCTGCTGGAAAAGATCAAGCAGGTCAGTCAAAAAAAAGGTTGGCTCACTGTCCTACGGGGACACTTGAGAAGAACGTTGCCATCATTAATTTCATCAGAAACACCTGTGTTTGTCCGACTTTGACAAGTCAAAATGTCTGCTGTGAAAAATGCTTGTTGTCACTGACTTGTCTCTCTGAAGAGCAAAAAAACAAAACAAAAACAACCTTCTTAGAAATCTTTTTTATTTAATTATTTTATTTTTTTCAATTAGTAGTTAGTCACAACCTTAGTACTACTTAATTCACTTTGTTTGTTGTCTTTGCCTTTTCACAGTCAACAGGCCGACCAGGAGCTCACTGAGGTGCTGAACCAACTCTGGCAGCTGGATACCAACCGCCTCAGGCCGGGGACTGATTACATCATTTCCCTCCAGGTCAGTACTTGAAGTCTGCCATCATTGCTTCTATGCAATGCAAAACTTTCAGCCAAAGATAAAGGTGTTATTTGCAAATCCCATCTGGACCAAAAGCCATAGAGCATAGAGCTTCACATTGTGGTGTCGCTGTAGCAAAAGTAATCTGACAAAACGCTAGCATGCTAATGTTTACCAGTTAGCATGCTACAAACATCCATTTGTTCCCAATTAAGGACTCAGGGAGTGCATATATGTTGTACATATAGACCCACATATACTGTAGAGAAGAAATCTATTTCTTTAAATTATATCTTATAGACTGATTATACATGTAATGGACTGCTAATACATGCTCTTATCATTATATAACAACGATTGGATGGATTGCCATGAAATTTTGAACAGACGTCCATGGTCTCCAAAAAATGAATACTACTGACTCTGGTGATCCCTTGACTTTTCCTCTAGCATCACCAATAGTTTGACTAGTAGTAATATTAGAAGTAGTAGTTTGACCAAATTTTGTATTGACCCTCCCTGCATGTGTATTTACACTATGCTTGCTGAAGACTGTCTGTCCATGTGTTTTATTCAGGGACGGGCAGGTTATGTGGCTCAGGGCAGTAACTATGCCAGAGACAAAGCCAGTGCTCCACTCTTCGCATATGTCAACGAAGACAAAGTCAAGAGTATTGAAACATTTGCACGTAAGTATCATAAGTAGCAGTTCATGCCAAGTTTTTCCCATTACGCTTCTCTGTTGCTAGAACCATGTTTCTACACTTTTAACAAGCACATGTCCTTTATATGCAGATTTCATCAACTTGCTGGACAACTATGAGATGTCCACAGGTGTGTCAGAGACGGTCACTTCAGAGGAGCTTCAAGAGAACAGGCTGTTTATCAATTCCATAGTGGAGACAGACGTCATGAAGGTGCAGTAACATTAAGAGAGGGAGTCATCTCTGAAAAACATCTGTCATCATAAACTCTAACGATCAAACACAATTACAACACACTGATCCTACATAGCAGCTGTTTACACAGTTGTTCTCCAGCTGTTGTTGACCAATGAGCTTGAGGATTTGAAGTTAATGTGAAGGTGACATCCTAGAAGAGCAAATATCAGCCATTACAACTAAAGAACTATAGATTTGGATTGTAACAATAACTCTGTAGTTAATGTAGTTTACTTAACTTAATAAATTGCTCATTAATAAGAATTTAAAGCCCAAAGTATTACTTGTTAACAAAACAATCCCGAAACAAAGTCCAGGCTTTTACACTTATCACTTGATTTTCACTTAACACAAAATGTTGAACTTGAACTAAGGATATCTCATCTATGTTGGCTTGAAAGTTCATCCTTGACCTTAGAGACAGTAGAAAGGTTTAGAATTGTTCCCAAGGTCACGAATGAACTTTCAGTCTCAAATGTAAAAATGTTTCAGCCTGACAAACTGTTAATTGTCTAGTTGCAGTATACTGTCTTTCTGTTGTATCTTTGACCACATTTGTCACGTCTGAAAAGTCTTTATATGTTGTTTATTTTGTTTCTTTACAGTGTGCTCACAAGTATCTGGTCAGGAAGGGGCAGTCGCCATCAGACCCTTCGCAGTTCAAGAGACAGCTGTATGACATCTGGTTCCGCCTCTACCACAGGGAGAGGGGTGGAGGGTGAGTTTCACTGTAACAGCAGGGGGAGCTACTGCAGTATGTACAGAGACTGTACAAAGAAAGAGCACTGTTTTAATCATGTACAGAATGACTCATAGAGGTCGGCCATAACCAGCCTGAGTACTGGTTTTGTGCAGATGAACCAGCTGACATGGAGACTGATGCATTTCTGACCCAAGAATCAATAAAGAATAAAAAAATATATATATATATACATGAATAAATACAATGATTCAGCGTTGTATTTACATTTAAACCCCTGTGTTGTAATAATAAATTTGATTGTATTGATTAATCTTCACTGTGTGGAGCTAATCAATTTTGTTACTTTTATTGACATGTTATATTTGCACATTTTTAAGATTTGACTGTTCTTTAAAAGAGAGTAGGAGGTTGTTGCATCTTTTAGTTCTATCTTTTGTTTAAGCAGCAAAGAAAAACAGTAGATAAGGGGGGAAAAGCTGTAATAGGACAAATGGAGACTTAATTAACCTGTCGATGAATATATACTGACTTTATTTTCATTACAGTGAAGATTCCTGTGGATTTGAACATGTGTTTGTTGGAGAAACCAAATTCGGCCAGGAGATCATGGGTCTTCACAACTGGGTCCAGTTCTACCTGCAGGAAAAACACGGCCATGTTGACTACAAAGGTTACAAAGCAAGAGACAACAAAGATACAGTAAGAAAATACTGTTACTTTATGCATGTGAAAAACAAACTGAACGTAAGTATGAGTTCCTTAATTAACTTTATTTGTTATTGTTTTATAGCCTGATGAAGACGACCATGTCCTGAACCTGCAGTTCAGCTGGAAGGGCTTGGTGAAACCGGTTGGCGGCTCCTTCATTGGTGTTAGTCCTGAGTTTGAGGTCGCTCTCTTCACCATCATCTTCCTCATGTCAAGTTCGAAGATGACGTCTGTAGTAGTAAAAGTGGACGAGTACATGCTGGAGCTGGTTGTGTATCGGCATGGGCGATCAATTGGCACATCTTACCCTAAACTGCTCAGCAGCAACAACAGGGATTTGTAATACTTCGTTTCTCAAGCTGTCAACTGTCCTGTAGCATTTACATGTTGACTTAATTTGCATGCAGTATAATCTCAAAACAAACCTGGATCAGGTTCTCTTTGCACTAAACTTCAGGCTTTAACTATCTATAACAAGCACAGAGGTTTTAGCCTAAACCTCCTGATCTGGATTCATGTAAGGAATATAAATTGTTATTAAACGCATTTGTTGAATTAATAAAACTGTCTTTGTTTATGAACTCATGTTTGCATATTATTCTCCCCTGTTATTTGGAAAATAGAAATTAGGCCAGAGTTGACAAGATTTTATATATATACTGTATATGTATATATATATATATATATACACACATACAATATAATAGTTTTTTTGCCCAGATTTTGGTCTGGCAGGGAAGATATCCTCACAGGCAGCAGTTATTGAGTGCTGAAATAAAACTGAATGTTCTAGCTTTTTCCCAAAGTACCATTAACAACAATAATACAATTTTTTACTAAAACAACAACTTGGCAGACCTGCCATAATTAGCTGACAGCACTATCAACTGACTAATTGGGCATTAACTGATTGTAAAAGGGAAGAAATGGTGCTTGATATAGCTTTATTATTATTGGGAACACGTTTTCCAAAATTCTGACTGAATAACTTTCAGAAATTATTGTGGGAATTTACGACTGATTTTTTTCTGCAATCAAGGAACAAACTGGGTGTCACAGCTGCCTGGAAGACATAACGCAGGGAAGTTTCAAATAACTGCCTTGGACGCTCCCTCGCTTTGCGCATGCGTATTCAAACAAACCCATTACCATGTCAAACCACAGAAATGAAACAGTTCTTGTGGAAACTACCAGATGAAGTGGTGAATTGGCAGGTAAAAAAAACACAGGCTTTTCAAGCTAGATAAAATTCTCTAAAATACCAGCACTGACCGTGATAATCGACTTCTTGCTCACAAATAAACTTTTTGAGTTAGAGACAAGAAGCATGACTAGCTAACGGCTAGCCGCTCAGCTAATGTAACCGTCAGTTGGCAGCTCGCTGTCTGTTTGGGAGCCACCTGACAACGGCTCACATGATCTTAACTACTGCGACCAGCTCCTGCCGACAGCAGGAGAAATATTTTTTTTAATGTGTTTGTGTTTTAGGTGTCGTTTGGATCACTGGGGTGTCGCCGAGGGGCTTGTTAAACAACAAGCCAAAACAACAAAAACAACAACAGCAACACCAATATGTTTGGTAAAAAGAAGAGAGCACCACAGCCCAAAGGCCAGGGCGCTGCTGCAGCCAAGCAGGTAAAAACAACTCCGATAATATTGGATAAGAGCAGCGGCTGGGGAATTACTCACATCCTTTACAAAAGTAAAAGTGTCACTACACCACTGTAAACACTATTACTATCATCACAAGTAAAAGCCCTACCTAATTAAAACCGCAGAAGCATTATCAGCAATACGTACTCAAAGTAGTTATTTATCGTTTAATAAACAGGGGCAGTACACGATACACATATTGTACCAGATACAGCTAAAAGCTAAATTTCACATTGTGATTCGCAGATTGCAGAAATACAAGTCAGTTGTGGTGAATCGAAACTTTATCTTGAAACACAGACACAATAAAACACAGTAGGAATAATTAAAAATCAAAACAACCCCAGAAACAAACAACAGAGAAACAATATTCGTTTACAACCAGTGAGTATACCATCGCCATGTTTCAGAGGGCAGGTGTATTGTGAACTATACTGAAGTTTTACCATGCGTCTTTGTTTACGGTGGGAAAATTCTTTTGGATATGACTTGAAAAATTCAATAAACAGTTATAAACAAGTGCTCGTTTTGCAGAAGAGTGACCCCTATCAACAATTCTGTCAATATATTTTTTTTTATTACATATTCGAGCAGCACTGTATTGTTCATTCAAGGTGGAGCTAGTTTTAATTACTATATGTGCAAATTGAGTAGATTAGTCCAGTGGTTTCTGACATAGAGGTTGGGCCCCTTCAAAGCATCACAAGATTGAACTCACTGGAGTTGTGAGATGATTAATGGGGTAAGGAAAGTTTATCTTTTGCTTCCTGGTTTCAGATGGGTCTGTTTGTAGACCTGGACCCTGAGGAGATGATGATGGGTATGGAAGAGAATCTGGATGACCCGGACTTAGAGGCTGAACTTGCTGCTATAACTGGAAATAAACCTGCTGCTAGAGGGAGAGCCAAGCAGAAGGGGAAGAGTGAGTGCATTGGTTATGATTTCTAATCCTAAACAATCCCTTTAAACAGTCAGTATTATTTTCCATGATTGGACTAATATCCGCATGAAGCTGAAGGTCAGGTCTGAGGAGCTTTTCACTTGTATGTTAAGTTGTATTGTCCCATGGAAGGTAAATGAGATCAGAGGTCTGTGCAGACCAGTCAAGTTCCTTGACACCAAACTGGTTTTTACATGGGGTTTTGGGAAAAGTCCTTCCCCAAACTCCCACACAAAACTGTTATCTTTTCCATATTAAAAACCTTCTTTATTGCTTGATGAAAAGTATGACATCACATTTGTCAGGTACAGAGGAATCAGCACTTGAAACACTGCAGATTGCACTGTTGTGAGTCCTTTGCGAGTTACAATAGACACATGTTTTTCTTTTGGCTATAGAGAACATTATGATACGATTATGGTTCTAAAAACTTCCTGCAACAATGTGTTTCTGCATATTTATTGTCCTGGGAAAGTGGTTATGTCTTATCATGTGATATGTTCTGCCGTTGTCACTTGTAAACTCACTTGGATATATGACTGTGTGTTTGTGTTGTAGGCCCTTTGCCCATGGAGGACATTGCTAAAATGGCTGATGAGTGTATGAGGGATGTTGATGAGGATGAAGATGAGGATGATGTGGAAGACGACGAAGATCTGTTGGTCAGTGTTTGTGTATATTCATCTCTGCTCTCATAACGGGGTTTGTGTCAGTTTCAGTTCAGGTTTAGATTTCAGGATTCTGGACAAGGAGACCATTGTCCAGACACAAGTTTTAAATTAACTAGAATCAATTGCAGTAGCTGTACAAACTCGGTGCAGACATCCAACAAATGTGTTCTATTAATGGTTAAGCCCACAGAAATGAAACTGACTCCATTATAACATGTAAGAAACATTATAAGCTGCAGCAAAACCAGCATTTATTCAGTGCAAAGTTGAGCTGCACAGATGTACATGTCTTAATAGCTATAGTAACCATTATAGATCCACCTGATTACTGGAGGACAAAGAAAAGACATTTGTTTGTTCTATGTACTATAATGCTGGAGACAATCCTGAGCAAATACTGCAGTAACTGTGATAGCAATCTGTGCCAGCACATTTTACCATTCACACATTGTGGTTCAACTAGGCTGTTGATTGATTGATTTGTTGGTCTTAATTTCACCTGCATATTTAGGTTTACAGAACTTTCACTACAGCACGATTTACCAAACTGGCTAATGGAAAACGTGTGTCACTCTCGGTTCTCTGAAAACCAGCCGTAGCTGAATAAGAACAGTCAATGTTGGCTGTTGATCAGTTGCTTTATTTTTCCTCATCAGGCAGAGCTACAGGAAGTGGTGGGTGAGGGGGAAGCTGAGGATGTTGCAACTGTTTCCTCCACATCTTCTGCTGCTGTTGAATTTTCTCAAGTTGAGGTACAACACGTGCTGCTCTCTGCCAGCCATCACACTGACACTAAAATCATGTCACCAAAATTCATGTTAGTTGGCATCATTTTTTGTCTGCTGGTAACGGGAAAGGGCAGACGTGTTTGTCCTCTTTCCCTGCTGCAGCTTTACAGAATCATCTACCTCTTTATATTTTAAACTCTGCCAATTTTGATTTTTTTTTTATATATATAACTACCTCAAAACAGTAGTTGTTTACCTGATTATATGACAGGTAGAATAGATGCACTTGAATATTTTCCACTATTGCTTGTAAATCTATGCATTCCTGTAACCACATTTCCTGATGCTTATTCCATCTGTGTTTCAGTCGACTTAAAAAGCTTCGAATCCTTAATGTATTTTAAACAAGTGATTAAAAGATGAGATACAGATGTGCAGAAATGGCAGTTAGTATTGAATTTCGTTGTATTATTGATCTCTGACAAATACTTTCCTATCTCAAGCTGCCGTTTTTGCATGAGTAATTTCTTGACCTGACATAGATGTACCAGATGTTGACAGCATCTACCTCTTGTTTTGGTACTACACTTGTGAAGAAGCAGGAAGTAATGATCTCCTCAGCGGCTCCTGGCAGCCTCCAGCACACCCTGGAGGAGAGGGTGGCCATGTACAAGACGGCCTTACAAAATGCCAAGAGTGCAGGGGAGACTTCCAAAGCCAGGAGATTCGATCGAGGTTTGAAGGTGGGTGAGACTACTGCCTGATGAGAAGATATATACTCAAAGTGCAAAATTACAGTAGTGCTTTCGCAATAAGTTATTGTTATAAAATGGGATTGGTTTTTTGATTTTGTGAAATAAGATTTGTTGTATAAAGTAGCAATACGGTCTATTTACAAAGTGAAGTTTCTCGTTGAAATTACTCTTGAAATACTTACGAATGTTTGTTGGGGACTGTTTTCAGCTGTGAGTGAATACTTATTTATTAGTGAGTGAGTGAGTGAGTGTTTCCTGTAAAAAAAAAAGTACATGGTGTGTTCATGGTAATTAAGGAACATGTCACCCAGTGCAACACCCACAACACTGATGAGATTTGAATTGTTTTAGGACAAAATGAGCAACAAATGAGCTCTATGACACGATGAGATATCAGGACTTGGCTGCACATTTAATACTCGTTAGAAATACAGTGATATAGTGTCGCGTGTGAAAGTCTTTCGTTATTTGTAATATTTTATGATTTCTTTAGTATCTCTGTTCTGTGTATTTCAGTGGCTAAAACATCTAAAAGTAATTTTGCATCTGGTAGATTTGTGGTTGAGACATATAACTCACATACGTCACCACTATGTAAATGGTTGGATTCCAGATGCAGACTTTTCTTGCATATCATACCTCTGTCCATTTACTATATTTTTTGTCTGGATCTACACTGTAAGATTTAAAGGCAAAATGCCAGAAGAAAAAAAACTGTCAGCTTGAAAAGCAGTTTTCAATCTGAAAACAGCTTCCCAATCAGAGCTGAAGACTGTATGTAAATTCTATGAGCAGCACTAAACATGCCCAAAAGCTACAGATTTGTAGAAACACGAGAGACAGCCTGTCTTTTGGAATGCATTTGTCTGATCACACGGTTTAGCTCCCTGGAGGACTTCATGCTGTTTGTCATCTTTAAATCAATTCTCAGATTTTCATTTCCATTATATAAAATAACATGCGCACATTGTGCATGCCCGCTTGCACACTTTACAGTTGTGTTTTTAATTTGTCTGGATTGAACTGCAGTGATGCTTTATTTATTGAACGTTAAATACTTCTCTGTATTCAATGATAGTGACTGTTACTATTGCTCGCTCCAGACTTTGGAGACGATGTTAGCTGCTGTGAAAAAGGGGAGGCCTGTGAACGAGGCAGAAATCCCTCCTCCTGTCGCCACTGGAGCCTCCGCCCCTCGGCCCGCTGTTCCTGCACGACCTGCTCCCCCTGTACCCTCGCGTCCTGAATCCACTCCCTCAGATCAGCAGGAGGAGTCAGAGGCCACAACATCAACGCCTTCAGTACCAGAGATCGTCACGCCCACCAGTGAAGAGGAGCAGTCGTCATCCACCACTGCACCCGGTCTGAGCAGCGTCCCATCTCCAGAGGAGCAGAGAGAGGAACCTGCCGACCTGCTGCAGACCACTCAGACGGATGGTCAGTTTGTCTTGGTTTACACAGTTATATCAGTGATAATAGTGGTTATTAGAGAAAGTAAGCTCTTGGTTAGACAATTAAAAGCAGGAAATATGTTTTAACTGCAACTGCACCAACACTTTGTCTCAGTGCACCAGTCACAGCAAAGCACAAACAACCACAGTCATCTGTCCGCTGTAATGCCTCGGCTACCACGTGCTCACATTAAAGCTATAAGTTAGAAACTACAAACACACTTTGAAGATGGTCAAAAGATGAGCCACGGGGATTTGTAACAGCAATATTTGGTCCCTGACAACATAATATTTAATGCTGAAATGATCAGTTGATTAATGAATCACTCGATTAACGAATTGATAATTAGTTATTAGATAATTCTTTCTTTTTCAGTTTAATATCATAGAAGACTGTCTTTTGGACTGTTGGTCAGACATAACAAAACATTTTATCATGTCAACTTACGATGTAGAATTCCTTCAAATAATTGATCACTCAAGTAAATAATCACAGATTTATTGATTAGTTTCAGCCTTAACATCACAGTGGGTGATTTAAAGGTGTAAACGTCACTGTATTGGTTACCAAAGGTTGTCCATCATAGCAAAAGTAAATAAGGCACGCTGATGCCTAGGATTGGTAAATACCAACAGGGACTTGTGGAATTTTTATTTGGTCAATTTTTTTGTCCTAAATTAGAGACCGGTTGGGTATATTTTGGTACAATTGGCAAAATTACAATCCACAAGTAAAACTTTTTTTTCTGTAATGATTTTGCACTTTGTTTTCCAGCACATATCATGCATATCATACACTGACACATTGTAATAAGAATTAAGTCACAGCCAATGGAAAATCTTGGCTTCCTCATATTTATTGTGTATAAGTACTGTATATAAGATATTCACTCACTGAGGAATTTGTTCTCACACATAAATTGGTTTAGTTTTAATCTTTTTGCTTGGAGGTAGATAAGTTAAATGGTTGAGGTGGAGAGATTGTGTTATTTAAAAAGTTGCTTCTGAATATCTAATAAATGTGGCCTTTCTCTGTGGAACTTGTTGTGTATCCTGTGAATCCACAGCCAACGAGGCAACCAAGACGATGCTTTTGGAGAGGCAGAAAGAATACAAGATGGCGGCTCTGAGAGCCAAGAAGCAGGGAGATGTGGAGCAAGCTAAACTTTACTTCAAGACCAGCAAGGTGAGTTACACAACTACAGACTTTGGCGTTTTGTTTAAAACAAAGATAGTGTTTCATGTGCAGAAATGTTTTGCATACTATCTGCTGGTCTTGAAAAGTCTCAAATAAGCCTTACACTTAAGTTACTGAAATCTTAAATATTTTCTGTCTTAAAAAGTCTTAACTTCAACTTGGTGCACTCTGCAGGAGTCCTGGTATAAATATGAATCCTACTAAAAATGTGTTTTTTCTGGTGTGTGCCATCTCTTCATCCTTAGTTTATATTATGGTTTTAGCACAATGTCAGGAAGCTAATGTAAAAGGGGAAATGTACGTAATAGAAGTCCAGTAGACTAATGTGTAACTGCCTTGTAGAATCTGGACCTGGAGGATTTTTTATTTTTGTAATAAAGAAAAATGCATAAAAAAAGCATATGATACAATTTCTATTTGTTTTGAGCCAAATAAATAGTTTCAGTTCTTTTTACAGTTCTTTTTATACATGCAACCTGTATAATGAAATTGACAACATACAATATCAGCAGGATAAATCACTAGACACTTTTCCTCATTATTAAATAAAATGTATCGACGCTGAACTACAACTGTTCCTTGATTGTGTCTGTTACATTTCATGTACCTATGTATCACTCTGAACTAAATACAGTCTGTTGCTTCACATTCTGACTGCAAGATTTCTCAAGTATGTGAAACATGCCAACAATTTGGACGCTGACAAAGACCATCATTATGTTGGACACTGTTGGGATTTGTTGTATTTTTTTGGTGCAGAGGTTCGACGCAGTGATTGAGGCGTTGGAGAAAGGACAAGCAGTCGACCTGAGTGGCCTTCCTCCATCTCCAGGACAGGGTGAGGAACCCTGTTATGTCATGTTTTTATTTTAGTAACAGGCTGGCAAGCAAACATTATTTATATAGGGCTTTTAAAAACAAAATTTAATTGGACTGCTTTACTTTTCCAAGGGTGAGGTACAGTGTTGTAAACAGAAACCTGCAGTATCTGTTGCTGTGTGATACAGTTCATCTCATGTTATTGTGTCATAGGTTCAGGAGGAAGCTCTGCTCCAGTGAAGCAACTTTCTTCTGGGCAAAACACACAGGTCACCCAACCGGTTGCAGCAGTTCCAGGTAATAATAATTCCATCATTTGTGTAGTAACCACATGAGCTTGTGTTGTTGAGGGGGCGAAGTGAAGTTTCGTTTTGACCTGTCATGTAGTGCTGTTTCGAGTTCCTTCTCACGTCTCTTAACAGTATTTTTATCAGTCAGCTAATGTCACCTTGAGCTTTACATAAGAGGTGACTTAAAAGACGTGGAAACACACTGCTTGTGTTGTGCACAGCATGTATAAGCATGTCTACAGAGACTGTTTGTCTGATAGAGAATTTGTTTAAAAACTGCAAACAACAATACACCAAAACTTTACACGGCAGATGATGAATGATAATGATAATTTGGATTTGTGAATAGAAAAGAAAAAAAAGTGAATAGAACAAATGGAAATTCAAAACCAGTTGACAAAACAAATTTTCCTACAACAGAAGGAGACCAACGTACCATCATGAACAGACTTTGTCTATATTCATCTGTCACACACCAGTAGACAATGGTAAAGCATCAAAGCTTGATACCTTTTGAATTCCAGCCAAATTGCGTCCACAGTACTGAGTCAGAGTCTTATTTATTTATTCTTCACTAAGATACTTCCTGGTCGAAATCATAATATTGTATCATATTTTTGTGCCAAATGTTTTGTACAGACAAAACAGCACTGATGCATTTCAGAACATTTAAAACAATACTCAAGCTCAGAGTTACATCAGTATATGTTTAGTTTTTCTGATTGGATTAGTTTTTAGGTAAAATCTCAAAACAAAACAAAACATATGTGGAGAAACTATTAGATTGTTAACATTGTCTCACTTTCTCAGCCCCTGCAGCCCCATCAGCCCCTGCAGCTCCCAAAGACGTACTGGAGGCTCTCGAGCAGAGACGGGCAAAGTATGTGGAGGCGTCGGCTCAGGCTAAAGCCAGCGGAGACGACCGCAAGGCACGAATGCACGACCGCATTGCTAAGGTACACTGAGACTAGACTCTCCTGGTGATATCCTTTAGAGAGCAGAAATGAAATAGTTGTGAGCAGGTTTAGTCCTTCTGTTTATCTCTGAGTTGGTACAGGTATCATAAAAGAGAATAAAGCTGCCACTGTTATCAGAATGGTTTTCTTTTCTTTCCAAACCAGAGATTATGCAACACTTAAAATATCAATTGATTATCGACTAACTAATCGACTAATTGTTTCAGCTCTATGTGAATTATAGGTCAAGTTTTGTTGAACAGGGAAAAAAGCGCAAAGACAGAGAGAAAAGGATCAATCTTTTAGCTGCTGTTTAGTTCTTTTACATATAACAGTTAATAATAACAGTTAACAGTGTTGCAGAGAGTTGTCATGTTAATAATGACATTGACCCCTCAAACTATGCATGGATGAGAACAACCAAAATACTGTTGCATTACCTCTGTTGTCGTAAACCATTTAACGTCTCTCCTCCTGCAGCAATACCAGAGCGCCATCCGAGCTCACAAAGCAGGAAAAGCAGTCGACTTTGATGAGCTGCCAGTTCCCCCTGGTGAGATTCTTTTTTGATTCATGTTTTTGAGTTGACAGTATAATTTTCGAGTTACTTGTAGCTCTGTGAAATTGGATTTGCATTGTGTTTAATGCTCTGTAGTCCCGTGGTGTTACTTAAACTATATAACAACACATTGAGTCTCTGTACCAGTGCCACAAGACATGTTTTTGAAGTTGACCAAAAGATAAAAGTAAATCTAAGGTGTAGTGTTTAAGGTCTCTTAATCCAAGTCAGAATGAGCATTTTGTTTTTATTCCACAGGCTTTCCTCCAATCCCTGGCCACAAGGCAACAGGAGCTGAGCAGGGATTCGTTGCTGCTCTGGAGGCAGCCAATAAACTCGCCTCTGCTGATGCTGCTGGAGCACCAGATGAAGAAGATGATGAGGAGAAAGAAGAGGAGGTGGCTGTTTTACATGATCATTTTTCTGAGGTCTCTCTGGATAAATTGTTGTTACAGTGTCTTGTGTCTGTCGTAGTCGAAGCCTGCTGTTCCAGAAGAGCCAAAGAAGGTCACGTTAGACGTCTCCACTGCAGGTCAAGGACGGAAAAGGACTCCTTCAGCTTCACCTGAAAGATCAGCTGCTAGGGATGGACTCTCGCCAACAGGTCAGTTTCAAAAGTAGAGCAATACTTACCTGATCAACAGAACATTAATCACCTCTATTCTTAAATCAGTAAAAACTGTTTCAGTCATTTTTAAAGCAAAAATGCCAAATATTCTCCAGTGTCAGCTTCTTAAATGTGAAGATTTGTTGCTTTTCTTTATTTTACGTGACTCTAAATTAAAAATATTAAGCTTCAGGACTCTTGGTCGGACAAAACAAACAAACTGAAGACATTACTGTGGGCTCTTTTTTCCTTTCAGAGACTAAACAATTAACCTAATAATTCAAGAAAATATATAATCAATGAATTAATCACCAGAACCATGGATGATTAAAATAATCCATCAAATCTTATCCTTGTAAACAGAGTAAGGCAGCTGATTTTATCCGTATGAAGCATCTCTGTAGAGATGAACCTGATGCCCACTCAAAAATACAAGTAATTGTTTAGGAGTGTTTCAGCTTCAATTTTCTTTCTGTCTTTGTCCTCCAGCTGTTCAGCAGCTGGAGTTCCTGGAGGGTCGGAAGAAGCAGTACATGAAGGCGGCGCTGCAGGCGAAGCAGAAGAACGACATGGAGCAGGCCAAGGTTTTCCTCCGCACCGCCAAAGGCTTCGACCCGATGATTGAGGCAGCGCGCAGCGGGAAATCTGTGGACATCAGCACGGTGAGCAGAGAGTAGATTTACTCTGCTACTGGCAGTATATGTTTTGTTTTCAACTGGATCCTTTAATGGTTTACAGGTAGAAATTGACCTTATTCATATCTATCAGTAGACACTGCATTATTTTCTGATCAATGTTTTAGCCCAGGATAGAGCAAACTGTTTGGTCGCACCAACATATACAACAAACTTTATTTGTTGTATATGTTGGTGCGACCAAACACATCAAGAAAATGAACTGAGATCGTCGTGGAGATGAGGTGTACTGACAGTGCTCCTATTCCTCAAAACATGAACAATGGTTGATGGGAACACATGGCGCCCCACTGTAGCTGACCATGTCTGTGCCATGGTCTGTGCTGTGCCTGCAGGTGCCGTCGCCCCCTGGTGACGAAGACGACGACTTCATCCTGGTTCATCACAGCGACGTTCAGATCTCGGAGAAAGCTGAGCAGGTTTACACACAACTGGCCAAGATCCTCAAAGAGCAGTATGAGGTAAAACTGCAGGATTAGGGCCGGAACATTATTTCTGATTACAGGTTAAAATGATGTTTATCAAAACTTTTATTTTGAAGAAAATCTATATTATTGTTAAAAACAAATTCTCTCAACATTTTGACTCTTGGACCACAGTTCATGTTTTGTCACCTCCCTGGGGAAATGTGGTCATTTTAACAAACTGATAATAAAAGTAACCATATAATAGAAACAGGATTTTTTGAAACTGAACATTATAGAAATATACAATACTGAAAATTTCTACACATCAATTATATGGGGATAAAATATGGATTACAACATATTAGGGTTTACAACAACAGACTTAACATAAAAACAGGACTGTCTTTTACTGTATCAAGTCTCAGCACAAATCTGAAAACAGGTTTAAATAAATACCTGTGATGTCTATTGTTATTTTCAATTTTTTTTTATTTTGAAATGATTTATTATACAAGTAAATGTTTTTAAATGTGTGTGCATGTATACTCTGCCAACACCATGACAATTTCCAATTTTAGAATTTCCATTGCCAGGAGAAACTTGAATCTCTCTAAAAACCCAACATTTTTAACTCTCTGATATATTTAGAAATCTCAAAATTAATTCACATCCACAAAAAGTTTATTTTTTCTGTTCCCAGTCTGGTTTCTCTGCACTGATTGTGAGTCTCCTGACTCTCCTCCTTTTAGAAATGTATGACTCACTCCAAGCAATTCACACACCTGGGGAACGTCTCCGAAACTACAAAGTAAGACTCCTGTGTCACTCACAGTTTTCATTCAGCTTAGGTTTATATACAAACTCCAAGCTCAGGTATAACACTGGAACTGGCAACAACACTCTGTGTCCACTTTATTAGTAGTAATTTCTATGCTTTGATTATTTTGGCTTCCTGATTAGTTACATCTAAATCTTAAAATACACAGTGAACAACAGCAGCATGATGATACAAAAAAAAAAAAAAAATGACCATGTTGCGTTCACTGACTCTGTGTGCTGGCATTTGTATCCTCCAGGTTTGAGAAGATGGCGGAGAGCTGTAAGAAGAGTCTGGAGGTCCTGAAGCTGGCTCAGTCGAGGGGTCTGCCTCCTCCTAAACATCACTTTGAAGAGAGATCGTTTCACACTGTCAGGTGGGCACGTTCAGGAAATCTGACATAAATTTATTCTGTGAAAGTTAAAAACTGTGTTGTGTCATTAGTTGTTAAGGTAGAAAAACATTTAAACTAGCACTGGTGTAGAATAAGAAGTGGCATGTTTTGTTATGTATTTATAATATTTGAAAGTAGATGTTTGATATATGGTATGTTAATAACTCATCTGTTGCACTGAGGCACAAGCTTTTCTTTCATTTTTTTTTCTCAAATATGAATGAAGCATATCCTGTACAGTTGTATGCAGCAACGTTTTTACAACAGGATGATGCAAAGCAGAGCTCAACATCCACCATGAACTACTTCAATAAACACAAGCTGAAGGTTTTGGAAATTCTGTTGATGGATCTTAAACATGTGCCTAAAAATATCTCAGAACTTGACGTGATCTGCAGGAAGACTAGAGGAAAATTCCTAAATCAAGAATATATAGACTCTCAGCTGGTTGCAAAAAGTGTTAGCAAGCTGTGCGCTCCACCAATGAGGGGCTGACTATGTACTGACTCAGTAGGGCGCCCAAATCTTTACATGCATGCATATGGAAATGGCCCAAAGGTGTCGAAAAAAAAGACAACGCACACCCTCTCCCTCTTGTTGTTTCTGTTGTATAGTTTGCATCATTTCCAGTTCTCCAAAAAATGATTTTGCCTTGTATCAAACTGCAGGTCTAAAAGCTTGAGGACATTAAATGTAAAATTTTAAAATATTGTAAATAGTAGCTCTTCTCCAGAGCAGATTGACAGTTATCTCTGGTGATTGTTTTCTTTGCTGATGCAGTTTTGTTTCCGTCTGTACTCCATCACTTATTAATCACTCATCATGTCTTTTTTTTCTTCTTTCACTTTCCTTCTTCTCTTCTTCCTTCCTGCTTTCCCTCCGTTTCAGGATATTTCCAGAGCTGAGCAGTACTGACATGGTTGTTGTTATCGTAAAAGGGATGAATCTTCCTGCACCAAGTGGTAAAGAGAAGAGTCTAAACATATCAGATCTGCACCGTACAATATGTCCAAACAGGGGCTGCAACTACATGGTTTTAAATACACCAAAAACTTCTGTTTTATTCTATTTAATTCCGTTTTGAAGCCTTAAAAGTTTCTGTGTTTGTTTTCAGTTTTAAGTGCCACTAAAAAAAAAAGTCTTTAAAAGTCTTACATATAAGTTGCTGTGACCTTAAACTTTCTGTCATTATGGTCGTGTTGACTCTTACAGTTTATTTTTAACCAAAAACTTCACATTCAGTTCAGAAATGAAGGTCTGGTAAAAAATAGAAAATATATAAACATTGTTGGAAAAGCACATACAGTTCGATGCTTTGTGATAAAAACTTTTCTTCTTCCCTCAGGAATCCAAACAAACGATCTGGATGCTTATGTCAAGTTTGACTTCCCCTACCCCAGCACTGTAAGAGGGTCTGTTTTCTTTTCACGGCTACCACGGCCGCTGACATGATAATCACCAATGGTAACTTTTTTTTTTTTGTTTGTTTTGTCACCACCAGGAGCAGCCTCAGAAACACAAAACAGCTGTCATCAAGAACACTAACTCCCCGGGTGAGACATGAAGATCACTGTAGGACTAAATACATACTTTTAATTTGGAACTTTATTTTCTGTCCAAAGTACTTTGTTTGCTGAATAAATGTTAGCTCTGCATCTCTTCATCTGTCATCTCTTTCAACCAGAATACAACCAGAGCTTCACGCTGTCAATCAACCGCAACCACCGCGGCTTCAGGAGGGTGGTGACGTCTAAAGGCCTCAAACTGGAGCTGCTGCACAAAGGGTGAGTCACAGACGGATCAGCTCGCTCACACCGCAGCGCGACACCCTGCCTTAGGTTTAGGACATGAATGTGAGTTCTTATTTAAAGTCAGTTCGCATGTTCTCCTCGTGTCTCCGTGAGTTTTCTCCGGGTTTTTCCGGTGTCCTCTGACACTCCAAAGATTTCTGATCACGTTGGCAATGAAATATAAAAAATAAAAAAATAAAAAGAAGTGTAATCTTACAAGTCTTCATTTAGCCTTGAACTCAACATAAAATAATCTGAATCTGGAGTCTGTAGGCGTTACTGCATCTGATACCTTTCATATGGAGGAAAAAAGAAAAGATTGAGGTTAATACTGCATCAACTACTGCTGAGGTTATGAAAACAGATGAGGTGAAGCATAGAAATGTACATGTCATTATATAAGGTAAAGAGTAAAAGAGAAGCAAAAAGGAAGACAAAACTTTAGTGTTTGTTGACAGTTACCAAAGTACGGCTACATGTACAGAATTACAGTAGCTCCTTGTACACAGTGTTGTCTGTTATTCCTTCCTCATTTCCTTCAATAACGTTGGTGGCTCTCTGTCCCCTGGAGGAGGCCGTGTGGAGCGGTAGAGTTAGACGCCAACTCGCTCATTTTCTTGTAATTATTACCTGACCTCTCTGGAGATTCGGTTCCACGAGTGAATCTCTTGTGTTTGGCGTCTTCACATCTTGCTGTGTTGTTACTGTTGTCGCTCATAATGTAAACTGTTTAATCCAATAAAAACAGTAGCAAAGTAGACCTAGAAGTGACCCCCATGCCTCGACAGTGTTACCGTACATCACGTAGTATATACGCAAGGGGAAAAAAAGAACAAAAACGACTGAACGAGAAAAACCTGGTGTCGATTGAAAGGCTTCATTAAGAAAATTGATTCCTTCAAAATGTCGTGCCCCTAGCTGCTTCCTAGACGAAGCAGTTACACAGACAGACACAAAAACCGCTCTTCGATTATAGTAGAAGGATATCAGTGTTCCACGCTGTTCTACGTGTAGAGTGAGACACCTGTCCAAAACCTTTTGTTCTGTTGGAAATATCAAGAAGTAAAATTAAAAACATTCAGATTTTACTTAAAGGATGTCCAGTGTCTCATTTCACTGTGTCACAAACGCTGTCATGCCAGGGTAAAGTGACAGTGATGTTGTTGTCGTTGTGCGTCCTCTCTCAGAGGTTTCCTGCGGAGCGACAAGCCGATTGGGACGGCCCTCGTGAAGCTGGACAAACTGGAGTCACAGAGTGAAATCAGGGAAATCGTAGAGGTGAGCGGCACTTAGTTTGAAAACGACTGGAACAGAAAAAGAACCTGGAAGAGAGAAGTCAGAGGTCAGATGTCGTTTTCAGTCCCATTTGAGATGAAAGACGCTCATGTAAACATCAGTGTTGTGTTTGTCCTGCCAGGTGATGGATGGTCGTAAGCCCACAGGAGGTCGTGTTGAAGTGAAGATCCGACTGCGGGAGCCTCTGAGCGGTCAGGACACGCAGACGAGCACCGAGCGCTGGCTGGTGATCGACCAGTCGCAGGTAGCACTAAATTCACTCTGTTGATCTTTTTATTATGTCAAAAGACAAACCTGATAATTGTGTAAAACTCCTGATGTTTTTTTTTTTTTAACTTCAAGGTTCTTCTGTAGATGAAGATTAAAGACAACTGACAAGATACAGGTAATTATTTCTACAAGTTAAATGCAGATAGAACATTATTGAACTTAAAGGAATAATTTCACATGTTGGGATTTAGACTTTTTTGCTGAGAGTTACGTGAGAAGATTGACAACACATAGAGCCAAGCCAGCTGTTTCCCCCTGCTTCCAGGCTTTATGCTAAGCTAAGCTTACAGGGTGTGGCTTCATATTTATCCTACAGATGTAGGATACAAATGCAAATGTGCATATTTCCCAAACTACTACTTTAAATGTGTTTAAGAATATGTTTGAGTGTATTTGATGATTTAATACTTTGAATTTCCAGCTGACTGATAATGTGTTTGTCTTCCAGATAAAAGGCACTCAATCAAAAACACTCAGAGGAGGAAGAGGAAGGCGTTTCAGATCTGATGAGGACGGTCTGCGGTTCAGATTGGACTCAGACCTACACGGGTCTTTGACTTTCTAAAACTTTTGCACATTTGCAAGACACACGAGCTCCCTTTCACACGGCGGTCCACCAGGAGGAGACAGGGAGCTGGTTTACGGTAGGTCAGCTCTGGCTCAGTGACATGAACCCGGAGACTGCCTCCAGTCTGAGGAGCTGCTGTGAGGTCGTGATGCCTCAGGCAGACTTCAGGGCAACAAGCTGAAGGCTCTTTGAGATTTAAGTCAGAGAAAAACAGTTTCCCAAAATGTTTTCCTCTTGCATCAGTGTGGCTCCTGGAGGACGGCAGTGTGGCCTGTGCTAATGTTGAAGGGGCTCAGTGTCGAGCTAACCTGATCCTGCTGCCCGACATGACTTAAGTTAATATAATATATCAAAGAATGTGTACATATTCCTCATATTATACAGCTCTGGTATCTAGAACTGCACCTATGCACTAATACCAAAGTAATCACTGTTGCTGTAAAATCCTGCATATTTGAAAGCGCCTTTAGCTGCCAAACCTGCGACAGTGGACGACACGAGAGGTTAATATATGTGACGAGACAGAAATTGTCAGTTTTTTTTTCTTTCTATTGTTTTCCAAACAATTCATCTGCTTCTCAGTGTGAAAACATCAGGCAGACGCAGCACCCTCACAGATGTGTTACAGGAGTAAGCCAAGAAATCAAGCTACTATACAAGGTACGATTATAGAATTATTTTAAAGACCACACTCCCTTTTTTGGCACCTTTCACTTTGATAAATCTTTAAACTGTTCTCTTATTTATCTGTGGCTTTAGGTGTGTTAGATTTTCTTTGGTCTTGTCTTGTTTACACTGAGCATCACAAATCTGAGCGAAGTTTGTGAGAAGTTTCAGTCTAAGAGAGAAAGCTATTTATTTTATCTTAAGACAGATTCATTATTTAACAGATGATTATGTTAAAAAAAGTCATTTCTAAGTACACACCATCTACTCGACCATAATATCATCCTTTTGGGAAATTCACTTAATTCATTTGATGAGCATATGAAGCTGGAGTCAGAAAACAATTAGCTTAGCTTAGCATAAAGTTCAAAAGCACACCCACCAACACCTCTGATGCTCACTGACTGACACGTTAAATTTAATATATTAAATCTGTACAGACTGAGCAGGTGAGCGAAAAAAATTTTAAACGTGTGGAACCATCTTTGAAAACTATGCATCAGTTCTGTATCTTGGGATTAATCCCTCTGTGCTTTAAAGGGTCAGTTCACCCAAATTACAAAACGAAATTTAACGAATGGTTTGTCACACATTACAATGTAGTTAAAAATAGTGGTGTATTTGTCAACAACTAACCTCTTCTGTATGCATCCAGAAGTGGAGGCAATAAAATGACAATATAGTAAAACAGTTATTATATTTTTTAAAAAGTATCATAGAAGACTGCACAGTAGAATCTAGCCTCTTCCAATCACGTTAATAACGTAGTTTGTCATTTATTTTCGGACCAATGACCAGACGAGCACGACACTGGCACTAATAGAAACTACGGCACTTAACCCATTTTTTTCCGAACATAAGTTAAAGTAAAAAACAACACAGTGAAAATATAAATTCTACTTTATCATTCAGTGAGTGTTAATTAAATAAATCACTGTTGTTTCACATTCACAGTGCACTTAACGTTACCTGTAGGTAACCTGCTACAGGTCACAGGATACAGTGTAACACTGGTGGAGGGCTGAGGCCGAGCACTCGTCTGTTTTACGTTTTCAAACTGCCTCAACTTCTTACTTCAACACAGTGGATGAACATTTAAAGTGAAAGATCCGATAAGGGATCCAAAATGTTACCTGCTGCTAGAACTCATCCCTCGCTTTAGCCTCTTTCAGCTTATCGTTTTGGTACCTACACCAAACAGCAGACACGTTCAGAGACGAGCTGGTGAACATAGTAGTTTAGCAGCTAAAGAAATATCAGATATTTCCACCAGGAGTTGGTAGACACCAAAAATAGAGCTAAAAGAGAGAACATAAATTTGTCAGAAACATTTGGCCCCAAACTGGCCAAATAAAATGTATTAATAAAGCTGTAAGTGAGAAAATTGAGACAAGATGTGATTTTTAAATAGTAATTTGAGTGAACTGACCCTTTAAAGTTTCAACTACAGCATTGTAACAAATGCTGACAAAAGAAGCCATAAACATACTGAGCCAACTACATGAATCCCATTTCCAACAGGTTTACCTCAACTCTGTCTGCAACATGATTTAGTTGCCAAACGTTAAAGTGGTCACAACATTTCGTTTCTCTTCTTTGTTGTTTTTATTCTGTGCAGCACTATTTTAGGAAAACATCATGAATCAGTGCAACTGACAACTGACATTAAGTTAACTAGAAACATTGTCCTAACTAATTAAAGCACATTGTCACCAATCATTTTACTTTGTGTTGTAATATCTGGATCACCTTCGTGTTTACAAAGATCAATGATGTCGCGTTGTATAGATTTCCAGAAACGATACGAAACAATCTCTGAAACAGAAACGAGAACTTATTTTGTTTTTAATTATGGACTGAATTTCTCCTGCTTAAAATGTTCCATTAAAAAATACCTTGTTTTAGTTTTGCACTGAAGTATTTTCTAATACTTGTTGCTTTCTTTGAGTAAAAAAATCTGATTTAGAAAAAAAATAACCACTCATTTCAATTTTCTATAAGTTTTTATTTTACATATACTACAGTTTTTTTGTTTCATAAAGACCACTTTTCTTGACATTTGTAGTGTAAAGAAAGAAAAACATGTACAGGGTTTTTGGCTTTTCAAACATTTTTGACCAATGTTTGTTTAAAAAAAAAAAAAAAAAAATTTTAACAAAACCCAGACAATGAAAACTGAAAGAGTGGGTTGTTTTCTACGTTTCATCCACAAACTAGAGGATACAACTGTTAAAATGCAAAGTTGATTTGCTCTCTTCACTGTTTTCAAGCTCGTTTCTGTTTGCATGCAGTGTTATAGGTTTGGATAGTAACATCTTACAACTGAAGACAAAAAAATAAATGCTACTTTCAGTCAGACAAATTGCACCTTTTTTTGGATTTAGGACATATTGCACACGTCAGATAATGCCAAAAATAACAATTAACATAAAACAGGGAGTCTGAGAAAATAAATCCTTGAAGTCTCCTCTTCATTTATGCTAATTTTTTTTTATAAAAACAGAACTGCTGAACGTCACACAGTGAAGACACAGTGATTCAGCGACACCAGCTCTGGTATGATCACAGTAAATTAACCCAGAACTGGTGACTTTTGACCTCAACGTTTTAATCAGCTTTACTAGAATTACTTTGCTACAGTAGCTCCTAAAATACTTCAAATTGAGTAATAAATTAATACAGAATACCTACAGGTCTAATTGAAACTGGAAGCGTCGGCTCTTCTGCAGATTTTCATGTGATTGTCTGATTCTCAGTTGTGATGACGAGATTGTTTTGCTCCAATAAAATGCTTCAACAAAAACCTCTGGTACTGCACTGGCAGTACTTTTTGCGTAGCCCCTTCTGGTTTTACATGAGCATGATTAAAGATGCAGAATGAATACTGTTCAGAGCATGTCCACTTGACACGGTGGGGTTTTTGGTGATTAGTCTGGTCGGAAACAAAAACACATTTTGCAGATTTGAACAGAAACAGGGAGGAATACATTCTTAAGATTTTTTTTTTTCCAGGTCCACGTTGCTGAGGGAGAGCACAGCACAGTACAGAGCAGGGGGGGGGGGCTGCAGGTAGACCTCCAACAGCCTGATCTGTTTATAGATACACAAACAGTTGAGGCCTTTGAAGACAACACATCGGCGATCTACAGGGTTTCCTACATAGGTCTGCAAAGTCTGGAGCAGGATGGTGATGATTTCAGGTTTTTGGAAGGATGATCAGTTGTAGAAAATGTGAGATGAAATACATTCAGCTTCAAGTCGATCTTGCAGGAACCCTGGATCTTTAGACACTGAACGTTTCAATTGGAAAAACTTTAGTCTTCCAGAACACAGTGGCAGCAACCCCGACGCTCGCTTTATCCCTCCTGTAAATGGCTTAGAATCCAGTGCACTGCTTCTGCAGTTTATATATATATTTATATATATCTTTACATCTTCGACAGTTATTCTCTTTGTATGATTAAAAAGACGCCAAAATAACTTGAGAGGTTTTTCTAACCACTGCTGGACGAGACACCGCGCGCTGATGATTCTGAAGTTGATTGATGAGATTAAAAAGTTTTCCCTCTTCTGCTTTTTCAGCTGTATTTACAGATTGTTTGAGTTTATCAATAAAGCATTGGAACCTTTTGATCAGCTGTCTACCTAAGGACAAAAGAGCATCTTTCTGACTTCAGAGTAACAAGTGATCATATTTCACAGCAGGAGTCTGTGACGGTCACTTCAATAATACTGTCTGTCAGTGGGATCTCTGGAGGCTACAGATGCTATATAATATAATGGAGGAGAAATTGTTCTGCCTACAAAAATATGTACAAGTCAATGCGTTCGTCCATGAAGTAAAGCATCTGGTGATTGATGAGTAAAGCTTAAGAGATGAAGCAGAGATGTTTTGTTTTTTTTTTTCCCTTGATGAGTTGCTGCTGCAGGCACTGAGCACCACGGTGCAAAAAGAAAAAAACAAAACAAAAACAAAACAAAAACGTAATCACCACACAGAGAAACCTTCTCCCTCCTCGTTCGATGATTTCAAGTTTTCCTTGTTAACGTAACTTCAGAGAAAACTTCCAAACTTTTCAGCGGTGGATATGAGTCTCCCTTGAAAGAGCATCCGTGCTACACAGAGGCCTTTGAGTTCAGTGCTTCAGGACCGCTGGCTGCCACAGTGACGTTGGACTGACGGGTGATTTAAGAGGCCGAGGAGCTACGCAACACCACCGCTGGAGTCGGACAGCGGGTGCGTCCGAATACCCACACATGCAGCCGTGTCACAGCAAATACTGATTTGATTTAGGTGTTTTCTGTTTAGTTTATCAACTTCATTCGTACCAAATGCAGTAAAGTAACACTTTTGCTTTCAAAAATAATGCCATGAAGAGTTTTTGGGTGCCTCTTTGTTGCTTTTTCAACAAAAACCAACGTCCTCGTAACCTCACAGCGACAGGGAAACTGCAGCTTTTGAAAAAAGTAATTATAATTTTGGGTCTGTCACAACCAGCAGTTTCTGTAGTAATAAAGGAATCTTCTATTGATCACACAGATCAATACGTTTCCCTGCCATTCAGCGTCAAGTTATGACTTGCATTCACGCAAATCATGGTTTCATTTAGAGCTTAGTTGATAACAGGTTGATTAAAATAGCCAAATATTTTGATAATTGATTCATCGTTTAAGTTGGTTTCAAGCAAAAGTTGATGTTCCATGTTCTCAGATGTGTTTTTACAGTAAACTGAGTATCTGTGGCTTTCGGACTATTGGTCAGACACAATTAAACACTTAATGATGCCACTGAGCTCTAGTAAAATTGTGGACATTTCTCTGATGTTTTTTTTTAAGTAAATCTAGAAAATAACAAACAGATTAACTGATGATGAAAATAATCGTTAGTTGCAGCTTCAGTTTTGTTAATTTAATTTAATAATTCATTTAAAATCACCAAAGACAGGGCTACTTGTTAAAGCTCTGGTCTCAAACGCTTGATTATTACGACCCAGAGCTAAGAGTATCTCACAGTTCATCACGGTCAGTCTCTGCCAATAAGCGGCTTAAAGGACGACAATCAACTCACATGAATGATGTTTGTGGCATTAACATAATGGCCAACAGGCTCCTGGCTAATCTAATAGAGCAGTGCAGTGTGGGTAAAAGGACGGACCCAGTGTGATCGAAGCACCTGACAAGTGAGGTGAAAGATGCCACGTGACAGATGCCCCTGCTCTGAGCTTCCTCGGGCCCCAGGCGACCTCCAGAGCACAAACGACGGTGGTTGGATGCATAGGTTTGACTTTTGAGGAATGCTACCCCACCTGGCACGGCACAGTTTTCTGGCTCTTTTGAAGTGCAAACGGTTGAAGGGAGATGACGGAGGGATGGAGGACCAGGCTGTGAGATGATGACAGAAGGTTAAAGAAGAAAAAGAAAAGGAAAAAAAAAGAAGATGTTTGGAGGTGGGAGCTCCAGGTTGTCGGGATGTGTCCGGCTCCTAGGAAATGATCTCCAGGATGTAGAAGACCAGCTCCATCACCACGGGGCCCTCGCTCAGCTGACACGCCCCGCTGTGGATGACGGGGATCAGAGCGCTGTCCAGGTCGCTCAGGTACTGAGGCAGGAGAGGCTGACCGTTACTTCCTGCCAGGTAACCCACCTGTGACAACGAAGACAGACAGTAGACAGAATCGTAACCACGTTTAGAGTTACAAGTAAATGATCACTTTTTCCTCAGGGTTGATAATGTTGTTTTGTTTTTATATAATAATATAATATATATATATATATAATATATCAGGGCAAAGGAATTTATCATGTAACTACAGGAACAGCCTCAGTGATGCAGAACAAGAGAGAAAAAAAAGCATTTTATCAGTTTTCTAAACTCAGGAGCCCTGGAGGCCAGGGAAGAGATGAACTGCAACGAGCTCATGCGCGCAACATGAACCACAACATCCCTGAGTTTGAGTCCAACCAGGAACCTTTGTTGTACTTTGTTTCCCTTCATCTCTCCACTGAGTGTCTATATTAAGAGGCCCCGGCCTGATCTCCATGACAAAGAACTTGTTGTGACTGCTAACAGAAGTTAAAAAAAAAAGAAAGAAAGAAAAAGTTTTATCTCATTAATATGCAAATTAAAGCAGCAAGGCACACTGAGATCTAATCAGATCATCTCCTCTATATGGGGTCGCTGTGATGGAAGTAAGAAGTTTCTACCATTTATTGTTCTTCACAAGAATAATGTTTCCTCCTAATTAAAACAATTATCTCATTGATTAGCAAAGATACAACATGTATGTTTGTGTGCGACATATGTGGTATCAGTTTGAACTGTTTATAGTTACAGCAGTTTATGGGAAATCAGTGTTCCTTATTAATATGTACATTTATGCAGAAAGTTTCTTCAAACTTTAATCAGATCACCTACTTCATGTGGAGCACCTGTGGCGTAAGTCTTACGTTTTTACATTGTGTTAAATGTGTTTACAGAGTCACGGCCGTCAGCATGATGACATAATATCCTGCATTCAATGGATCATGGTGGCGAGAAAAAAAAGTGATATGAGTAAAATTCAGGGAGATAATTGAGATTCATATTGTCAGTAATTCTATAACGTTGGTTTATTGTTCTGTGGGAAGCCGTTTACATTCAGAGGTATCTTTTTTTATTATTTGGGAGGAGCTTCAGGCTGTAGATTAGAGCTGCACTGATTCGTCGATTAATCGCTTCAGTGACTTTCTAGCTAAAATAAATATTCTCAAGTTCCAGCTGCTCAGCTGTGAGCAGTGGCTGTTTTTCTTTGTGTTATGTGATATGAAATTGATGCTTTGGTGTTTTAGACTGTTGAGTAGAAAAAAAAAACAAGCTATTTGAAGACATCCATTTGGGTTTTAGGGGAATTGTAACACGCAGGTCTGATATTTTATAGACCAGACAATTTATCAGGATATTAAAGAAATTAATTGATAATAAAAACAATCATTATTTGCAGCCTTAACTGAATTCTTTACATGAGTCAATTAATACAAAGTCAAAATGGACGACAAATGCTAACTACACAACTAACGGCCACGAAACAGTCCGGGAACTGTGAGGCTGAAACCGGGACATGTTTCATGTGCAGTTTCTATTGATTAGTGGCTTCACAGAAACACCTTCAGTGTCTACTGCCCCAAAACATTAAAAAGACACTGCCTCACCTTTATGTCATACAATACATTTCAAATTTCATGCCAGAACCACCCGGTCATCTCCTCTGTGTGCGCCATTGTTCTTTTAGAACATCTAAACTTCCATCATCGCACCTGGTCAGAGTCCAGCGTGACCCTCAGTCCCAGTTTGGCCATGCCGTCCTCCTTCAGCAGCTTCAGGTGCGGACACAGCGCCATGCAGAACGCTCTCGCCACGTTCTCCGTCAGCCGGCTGTGGTCAGCCGGGTCGCTCAGACCGTTGGGTTGGTCTTCACTCTGGAGGAAGAAGACCTGAGGAAATCACAGAAACGCGGCCTTGAGAAAGATTTCTGCAGGTGTAGTTTATTTTAAATATTTGATGGAGCAGAAGAAAAAAAACAAGAGGTCTCCTCAAAGAGTCAAGTGAGGTGAAAAAGGGCTGAGCCAAAAAAAAAAAAAAAAGATGTTCCTCTTTCTTCTGGATAAACAGTTTAAGTTTAAAGTTATCCTGGTTATCCTTTTTACAGTTAAAGCTACACTGGGCAGATTTACACTACATCATGTTATTTGTTCACAGAAAACTAAACACTTCTTGAACCGAAATTTCCTTCTATAAAATTTTTTCACAGAAGGTCCAGGTTGTTGGTGAATCAAACATTAATACAGAACTGACTCCTTTATGGCGTCATCTATTTTGCTCTTTAATTCCCTTTAAGGCAGGAACAACATCCTGCCAGTGTCTCGTGTTAGAATTTAATATAGACTCCATTAAAAGAGACGCTGACATCTCGCCCAGTAAGATCCTGGTTTTTCTTGATTTTCTTACTGGTGCTCAATAAAAGGACCAGTATGAGTCGGTACCTCTGTCCAGCGGATGACTTTGCCGTTGGCTTTGAACTCGGAGCCGTGGAAGATCTTGACGCTGGTGATGGACTCCATAGACTTTCCGTCGATCGGACTGATCACACTGGATAATCAAACACACAACATCACAGTGTTGGATTAAACTAAATTTACCAATAGAGCAGAAATGTAGGGCAGAAGAAAAGGCGGAGGTGGTGAGACATGGTCAATTAATATGCCCTTGAGCAAGGCAGTGACCTGCCAGCTGCTCAGTTGGAGCTGCTCAGTGGCCAACATCAAAGCCTCTGGCTGAGCTTGTATTCAGCCAACTTGTCTTATTTTTCTTCATTTTAAGTCTATTCTTTTACAGCGAAAGGCCACACAAATGTTCCAGTGCCACCCTTTTACTTTTTGCTTCCGCTGCTGTCTCTGGGCCAGATGTGTTTAATTGTTTAAAACTGTAATTACAGCCTCGCAGTTGTATTCATCCTTGAGTCCAAGTAAATGTTTGTGCAAAATTTGAAGGGAATCCCCTGAGAAGCTCCCGAGATATGTTGTGAGGTTACCGTGACCTTTGACCTTTGACCACCAAAATGTAATCAGTTCACACTTGGAAGTGAATGTTTCTGCCAAATACGAAGAAATTCTCTCACGACGTCACTGAGATATCATGTTCACAAGAATGGGACGGGCTGATGGACGGATGGACAACCTGAAAACATAATGTCTCCGGCCCTGGCTGTCTCCAGCATGGAGGCATACAAAGGCATGTTTTACCAAGCAGACAAAATATGAAAGCAAGCAATGGATCAGGCTTCTTACAACCAAAAAGAGCATTAATTCCATAAGTAATCGTCATCACACTTCAGTGGTGTTTTGTTACAGAAGTCGTTACACATGCTAAAGACAATTTTAAATTCTAGTGGACACTTTTATTCTCATCTTTCTATTTAGAGCAAAAAATAAAGTGCAAGAGGTCTGAGAATGAAGGTCAAACAAACAAAGGATGTACAGTATAATGTCGAGATAAATAATGCAGGAAATTAATACTTAAATTACCACGATATGACGACAGCAGACTAAGTTAACTTATGCGGTGAAATAAGGGTTAAAACAGCTACTGGGCAGAGAGTGTTCTGCTAATGAAGTGATAGAGTATCTGGTGAAAGAGCTCAATTATATTTAATGGTGAAGAGTCACATTTAAATTTGGAGATTTTATCAGGCTGCTGTAAAATTGATTGCGCTGGTCTGTATCTCAGTCAGAGCCACGTCAAACTACATCATTCCACCCGGCTGCTGCGGAGAGTTTCCTCCAGAGGGATTCCACGAGCACGCATGATGAGTTTTTATAGCTAAGTAGTAAATGTAGTGGTTGGGAAGCTATCAGTTCAATTGTCCGTGATGTAAATGCATCTCTCTCATGTCTCTCCTCCTCTCCTGATCCCTCTCCTCGTCTGTTCACAAGGTCTCTTCCCCTTCCCCTTCCTCACCCCTTGTTGAAGTTGTGGTCGTCCTCCGTCCACTGGATGTGGATGAGCTCCTGGTTCTCCTCCTGGTCGGCTTTACCGCACGTGATGGTGAAGTCCTTCATGTCCCTCAGGGCTTGTCGTAGAGAGTCCATGGTCTCAGCTGTGATCTGGATCATCACACCATCTAAGGGTGGGAGAAGAAGATCAATCATGAGTAGTGTTCAGACAAATTGTCTACTAATGAATAAGTTGATGAGCAATTAATCACTTAAAGGTAAACTTGTCATGTGGAGTACGGTGATGCCAGCAGTGTAACATCAGTTGGAGCTGATGCTGGAGAAATGTAGAAATTCACCAGGAAGCAGAGGTCTAACAAAAAATACTGTACATTATGGGAAATGTAGGATCCAGAAGTTTGGAGCTTTAAGTACACCGGGGACAAAACGACGAGGCAATTCAGCCTCTACTGCACTGATTTTAAAAAGAGTATTCGAGTGACTAGTCTATAGTGAGTCCCCCAACTTTATGGAAGTACAATACTAAATCCTTCAGCCATTTATCAAGTATAAATACCAAGCATTTTTCAGATCATTTTCTGTTTTTCACTTTCTAGTTGAATATCTTTGGGTTTTCGCATTGCTATTCAGAAAAAAACAGCAATTTGAAAACTTCACCTTGGGCTCCGTGAAACTGTACTGGACATTTTTCTGAACAATTGCAGGACATTTTTATCAAACAATAAAAACAGCAGATTCATTTATAATAAACTAAGAATCATTTCAACAAATATTTCATTAGTCACATCGGGAAATACAGGTGCAATCCTCTTTCACAGGATATGACATTTTAAATTGTGATATAAAGGTAGTGTTTATGTAATGTACACACACTTTGGTGTTCCAGTGTGATAAATACCTGGAAAAATCAAGGCACTTTAACAATTTCAAACAAAATCTTACCCTGAAGCGCCCTTTCTCATGGTTTGCTGTATAGACTCAACTGATATTTCAGAATTTTTACAGCCAACATGTCGTTTGTTGTCACATCTCACCTTCCACGATGCTGGTCTTGGCTAAGAAGCCCGACGAGGCTTTCAAAGCACCACTGAACACAAAGAAGCAGGCTCCAGTAACTGGGAAAAAAAAAAAAAAAAAAAAAAACAAACAGAAAAAGGGAAAAATAATCACAACTTCAGTTCAACTTCACAAGTCAACCACTGAGAGCAAATTATTTTCAGGCAAACAGACAAGAGAAATAACAACAGCCAGCAATTTTCCGGCAAACAACCAGACAGAGTGGAGGGGTCTTAAATGTGATGAGTCTGTGTCTGCGTCAGCACCTTTGCGCGGCTGGTGATGGATGCTGATGGCCTGCGTCTGATAGTTCCCGTCATCGTTCTGGACACACACCAGGTGGGAGTCGGCCCGGTCGTTGAAACATGCCCCCATGGCCAGCACGTGTTCGTTGGACTTGTTCATGGCCTTCATCAGCTGCAAGAACATATGATATCCATGTCTAATTAAGCTGCCCTTTGGGTGTGTGCTGAGGAAAATGGGCTTAAGAGAGGCTGCCTGGTTAAGCCTAATTGCAGTGGGCTTGTGGGTGAAGTCCTGGAGTTAAATGGGATGGTGCTGAGATGACAGATTGCGGAGAAAGACACTGACACGGGTGGATATCAATAGTTGAAAGATTCCACATATTAATTCTGCTAAATCCCCTGTCTCTGCATCTCTTTGAAGCCGTCCTTTGCAAATCAGAAATAAAACTGAAAATCTGGAGGGCTTTAACCACTTGCTGCGCTAAAGGCTCGCCTGCAAGCTGTTGAGAAACGATCCCCACTTCACATTACTGGGTTCCCATCTGTTACTGCATCAGCAGCCAAACGCTACAACCGGCACCACTCTCTCCACCAATGGCTCATTTTCTCAGCCAAATGGTGCTTCGTATGTATCACTTCTTCTGGTTGGACATTCATTCACACCCTTCGAGGCAGCAGCATTATAACAAGTCGGCAGCCTACGCCGAATGTTCAGCTGCAGGGGCCCTGGAGAGTTTGTCACATATCACCTACACACAGTGAACATGTGTGTGTGTGTGTGTGTGTGTGTGTGTGTGTGTGTGTGTGTGTGTGTGTGTGTGTTAATGTTCAAGGAGCTTTTAGAAAACCTCCTCCACTGATGTCATTAGTCTGGTGGAGGGTTTTACTGTGTTAGCGTCTTCAAAAAGTATATATAATCCTGGAAAACATGTTCAGATGTGCAACATATGAGAAACAGCTCTGCTTTCTGTGTGTCTACAATCCACTTTCATGCTTCAGTTTGAAGTTTTAGGGTGCTTCGACACCAAACTAATTTGCCGCAGTTCAAACAAATTCTGGTGCATTTGCCCATTTGGTTCTGTTCGTCTAGACTGGTGAGTTTTGTTTGTGGTGTGAAAGCAAAGCAGACCAACAACAGGACTTTCACAGTCACCAAAACTGTCCAACGATTGAGTAACTGTGAGTCTGTGAAGCTTCATGTTAGTAGCTCTTGGTTTATTTGTAGAGAAAAAAACAAAACAGCAAGATTACGAACCAGACCAGACGAACTAAAACCTTTTTCCCTCAGTCTGGATGAACTGAATCAAACCACAGGTGTGTAAGTGACCTTAGTTTTAACCGGTATGTGATGTTGTGTGATGTTGTGTGTTGTTGACGCTCACCTCATTGTAACGATTACTGGGGATCTTGATGCTCGTCTTCCTCACCTCCATGTCAACAACCAGCCCTTTCACCACCGGCAGCGTGTACTGGTAGTTACGGAAGTCCTACAACGGGCATGGAAAAACCGCGGTTTTTGATTGGTAAAATGAACAAATTCTAACAAAATAACTAACAATACGAAAAGGAAAAAGAAAATCAAGTTGCCCGATAAGTCACAACCTTACTTGACAAAATCATCTTCCTACAGACTTGTGTTATCATATCTTATTCTTCATCAACACAGCAGAGTTCTTCAACCGTGAAAATAAATAATAACAGAGCACACCAGAGAACAAAGCACTTACTGCGAGCAGGTTCATGATCGTGTGACCGGTCTCTCCAAAGAGTGGTTTTCTGAAGCGAACACTGAACAGCGGACACGGATAAACTGCAAAACAAAATGTTTAGTTATTGAGAAATCGTCACTAACATGTTTTCTTTGTTCCCCGTGATCATATTTTTTAATGTCAGGGCCAGTTATTATTGTTCATCAACTGTCTTATTCAGTTGTCATGGAAACGTATCAAATACTAATTGGCATAATGAAGCCAATTTGGAACCAATTGTAGCGTTTTGGGTTCAGCGTTGACAATAATAAGTAACAGCAATGTGGTCGCAGAAAATGATATTTTTATTTAGTTTTAATTCTTAGTCTGTTGTTATAATGGTATTCCTCGTGTGTTTTAATTAACTCATTATATCAGTCTTAGTTTGGGTCTTTTTTTGTTCTGTGGATGAGATGTTTCCAGGATTTGTAACATTTCATTTACTGCACAATTTGTGTTTTCTAAGTTTTCCCATCTTCATCATTCATATATGCAAATGAACTGAACAAGAGACACCACACACCAACATCAAATACAGTGAACTGTGCCTGCAGTTAGGAGGAACGCTCCTAATCCACAAGTGAAAAATAAGGCTGCTTTTTTCTCCAGCAACCAAAGCTCCTTAGATGACTATTTTTAGCCTTATCTCAGCAAACAGCTGGATATAAGATCTCGCCACAAACTCTCATTAGCAATAAAAACCAATCTCGGCCTGAAACTGCGGTTCAGCGGGCATCCGTGTGCTCACAGGCCTCCCGACCTTCTGCTGGTCACTGCTTAATGCAGGAGGTGAGAGCGTAGAGAACTGCACTGTTTGTGCGGAGGATTAATTTCATGGTAATGCTAACATTAGGTGTTTAAGAGCTTCAGCTGTATGTGGCTTTGTTAATGTATTCTATCCATGCTCACTGGAAGCAGGCAAGAGGCTTAGCGGAGCCAGGCGGCGCTCCGTGCTGGCAGGTCTGGCTGTGAGAGACGGGGATTTGGTGGAGGGGAACCTCTCTGATAAAAACCCCGTACAAGACGTCTGTGTTCGTGTGAGAAGTTGTGAGGAACGTACAAATGCAGGCTGGTATGAGGTTTACAGGCTTCTTCTGACAACTCGCATAGTAAGCTCTCTAGATAAACCTCTTCATGTTTTACCATAAGAAACCATCAAACCATTAGAGGACACTCAGCGCTCTTTGCTCTGCATTTCACTGAATTTAACTTTGTGATGTTTGGGTTTTAACATTTAACAGAAATTTGTCGTCTTTGTGTCGGATTTCTGCACTGTTCAAATGTTTCAGTGAACAGGTTGCTTAATGACCTTGAATGTGGGGCTCCATTTTGCCACAGGTAATTCATGCAATCAGCTGGCACAGCTTGTACCTTTTTGCTGTTGTTCCCTCTCACCAAACGGCTCCTGATGATGATTTTATAGTGAAGCTGAAAATTTGACACTGGAACATTGTCTCTCTGTCCTTTTTTTTTTCCTTTTAAGTAACCTTAACCTCATATGTATTAAATATCAGTCCAGGTAAAGGTCAGGTTACATTACACTTCCTGAAAATATTCACATGTTTCCCATTCACTTGAGTTGAAGCCCACAAGTATGTATCTCCTGCTCCAACAAACATTGCAGTTCAAAGTTTTGTTCAACTTTGACCAGGCGGATGTGCTCAGTCAGCCACTAGAAACTGTGTTATTCATTTAGCATATTTTATAATCATGTTTAGTGCAACATTACACCGCACTACAAACTGCAGCGCTGCTCTCAGACTGATTACACTTCAGGATAATTTGGATCAATATTTATGCATTACCCACATCAGAAACATGAAACCACGTCCTTTTTTGGAGCTGTGTGTAAAGAGAATGTGACTGGACCTTAACAGAGGAGCAACTTCTTTCCCTCAGGACTGTTGCAGAGATACAGCCAATTATTGAATCTCTTACTTTCTTAGTACTAACCAAGTATCAACCTACCTTTATTTTTTCTTTTACTCTTTGCCATATTTATCCACTTGTGTCTCCTATATGTTAAGCTTTAGTGGCTATGTTAGTTGTTTAAACGTTAAATGTTCAATTAAAAGTTGATCAAAAAATGATGGCAGAAAATCAAACATGTTTATATTTACTAAAATATGGTATCTAGAAAAAGTTTTGCCATCAATTGTGAATCTCAAATATCATGGCTGGACTACTATCAAAAATTGTCAAACCTTACCCGGCCCGCAGAGATGAGGTTGATCATGGAGGTAGAGACAAAACTACAGACAACCAAAACAAACTGCCTACAATCCTGCTGGGCCATGTTCAGAAAATAACGAATAAGACTGAAACTCTATCTGCTGAGGAAGGGCATGTGATATGATTGAAAGCTCCAGGTGATGTGTGCACTGTTTATAGTGTGAATCCCAGTAGTCCAAACTCACATCGGTACTCCGCGCCCAGCCGCAGCATGAGGCGGATGGGGAAGACCTTGGCCCAGGGCGTCTCCCACTTCTGTATCAGGATGCCAAAGAGGTAAGGCGGGTTTGGCAGCAGCAGGTCCTGTAGTGACTGAAAGGAGGGGCTGATGTAGAGGAAGCCGCCATGCTCCTTACTGCCCAGGAAGCTCTGCGTGAAGAAGGAGTGACTCAGGTGGCTCAACACGTTGCCTTTGGGAGATGAGGAAGGAGAGGAGAGAGAGGTTAAAGATACAAGAGATATGAGGAGGAGGAAAAGGGGTTGGTGAAACAGGAGAGGGAAGGCACAGTAGGGAGCGGGGGAGAAGGTGGGGAGAATAAGTAATGTAATAGGTGTTTGGCGGCACAAAGTGGAAAAAGTAGGGAATGAGATGAAGGAGACCGGATTTAAAAATGAAAGGATGAAATGAAAGAAAACACCAAGGCTGAACATGAACACAAATGAGAAGCAAAGGAGGAAAACAATAGAGAAAAACAGAGGTTCTCATCCTCTGAAACAGGAGATAGATATGAAAAGCAATGGCTCTCAGTGTATTTTACTGGATTACTGTGTGGATAGGGAGCCTTGCTTGGTCTGTATTAAGTTCTACAACAGTGAATGAAAACTTGCCTGCTCACCCTGCAACCTCATATTACCCAGAAAGGTTTCATGTTACTAATTATCCGTGGGAGGGATCGCTGGCTTTAGATGGCACGTAACACAATGAGCGTAATGACAAGACAAAGCTCAGTGGCTGAGACTTGCTAAAGCCAGCACTTCTTCTCGAGCCCTGACTGACAGCGACTTAATCAGGAACGACACACACAATATGGCTCCTTTCCACCAGCCTGAAACTGCTCCAGTGTGAATATGAAAAAGGAAACAGCCAGAGGGGAGCTAGCCATCAAAGTCACCCGATATTAGCCTTATTTGTTCTGCAGCATACGGAGTTAAAAGCGCAAGGCAAGCGGTGGGGAGGTGTCACGCCTGGAGGGAGGCGCACTGACAGCGGGACACTAATATTTGGACCATGTTTCATAAAAAAAAAGGCCGAGATACAATTCAGCAGCGGCAGACAGTAACCTGATTTCTAAATAGAGGACAAGATGGTGTACATGTCATCCCTAATGGACAAAAAGTAGAGCTGGAACATTTTCCCCTTGCGTTACATTCGGGTTAACTCATTTTTAACTGGACAGCACCTGACTGAGACAGGTGGACTCACCTGTGGACCTCCAGGCACAACTAGTAATGAGCTGCTGTCTCCCCCAAGAGGGGCCCATGGTGGAGTTGGACTAGTTTCACAGTGAGCCTCCTGGTGGAGTGGTTCTTACCACTGAGGGCCTCCTGGTAGAGCTGCACGAAGTGGGTGAAGATGTCTTTAGGGATGGTCTTCTCATCAGGGAGACACTGGAGCAGAATGACCACCTCTGCCTGGCCGACGGCGTGCATGCCTTTAGTCGTCACATACCAGCACTTCCGGTTTACATCTGTGGGTTGAGACAGCAGAGATGTGGAGTGATTCTCTTGGTGATGATACGTCTATTTCTTATATGGATTTGAATGTAGTATGATGCTGCTTAGACACCTGGACTCCTGCATCAATGCTGTCTCTATATCAAGGACTACAATGGAAATAAACCTTGGACTTTACTGTGTTAATCTTGACTTTTTCTAGATAGTGTGACCTGTCAAACAAACTAAACTAAAACAACAACTAAAATTTCATAAGCCCCGAGTCATGAACCTGGTCACATTTTAATGACACTTCTGACTTAGCAGAAGTCTGAATTGAATGCTGTTATGTTGTGACAACAGCACAAGATTAAATACAGGCAAAGAGAGATTACATGCATTAAATGTCTTGTTCCACTGTAAATTCACCACTCAAATATCATCTTTGCAAAAATTACTTTAATAAAATACAAATTACTAAATTAATCTAATTAGAAATCAGTCTTTGAAAGTGATTTTTTCCCCTCACAGTGCTGGTATCTTATACACCTATAGCAATACGAAGACCAGCTGTCTTTAATTTCAATTTTCAAATAATATCTACAGCAAAACGCTTTAGATAAAGGATGTGAGCAAACAGGAATTAATGTGAGCCCCAACTCAACGTCTTGTCACTCTGTGGTTTTACATTGTTGAAGACTGTAGGCAGCAGAATAGTGTAATAAAAGATAAATTCAACAGAAAATTTGTTGGTGAGAAGCAGTGAAAGAGCGTCCTTCCCACCCACAATGGTCATTAAGAGACTTAAGGCTTCAACAGCAAAATAGGTTTTTAAATACATCACTGATACAACCTTTTTGGGTTTGGGTATATTTGGGTATCGCTGCTCAGTGAGAAGAAAAGAAAAAGAAAAAAAGCTAAATCAGGCATAATAAAAATAAAATGTAGACATGTACATATTTTTATATTTCACTTAGACCATCGTGGGCTTTTTATGCATCCTCAATGCCCCATATCAGTTTTTTAAACGGTAGAAAGACACCAGCTGTGTAACTCACAATTCACAAGCTTGACCATGGCGAGCAGGTTAGCGTTGAGCACAAAGACCAGGGGGTCTGGGCCTCCCTCCTCCAGCTGCTGCATTAGGACGATCTCCGACGGCCTCTCCTCCACTGCGTAGTCTACAGGTGGGTTAGGGTGGGATGAAAGAAGGAGACAAGGGTGAAGGAAGGGAGGAGTTGAGGTCAAGTTAGACAAATAGACAGAAAGAACAGAGTATGAGAAAGGGTGGAGATGTCAGAGTGAGAACAAGGGGGGGGGGGGGGGGGTGAAGATGGAGAAGCAATTATAAGTGAGGTAGGAGAGGGAAATGATGACCAGTCCAAGTTAACAACAGCTAGAGACCCCCAGAATGATTCAAAACATCATCACAGCATACCCATGTACAACCCCCCCCCCCTTCTCCTGTTGGCAATGAGTGATCATAACATGAGCCGTGATATAAAGCACATGAGAACAAGCACAAACACAGCAGCTGACGGAGCAATGAAGAGGCAGCAGAATGGTGAGGATGAGGGCAAGCACCTGTGATGTGGCCTCCCGTACCTCCTTTGACTCCGGTGGAGATGAGGATGGGAGGGAGCCCGTCCTCCGGAATCAGGCTGAGGGAGCTGCCCACGGGGCTGCCCACCGGGGCAACAGGGGTATGGGCTGCCTGAGGGTGGAGAGGAGGGGTGGGGGTGCGAGGTTATATGTACTGCAGGTTATAACACACAGTGAGATGTAATAGTACAGCAACAGAATCCAAAAGCATGTTTGTGGCTGTGATTATGGGTACGACAGGTGTAATAAGTACAAGGTGCAGCCAAATCTGCCATCAGCACCTATAATCACAGTCAAAGGTGCACCCCTGGTTACTGTATGGAACAGGTACCATCCACTGTTTCATCTATTTCTTCAAAATAATGTACAAATTTACATTTTTAGGATAAATAATGAGAAAACCAGAGCTATCACTGTCTCTTCTTTATTAACCCAGTTTAGTTAGGCAAACACTGCTGCTAGTTATTTATGTTATTTACATTTACACTGGAAAGCACTGCTACACTGTCAGGTTGTGTTGTAAAAAAAAAAAAAGGATCTACCTTTTGCACAAACAACAGCAGTAAAAGAAAAATGCACCCAGAACTGATGTACTTAAAGGGACACTCCAGAAATGTAGTATTACTTTTCCTTAAAATTACAATATTTGTATATTCACAATAGGAAAAATGACTATGTGTGATGTAAGACGGGTTGCTCATAGTGACAAACCCACAGAGAATTATTATCCAACTCCTGCAGGGAAATCTGAGTTATAAAGCATCTCTCATTGTTTGTTATTGAACATTGCTTCGGTAAACACTGGTGAACACAGTGCAGCATTTAGCAGCTAGAGGAGTTAGTGGAGACTCTAAAAGTGAAACTCTGTAAGCAGTGGATACAAACTATACCTTGACCCTCAATGTCTTGTAAGCTGCTTTCAGACTTCATGCAACCAGTTTGTAATGCAAGCTCTCTATTAGAAATGTGTCGTCTCCAAGACTAAAATGATACCAGTTGAGTTCTTTTCTCAGTTTTGATAGAAGCTCCTCCAGGGCCACATTTGACATCATACAACTGTGTTCACAGGCTGAGTAGAACTCGCTCTGACCAGTGAATCGATTTTTACATGTAGGAATGAACCAGCGCCCTTTTAACATTACTAATGGTCCAAACTGAATGTTCTGTCACTTTTGCCTTCATATCATACATTATACGGTGCTACACCATGAAAACGTCTAGAAAAGCACAATAAGAGCCTGTGTTTATCAATGGCTCATCTACTGCCACTGGTAAACAACAGCAGTCGACTTTCCGTGAGCAAAATCTTTGGTTAAATTCATGCCAGTATGGTCAGTACGACTTTCACAATCTGAAAGTCTGAATTTATACTCAAGTTGTGCCTGCATAGCATCAGCAGGCCATCTCAGACGGAGCCATTTAAAAGCTTCAACAATCACTCTGTTCAACAGGCCATGAATCATCCTGACAGTTGGCATTCAAGTTCAATGAGTGTGGGGCACAAACACAGAAACAACCAAACGCAGCTTGCTGTTCTGTTTAATGCTGTGAGGCAAAAATTTAAAGTAGTGGTCACTTATGTTGGCTTACAGTGAATAAAGTATAGTATCTTGCAGCTTTCAGCATTTCAGTCTGCTGGGATTTCTGGGATTTCTGATTCTGATTATGCACACAAGGAATGTTTCTTTTGAACTCTGTTTACTGCCCATTTATTACAGTCCTTGAGCCAGCAAGTAAATCACCAAGAATCCCACAGAAAGAGTCCTTTGTGGCTTCCTTCAGCTAATATGACCATACACGCTATCCTAATAGCATTAGCTGTGGGTGAATGTTTTTCGTGCCAAGCCTACCTCTGAGGACTCAGAAGTGGAGGATTTGTTTGAACACGAGGAGATGGCCAGTGACTGGGAGGGAGCTGGGCTGGGAGTTGGAGGTTTGGGGGACTCTGCTGTGTCTCCGTTAGGTAGGACCCCATCAGCAAACCATACCCTCCTCTGCTCACGTGACAGGGACCCTAAATGAGAGAGATACTAAATTACATTTTACCTGAATATCTCCATTGAACAGCCACACTCATACCAGCACATGCACAGTGCACAAGCAATGCACAATGTATGACAACTGCAAATTAATCCCACAAATAGCAAAAAAGCAGTTACTACTAGAAGTGGGGACAGATTGTCACTGTAAAGGTAAAATATAAAGTGCTAAGAGTATTTTCATGCTTAGTAAAGGTCGTACCCTCGTTGCCAGGCTGTTTCAGGACTCCCACAGGGACCATGACGGTGGGAGGAGGGGAGCTGAGTACCCCAGAGGCCTGAGCCTGTTGGAGAGGGGGGATGGTGGAGCAGTACTCTGCTGGGTTGTTAGGGTTTGGACTCTGGTTGCTTCCTGTGGCCGGTGTCTCCCATGATTGAGCTGGCAGACAGAAAAATATCATTGTGTGTGTGTGTAGAGTCTAAAAACTATACAGATTGGAAAGTCGGTCTTATAAGCAACACATCAAATTCTACATGTAAGCAGGTGCTGGATGTCTAAGATGGGTAGAAAAATATTAATATCAAAAATAACAGTTGTACACACAGAAATTTATTGACAGTTTAAGCATCACGCAATCAAGATACGTGCTTTTTAGAGCCTTGTTAATAGTATTAACATACACAGTTTTATCTTTTAAAATGAATGGGATTTTTTTGACATTTTGGCTCGTCATAGTGTAACGTTCACAGGTGTTACAAATTTCATTAACGAGGACTCTGTTCCAGAACGTAGCCTAGTGAACCATTCTTGTAAAACAAATGCAGTTGTAATTACAATTATTAATTGCACCTGTGCTTTTCCTGGTATGAAATGTCAAACTGTCAGCCATTAAAAAGGTCTATTTATACAGTAGCCATACTTCATGTACTACATTACCATACTACATATAATGCTCCTCATGTATGGAATACCAAAAATCATTCTGCTGCAACAAAAAATAACTCATTTCTGTCAACAACAGTTGTATGTTTTTGGTGCTGAACAACCACACGCACTGTAGGATAAGCTTTACCACAGCTTAAATAACTCTAAAGACCGACACTTTCAGTATTGTTTTTAACAAAGGGACCAATAAAATACCAGTATTTGTTTGTGGATCATTATCCTAAACGTTTTTTGTATTAATCTACCATTGCTTTCTCCTCCTTTCAACTTTCAACAATTATAACCTTTTTAAATGGAGCAGCATCCTCAGTTGTGTTTAAGTGCACATAACCTGGAAAGAACTACGGTAACTTTCTTGTTGCATTGATACTCACCACTTGTCAAAGCAGAATGACACGTGACACAGACGCGGGCTTCCTTCTTGTCCATGTATGTGAGCCTGCACTTCAGACTGCAGCATGTCGCGCAGAACACCTTAGAAATAACAGGCAGACACACAGAAACATGTCATTTGTGCCACATGCGTACAAAAGTTGAGCACACCGGACAAGGCCGTGTGACATTTTCTCCAAATTATTTGAAATTTACAGTAGTTATTCAAAAAGGAAAATAAGTGCAAGGACGCGATGATTAAGTGTGCAGCAAATGTACCATTTCATGGATATTGATTTCCTGTACTTAGCCAGTGCTTCAACAAGCTGCAGCTGTGTACAGGGCACTTCACTTTCAATGGATTAGCACCTCATTATACATCATTATCCAGTAACATGAATTTAGTAAATGATTAGACTAAGGGTGGAGGATCCTTTTAATTTCAGAGCCTCACAGCAACATAAGCTGGTTTGTGGATCTACCACTCTGGTGGTGGATGCTCTGAGGATCCCGCTGCGTCTATTGTTTTTGCGGCCCCACTGCTGGTGTCAGTATTACTGCAGTGCCAGCTCCTCCCTGCTCAAGTGGCAGAGCGTGCGCTTGTTTACCACCATGGGAAATTAAGTAGCACTCCGGCGATTTTACAGTGCAGTGTCAGCGGCCGCATCTTCACATTGAAGCAATGTGCGGACGTCCCGCTGCATGTGTGGGCGGTCATGATGGTAGAAAGCTACCTGCATAGCCACTGAGTTTATCTGCAAAGAAAAGCCTAAAAAGGAACTCATCTATCAAAGCACTGCACTTAATTTACCCCCTTACTCTAGAGAGTCCAACAAAGCTTCTATAAGTCACTGATGAAATATTGTTCTATAAAATTTGCAGTTACTGTTGTATTTCATTATCATAATTGTTTTTCATTCTTGTCCTCATAAATTTTGCCTTTCCTTCAGTGCATATTTATCTTGTTTTGTTACCAGTAGTGTATCTTATCTGGCCATGTTGTGGACCTTCACTGCACCACTCACCCATAACATTGATGATTGCAGATAAGAGTCTATACAGTAAAAGGTTACTCACTCCTAAGAGACCCAGCATGAAGGCATCAGCTGAATCCTTAATTAAATATATTGTGCAGAAATGTAAATGTGCAGCAACAGCATCATCCAACATACTCACTAACTGTAGTAGGTTACCACTGCGTGATATTAGGAGCATTAAGAGGGTTCTTTTCTGCTAAAATGTTGTAATGCAAGTTCTTGGTTTACCCATTATTCCCTCAACTTGTCCTGACAGGCTAACATCAGTAGGCATCACATCACTGGCCCCACAACAGAGGTAGTAGCAGGTCTAGACAGCAATAGTGCTAACAGCAAAGACATTTTTCAGCCACAGTTTTTTAAGTCATTGATCTTATTGTAAATAAAATAAATATTTTGGTCTATTAGTCTGTACAGGCTACTGCAGGGGCTTTTATCGAGTTTCTTGTATTCTGAAGGGCTGTCCCCTAAAACTATCCTTTTCTGTTGATGTTTCAGACAGATTTTTTAAAAACTATTTTACTGTCTTTTTAAATGTTATCCTGATGCATTTCATTGCCTCATGTAAGGCTCTTTAGATTGCCTCTGCTGTACAAAAAAAACTTGCCTTGCACAGTAGAACTCATTATTATAAAAGTAGCTACTGGAAATATTTCAGTGACAGCACATTGTCTGCTTTTGGTTATTTATCATTGTTATAATTGGCTACCTATAATTAGAAAAATAAAATAAAAACCAGACAACAAATGTAGCCCAAAAATTGCAGTTATCCCTATTTTTAAGTGGGTTACAGTGTTTTTAGATGGGATTTTCCCTTTAAAGCAGCTCTAGCGCTCTAACCTTGCCGCAGGCCCTGCAGTGGTGCCTCCTCTTGGTGAAGGTGAACTTGACATCACATTTCATACAGACGGGAGCCTGGGAGTCAGGCACCCACACAGGGGCAACCTCGCCCAGCGAGCTGGCAGGTTTCTTGCACAGAGCGCCCTGTTGGCCTGCCTGGAGGTCATTGTCTGGGCTCTCCGAAGGCATCAGGGAAGGAGAGTGGACAACACCATCTCCGTTCACCCCTACTGCAGTCTGATCTGTCCCACTTTGTGTTGCTTCAGACGGTGTGCCTCTCCAACACTGGTTCTCAAGGTTCTTGTTCTTGCTGACAGTGGACGGGCCAAGCTGGTTTTGGACCTGGCCCGACAGCGGCTGAGGAATCTGGAGTTTGAGGCTGACCGGCTGCTTCGGTCGTGCCCCTCCGTAGGGAACACTGACCGGCTGCAGCCGGTTGTTATTGAGTTTTGGTTGGATGCTACCAGACCCCACTGCTCCTCCCTCGCCGCTCTCCTGCTTGCTCTCCTCCATTTCTTTCTCCTCAGTCACAGAGTCCTCTTTGGAAGGGACAGGAGAGGGAGAAAAACCCTCCTCCTCTTCCTCCTCTCTCTCTTCTGTGTCTTTCAACTTAGAATGACTCCTCTCCTGCTCCAAACCATTAGGAAGGCTTGTTATTCTGAGGAGTTGGTCTACCTGTCCCTCTGGACTACATCTCCTCTCCTTGTCCACTCTGTCAGGAGGAGATATACCATTCTCCTCTGCCTCACAACCAGCATGAACATCTCTCCCCCCATTCAGGACACTGTCTCCCTGCTCCTTGTCAGAATTTGCAGTTTGTCTCTCTTGGCCATAGTCCTGTAAAACAGCCGTACTAGCCTCGTCTTTGACACCTTCCCCAATTTGTGTTGCTGGTTCCACATTTGCATGAATCTTCTCAGATGGATCTTCTTCCTCTCCTAATCCGAGCTCAAAGGTGAAGTGAGTGTGACTGACAGCGGAGCCTCCTCCTCCTGCTGAGGCAGCACTCTCCTCCTGATGAGGTTTAACCGCCTGGTCAGAAGCACCGGGCTGGTTGTCTGGAGGAGAACTTATCTCTTTGCTAAGCCCATCATTTTGTGGGCTTGCATGGCAACCATTCTCCACAGCACTACATGCCGTCACAGGGGGCGGCGAGAGGTCGTCGGTTCCCACCAGTTTGCCGATGTTGGGCTGGGGGAGTGGTGGGCTGTGGACGTCTGCCGGCCTCTCCTCTACCCAGGATGGAAGTTCAGGACCGGGATGTCTTTTAGGATCTGCCCCCGGGGAGGCGCTAGAAGAGGAGTCAGGGAGAGTCTTGAAGGTCAGCGGACTCTCCCGGGGGCTGAGGTCTGCGTGGGCCAGGGCGGGGTTCAGAGAAAGCAGGTGGGCCGGCGGGGCCAGGATCTGGGTCCACTTGGCATCCGAGAGAATAGGAGTGTCCGTCTCATCTGGCAGACACAGAAGAGAGGAAAATAAAAGAATTAGTTTGATCTTATTTTCCCTTAATTGTCATAAAACCTTAGTCTTTTTAAGTGAAAATAAATCAATTGATCCAGTTAGGGCTGCAACTAACAGATTGGAGATAACTTGTTTAGATTAATTGATTAGTCTATGAAATGTGAAAAAAATTTACATCACAACTTCATTTGAAAAGCTGGAATGAGTTAGTGCTCGTAAAATGACTGAAACAATAGATGATCAAAATAGTAGCCAATTATTTTCCTGTCAATTGATTAAATAGATGAAACCCCTAATTGTTTCAACTCTAGATCCAATAGTGGCTTTGCTGCACTCTGATCTATAACTTACGTACAAAACTTTTTACCCTCATTTTGATGATAAGCTTGCAGGTTTCTCACATTTGAGACAGCAGCAGAAAACATGAGGTTGAGGACCACCGGCAAAAAAATCATGATCCTCAACAACAAGACAGGAAGCCTCAAATGAACTGCCACAGAGAACTGTGGACTGTGAAGATACACACTCCCAGGTGATCAGAAGAGCTAAAAATGGCAGAATATATCAGGGGACAAATTGAGAAATGAGGTTGGCATGGAGTGGGAAATTAGTGCATGGATGGACTGGGAAATTCTGAGAAAGTGGGCCAAATGGCTCGGTCACCCCTGGGAGCCATCAGTCAGGCTGACACATGAATGCTGTGTAATACGAGCGGAAATTCTTATAACATTTATTCAAAACAACTTTCTCACACAGCAGTGGCAGCTACTGTATAGCACTCTGCTCCCTGGAATTCATGCTAAGCTGTTTTAGTATGTGCTGTACTCAGTTAAAACACACACACGCACACACACGCACACACACACATACACACGCACACACATAATCTGCCAAGCTGGATCTCTGGCAAAGTACACAGATAATCACTCTGCCAAAATACAAACTGAGCTCACAGTATTATCAAAATACATTCTGTGTGTGTGTGTTTCAGCAGGACAGGCATTTTTCTGGGGTCATCCATGATAAATCCAGGAAAAAAAAACAGTCTTTCTTCTATAATAATCTGATCGTTTGTACTGCAGAGCTGGGAGCCTGCAGATACACAGCTCAGTAATGCAGTGTTTACTTTACAATTACCTTAAAAAAACTCTGTGGGACCACAGTTCCAAAAAAGGCCCTAATATAATTTCTTTACTTATTGTGAGCATTAAGTGTGAAAAACGACAACGCTCTTGCCCTGGACCAATTACACAGACAAACCCAAGGGAAATGGAAAATCCAATTAGTCCTATTCCCACTCTGCACACCCTCAATTACCACCTGTAAATGTTACTCAAACTCATTGGGCGGTCGTTGATTGTTGCTGATCTGACACCTTGATGCTTTACTCATGGGTTACATAATGTTATCCTAACCACAGCTCTTCTGAAACTTCAATCCCATGGCTAGACCTTGTCTCATCCGTCTTTTCTCAAGCACAATGACTCACCGTCTGTGCCCGTCTCATCTCCACATTCATTAAAGAGAACGCACTAGCTCACCTTCGTTCTGCTCGAACTCATCCAGCACCTTGTCCAGGTTGAAGGCCTCGGCCTGGAAATAATTCTCCATGGGTCAGGAAGCTCCACCCTGCCGACGGCCGTGTGAACCTAGAAGCAGGAAGCACGTGTCCTCAATACCAAATCCTTTCACATTTCCATACTGTATGCAGATGTCTCCAACGGCCTGAATCATATCTCCTTTTTCATATCTTTGTCCTCTACTCACTTTAATATGATTTGTTTAAGCAGAAATATCCCCTCTAACTCTCTTTCACTCTTACTTCTCATTTCCCTTCTGAGCAGTCCTCTCTTTTATGATCACTCTTGGGTCACAGGGATAATAAAAGGGAAGTACAGGTGTGGTCAAAAAGTCTTTTTGATTAAGAAAGGTTCTTGGCTGAATTAAACTAAAGATGTTCTGATACCATTTTGTCCTTCACAATACCGATTCTGATATCTGAACTTGTGTATCTGCTGATACAGAGCACTGATCTGATACCATTGTATTAAAAAAAGAAATTGCTGTATACTACTAACCCTGTATGTAATATGTTGTATGGCATGGATAGTGGCTAATTTGACTGTCAATCATAATAAAATAAATCCTACACTGGTTGTCCTAACACTAGTGCCACCCCTTGAAATTAAAGCCTTGCATACTGCACACGTTGCCTTTTTACTAGTGGGAATTTCCAGTGTAACATGTTTCCAAATTGCTGACATATTGCTAATGGTTAATGTTACTCTATTTACTGGAAATCAATTCTTCGCCACTCTAAAACAGTAGTTGCCGGTGGCTGCACAGAACAACTTCCTGCGTAAGCCACTGTTTTAGAGCAGCAAGAATTGATTTCCAGGAAAACTGCTGTTGAGTGTGCAACTATAAAGTTTATAAATAAATTACGTGGTATGTGATCGGTGCATAGACTTGCGTACTTGCCGATACCCGATTATGTATTTTAGGCACTATCAGAGGCATTTCCGATACAAGTATTGGAACAACTCCAGAATGAACTGATCTGGGATTCTGTCACAAGAAGACTGCCAGGACACAAACTTTTAAAAAGCTCCTCTAAGGAAAGGTTTTTTTCATTCTCTTTAAGCCAAACAGAAATTCTGTTATTCCAAGAACTGTATAAATGTATTAATATTTAAAAGATGACACTAGGGCTGCAACTAACGATTATTTTCACTATTGATTAATTTCTCAATTAAGTATTAAATTAGCATAAAATGCTCATGCTCAAGATCTTTGATTTACTTGCTTTGTCTGACCAACAGTCCAAAATCCACATATTTCAGAAGACGACACCAGAGAATGTTTCTTTTTTTGAAACAATAAATTGATTATCAAAATAGTTCCAGATTAATTTTCTGACGATTAAGTAATTGTTTCAGCTCTATATGACACACCCACTAGAGATGGTGCATAACTAAGCAGCTGAAGTTTAGCCAATATTTCACAGTACTGTGATTGCTTTTGTCAAGCTTTATCATGGCAGGTTCTCATTTCATTTAAATCAAAAAAAAGAAAAGAAAAAGAAATTACATGATTTTGTAAACATTAAGATCCAGTCTGCTCTTCCTGTTTTTTTAGTAGATCTCGCTACTGAAACTTGTTCTGTTACAATCTCCTTAGGAGGTTCATTTGAATGATATCATAAGGCTAACATAATGCAAATATTTCCATGTACGTAGGTTATACTCAGTGTTCACTCAGTGTACCCGACTGGAAATGGTCTACATTCTTTTCTATAAGTTCCTGACTCAGCCGAAAACCCTGTATAAACATTTAGCCATGAAATAATGCTCCTCTGTGAGTCCTCACCTGCACAGAGGTCCTCCTCAGCAGTCCCAGGCGGTGTTTTTTCTCAGCAGGTTTCCCTCTCGGCTATCACTTCACCCAGTCTGGCAAGCGCCCAGCGCCCACACCTTAGGCAGAGAGGGGAAACACCATTCATTTAAGAGCTGCTTCTCAACCTGTGCAGCAAAGCTGGCTGCTAGTTACACTGCGAGGTGATACACCGAGTACCACCACAGCAACAAACATTCCCCACATGCTTACAGTAAAAAGTAAAGCTAGCTGAGCGCTTATTCTGAGCTGAATATTTCACTTCTTGTGGGTGAAAAGTATCTGTAAACAGGGTTTAAATTATGAAGGATCCTTCTTTATTCTAAGTCCCACTTTGGTTTAGGTTGAGACCGGTATTTTCTTAAATAAAAATATTGCCTACAAAACCTCACAATTAAACTACAAATTAAAGAAAACATTGTACAATCTTGGTATTTTCAAGTAGAGCTCAATAGTAGTAGTGAAACAGTCAAATATCTACTATTTTTAATCAATCACTTAAGCAATTTTTCCAAGCAGAAAAAAAATTCACAGGCTCCAACTTTTCAGATGGGAATATTATCTGGTTTTCTTATTCTCCTGTGATAATAAACTGAATATCTTTGGGTTTTGGACTGTTGGTCTGACAAGACATGACATTTGAAGATGTCAACTTGTGACAGACATTTTCCACAGTTATCTAACATTTTATCGACCAAACGATTGTTTAACCAAGAAAATTATTTGAAGATGAATCAATAATGAAAACAATTGTAGCACTATCATTAATTGTTTTAGCCATTTTGTCAAGCAAAAATACTCCAGCTTCACAAACATGAGCGTTTGCTGCTTTTTCTTCATCAGTTTTAGACTTATGGACTTTTTTTTCCACCCGTTTCTGATATTTTGTAGCCAAAACATTTGATGATCAAGGATTAAAATAAGCTGCAGCCCAATGTCAAGAATATGACACACAGTTATGTTGAAATAGAATCACATCAGACACTTAAAAGTAAATGTCTCCACCCATCACACTGATGATGAATCAGAACAAAATCTTAGATCACTCTAGGACAGTTCATGAACAACACCCTGCTTCAATTGATAAGACAGTATACCATCCAGCTTACCATGTACTCCGCTGATAGTGTATTGCACATTATCATACATAGTGAGCCATTAGCCATCCAAGCTCGACAAGGCAATCAGAGTCATGAATGGAAAACGGCTGAAGCCTGAATCACTGCACAGTAAACCTGCCTCGTCTGTCCTTGCTGATGAGGAGACCTTGGAGAGAGGATGTGATGTGGTGGGGCATGGGGGGGGTGTGTATGTGTGACGTGGTAGGGCATGGGGGCGGGGGTGTGCATGTGCGTCTGTATGTGCGTGTAGGGCTGCAAATGAGTAACAGCCAGGCTGAACTTCAGGGTCACTCTCATAAGGACAAGAGCGACCAGGGATTACACCAGAGACCAAATATTCCGCAGAGCAGAGGCTTCGTAGAAAGGAGCAGAGTCAACACATTTTCCGCTTAGTTTAAGATGCAAGCATGGGCACGATGTCAGCACAAAAACAGTGAAGGCACAGGACAGGAGGCTACATGTGTAGTGTGTATCGTGGGGTCGAACCATTTCAGCCACAGCAGGAACGAGGCTGAGGAAGAATGCTGCTGTCACAGCCAAACACAACGGACAATTTCACAGACTAGAAAAAAGGGCTTCTTTAAATTAAGAAAATCCACAAAATTATTAATCCACTAGTGAATGAAACAAATAAACAGTGCTGTAATTAGAACACACTACAACCCTTTAGGCAAGCACAGTCCAGATGGAGTATGATGATTCAGTTGAGGAACAAAACACGCCAGGTGACGTCACTGCTCAGTCAATATGGGAGTGAGCTTCATTTTACTTGCTAATATATATATATAAACTGTGACATTCATACCAGTTAATGAAAGCTTAGCATGCATGTGGGAATCTCCAACACAAGAATCAGGTGCTAACCATTGCAATCACAATCTTCAAAGAAACCTAATTTGAGGCAAATGTATCTAGTCAGGTAACCCGACAGACAAAACAAGGGGAAAGAAAACAAGGGGAGAGAGATACAGGAAAAGACATGCAGGTCCCAGCCAGACTCAAACTGAGAACTTTCGATTTTGCAGTTCATGGGTGGTGCTCACTGTAAGCATTTTGGTTTTAGTAACTGTACTATAAGTACTCTGAGAAAATGAAAACCCTATTTTACCCTAAATTAAAAACTAAATTATTGACCAACCCCAAGCTCAAGACCAGTGTTGTTGGTGTGATGACACATGAGCCACTGGAATCCCACTGAAACTGCTTCAGCAGGACAGAGCATGAAAACAACCACCATTTTTAAGATTGACAGGAAAAAAACTGAAACTAACAGTGCAAGATGAGATCCAGTTTGCTTAGAATAAATAACCTTCACGTCACCTGACCTGACCACTGAATGAGAGCAACATCTAAGTTTAACCATGTCCGACGTCTACACCTTTTACATCAGCAGAGAGGTTTCCCCTTATACTGAATGAAAGAAGAAATCATCTCACACCATACAAGTCTGCCAAGCTCCAGTGAACTGCGGGACAGTGCAACCATGAACACACACACAAATACATGTGAACAAACACACACACACACGCACACCCACACACACGCACGCCTCCATGACGACAGGAGCCCGTCCCTGATTAAGATTTAATTACTCTGCAGAGGCGCTGAATAATGCATCTTTAGTCAAAGTGCGTGAAGGAGTTGTATTTTTAGACATGTAAACTTAGGAAGATGCTTTAAAGGAGACATATGTGCATGAGAGAGAGTGTCAGTCAGAGCTCGTACGACTGAAAGAAAATACTCCCTTCAGCTACACAATGTACAAACATGCTGCTCCCAACAATGTGACCTTCAACTCATCTACTAATGACTAATCTAAAACTACCAGAAGGGCAAGCAACTACATGTAGTAAAACAAGAAAATCAAGACCGTGCAGTCCCCCAAAAACAAAGATACACTTCTCTCTATAAGTTGCATCCGACACAACTGGCAATTATTCTCTTATCCAAATTTATCAACTGGTTCTACCACCTTAAAATTCCTCCTTCATTTGACAGTTAATAGCCAAAAAATATGTCGCAAAATAGCGTAAGTCAAGGGGACATCTTCAAATTGCTCATTTTGTCCAAAGATAATCATTTTAATATGCTATAAAAGACCTTTTAAAGAAGCTGCAAACAGAGACTGTGTAGTGTTTCTACTTGATAAAGTATCTTTTCTGTCTTTTCCCTCAATTAATTTACTAATTATTTCACCTATAACACCATTGTTTGTGGAAGTTTTATTAGATCAACACCACAGACGGACAGACAGATGAAATGTGACCTCCCTCATTTTCAACAAAAGCATATATCTACAGGGTAAAACATAGAGTATAAAACATAATGCTGAATGACATGACTGAAAACAAGAGCAGAGACTCTATTCTATTTTTAAAATCAAGCAAATTAAAGTTGAACCCCCATTCACCGACAGTCCTGCTCCAGCCTCCAGTGTAAGCCAGACATGCTAATAATGAAATGGCCTAACAGACTACTAACACAATAAACCATGCCTGACTGGACATCCTGGCATGGCAGCATAATTAAATAAGACAAGCACATAAACAGTGTGGAAGCTCGGACATACTAGAATGCTGAAACAGTTCGTTAAGTCCTCGCTGTCAGAACAAGACTGTTTCCTGTTGTTGTTTCCTGTGAGGGGAGCTGCATTCACTTCCCCGCCAATCAGCTGGAAATTCCTCACAGTGATTAGTGTCGTTTGACATTCATCTTTTGGTTATGTAATACACATACATTCACTAAATTTAGCATCTGGTTTAGCTGAGTAAGATTCCTCTGTTTTAGGATGTTTCCCTTCAAGAATAGTTTTTCTGGTTTCTTGTTTCCTTTGATTTCTTATCATTATTTCCTGAGGTCCACTTCCTGCATGATGATAGTGCAGATCTTCCAGGTTTTGGCAGGAGATCCTTTTTCACAATATACATTTTAATGTATCACAGCAAGAAAATGACAGATACAATATGCTTAGTAAGGGCAAACAGCATTTAAGTGCACAGGAGCTGCAACAATCAGCGGGCAGTCAATTAGTCGAATGACAGAAAATGAATCTGCAACTATTTTGATAATTGAATAACTGTCTTGAGTAACTTTTGGGCAAAAATACCAAAAATTTCCTGGTTCCAAGTTCTCAGATGTTGAGGATTTTTCACACATGATGCTTAACTCTTCTCTTTCAGTTTTAGACTATTAGTTGGACAAAACAGAACATTTGAAGACGTCTGGCATTTTACAGAAAAAATGATTAATCAATTAATCGAGAACAATCAGGAGATCAATCATTGATGAAAATAATCCATTAGTTGCAGGCCTAAAGTGCAGCATTTCCAGGATTCTGGTAGTGTCTATGCTGCCTAGAGACCACCTGTGTTTTTGTTTTGCTATGACAAGTCAAAACTTGTCATAAAAAACAACAAAAAAACTGGCTCAATGTGTATGAAGCTATTTAATAGTAAAACATTGGTTTTAAGTCCATCTAAATTTTGAGAATGACATCGGATTTCGTCTTCAAATTATAAATGTCTTGCATAAATGTTGCTAAGTGCTCAGTCCTGGCCTCAGCTCCTGAAGTATTTAAGAGAGCTCACGAGGTACCCAGTTAGGCGTCACCAGCTGATGTCTGCATTACACAGATGGAGACAGAAACCACACACTCACCGACAACACAAGATGTTTTGGAAATATACGATGATATAAACCACAACAAACAAGCCGACATAGAGTAGAGAATTAGGGCTGCAATTCATGAATATTTTACTTATCGTTTAATTACTCAATTAATTGTTTGGTCTATTAAATGTCGATAGTGAAAAATGACAATCACAACTTCCCAGAGTCCAATGTGACATCTTCAAATGTCTTGTTTTATCTGAAAAACAGTCCAAAACTCAAAGATGTTTAGTTAACTGTGATAGATGACAAAGAAAAGCAGCAAAATCTCACATTTGTGAAGCTTATGATTAACTGAGTTTAACTGATTTTAAAAACTAATCGTTGCAGCTATGTGAATACAATCAAATCCTGAAATGTTTCTTGCTAATATAAATTCCTAATGTAAACCATATTTATGCAAATTATAAAATTTGCAAAAGTTATTATAATGGAAAACAAAGCTTAGTCTCAATATATAAAATGATGAAAGTGCTGTGGCATTGATCCTGCCTTTGAAGAAAGATGTTTCATTTTGAGAAACATCTCTGCATTCTCTGTTCTGGAGAAACAATTAAAGATGTATTCAAGAAGTGAAATGATTCGTCAATCACCAGAAAAAGAACGGGCAACAATTTCAATAATTGATTAAATAAAAAGTCCAAAACATTTGTGATGTAGCTTCTCAAATATGAGGATGTGCTGCTTTTCTTCGTTTTAAATGAAACTAAACTGAATTTCTTTGGGTTTTGGACAGTTTGTTGAGACAAGTCATGTAATGACATTCTGGGAAACTGTGAGGGTCCATTTTCAAGATTTCCTGACAGTTTATAAACCAACGAAAATTCCACTAATCGAAAACAATTAATAGATGACCTGAAAATGAAAGTGAAAATTGTTATTACTTAGTTAGTTTACATAGTTACAGTCCTAATGCCTTTTGTTTATACAAACTGCATATATGTGACTTTCTATTGTAAACAAGTTAAAACGATGTGGTCGCATACTGATCCCAAGGTCAGGAAATAACCTTCATGTTCACTACACAACATAATTTTGGAAAGAACACCCTCAGTTGATCAGTTCAGTTGCAACTGAAGATCTAACCTAACATATTCAGGCTTCAGTCTCTCAGATAACATGTCTAATGTTGCCAACATAGGTTGGTTATTAGTTTCATGGTTACATACATCTTATCATAAGCTTATTTGTTGTGCACTTTAATACATTGAAGCATAAATGTTACAGTGAGTGATGAGAAGGATTAATCATGACAAGCTGTGCATTAAATCATGATGAATGGTGTGATGAAGCCCTGACGCATATTTGGAGGCCTGTTATTGGCTGATTTGCAGAGGGAGGGTATTTGACATCACCATACTCATTATTTTACAACACTTTCATTTGTCATTTAAGTCTGCACTTGAGAGTGATTCTTACACTTTACTGAGGACTTTAGTGTCTTTATTGAAAGTCCTGTGGTTCTTCTTCTAAGAATTGTTTCATTAAAGTTTTATGCATACTGTCTTCAGCCAGTGGTATATGAAAGGAGGTAGCAATAAGTTATTTTTCTTAGTGCATTGTAATACACATCTGCTTACAGGTAGACAGTTTTGACAATGGTACATTGAAATAGAGCAGCAAAAAAATGATCGAAATAATCGATTATTTATTTAGTCTATAAAATGTTAAAAAAGAATGAAATGCCATTTATAATTTCTACAAGCCCACTGTGATGTCATTTTTTGTAGGACATTCAATTTATTCTCAAATATGACAAAGAAAATAAGCAAATCATCAAATCTGAGAAGCTGAAACTAGACAACTTTTGGCATTTTTGCTTGAGAAATTACAAAATGATTAATTGATTATTAAAATAGTTGCAGATTAATGTTCTGATCACCTAATCAACTATACATTCAAATAGAACTGGAGCAATTTGCTGATGAATTGAAATGTCTGTCAACAAAAAAATTAATCAGCAGCTATTTTGATTTTCATAATCAGTTTATCATTTCAATCATATTTTAATGCCAAATAACTTATGATTTCTTCATTGAAGCTGTAGTCCAAAACTAATATACTCAGTTTACTACCAGTTGATTAATTGATTAGTCAATTGAAAGTACATCTATCAGCAACTATTTTGATTAACAACTAATTATTTCAGTTCTTTTTCAAGCAAAAAAGCCAATTATTCTCTGGTGTAAACTACTCAAATGTAAGGATTCCATGCTGTTCTTTGTCATATGAGGCACTTCAATTAAAAACCTTGAGTTTATGGGTGGTGGATTGGAAAAAACACACAAACTGAGGACATCACTATGGGCACTGAGAAACTGTTAATGCCATTTTTTCTTTATTCTTTGACTCTGGGTTGAATAAAACACAGAACTTGAACATGTCGCCTTGGGCACTTGAGACTGCTTTCTGACATTTTCTAGATGACTGAGGATTTGTTACTTAGTGAAAACTTCTTTGTGAAAGTGATCATGGCTGTAAACTTATAAATAGTTCTTCAAGAACTAAAGGCTCTGCACCAAGTTTCTGGACTGTTCCTTTTTTCCTGGTGCTACAAACTTCCCATGGCTACAAGCTCACATCCTGAGAAAACTGTGGTTTTAGATCCATACATAACACGGCCATGCTCCAGACGCCGTCTGTACAGGGTGAGCACAGGAAACCTCAAATGATCACTTCCTCTCTTTAAGAATGGACTGACATCACTTTTTAACAACATGATCGCATGACTGAGTGACACATCTTTATGTAATGTTGAACGCCCTGACTGGGAGTGCACCGGGAGTTCTCCTCCCTCCTCCAGTAAGTTTTTTTTATTGCAGTTCCCAAGATCTGTGAGAGATAAAAGATGTGAAAGAAACACATATAAAAGAAAAACATGCCACAGGTTTGTATCCTCCAAAAGGTCACACTTCCTCAGAATTTCTGAAAAGATAATTTCTTTGACAGGAGAGGTTGGAGAGGTAAATCCATTGAGGTTTGAAGAAGGAAAGGTAAAGAAGAGAGTAGCTGTCCTCTTACAAAGAGCTGCTCTGCTTCACAGCAAGTGTCAAAAGCTATTATGAGCTTCCTTTCTCCTTTATGTTTTGATCTACATTTAACCACCAGAAGACATAAAAAGAGACAGACCGCCAGGCTGCCATCAGGGAGAGACTTGTAATACTTTCTGAAAGCATACAGTAACCTACATCTGGGGAGTTTCTGCACACATGAGAGCTTGTCTTTGCATGGAAGCCTGTGGGATCAGTCTACTCAATCAACCCCCCGGGGTTTCAGTACCACTTGAAGATGGAATGGGATATCATCTTCTCTTGGTATAGGTAAAAATCTTTCATGGATCATTGATAATCAGCCAGCCCAGACTGGAGAGATGCCAAACAGGACCAGACAAGATAATAATCGGTGTTACAAAGCAAAAACTTTTCTGGTAATGTGAATGTTAAACAGATTTTTTTTTTTTTTTTTTTTTTTTGGGGGGGGGGGGGGGGGGGGGGGGGGGGGGGGGTTAATATATATAGGGCTGTGAGTGAAAAAAACACCATCCCACTTTGCAATCCAAAGGTGACATCATCAAATGTTGTAATTTGTCTGACCTTGATATTTAGTTTACTTTGATAAATGACAAAGATCAGGAGCAACTCCTGCCATTTGAGAACCTGGAAATGTGTAGAGTTTAGTGCATGAAGCAGACCTAAAATGATTGATGAATGACTGAATATTTTTCTGGCGATCGACTACTCGATTAATCAACTAATCGCTTCAGCTCCATTTTAATATTGTCTGATCTGGCCATCCCTTCAGCAACAAATTCATTTTTAATTTCTCACTGATGATGACTATCCAACTTGGCACTGGGATGGGCCCCACTTCTTTTTTAAATCCACCTCCAGAGCTTAACTTAGGCCTGCACACCCAAATGATGAGGCATATGCAAAAGACCTGGCACCAACAATCCTCACCAAACTAACTCTAAAGAGCAGATAGATGACCATTAGCTTGGATTATGCAACCGTAAGTGGCACTGTGGCTGCTGCCTACAGGCCAAACACAGCCTCAGATGGTAAATATTATTCACAGGTAGACTAGGTAAGCACATTGTGAAAACTACTGTGTTATTAAATGCAGTAGGTTAAATAAATCGGAACAGCTGCAGAAACCTCTACAGTTGAGATTTTGTTTGCACCAGAACTTGGATAGTTGTATTAGCAGGGCTGCTAGCTGAATTTAACGTCCACACCAGATCAGCAAAAGGCCAAGAGTAAGTTTTTTAAACATTTATCACCAAGTCGACTGAACGATGTGGTGAAAATTTTAAAAAATATACTCCACTTAGTACCACTGGACAGCAGCAGGCTGTATCAGGGGAATGGAGTAGCTAGTGTTAGCCCCAACGGTTCAGCGGGCAGTCGTGCGCCGAGTGACGGCAGCGACTTGCTGCTCTGACGGACAGTCACACCGTCACTGACTCGGTGGGCTTTGTGGCCAACGGGCAGTTTTAACGGTTAAGAGGAATTTCGAAAAGCATTCCTCCTCGGGTGACTCGATCCATTTCTCATAGTCACTGAAAGTAATTTCTGCTAGCGTTTTAGTGGCTGTTTAGTTACAGCTTGTATTGCCAAGGAGAGCGTTAACGTGTTGTGTAATTGACGTAAAATATAGTATTACCGTGACACCACCTTCGCGGTATTCCTCACCGTTTAGCTAGCGAAACACACCGTAAAAATACCACAACAGCCATTCACAATGACTTAAGCTGAGTCAATGCCTGCCGTTTGTAACGCCAGAGCCGCAACAGAGCTGTGAAATATCATGAAAACAAATTCAGTTACTCACTGGAGGAATCCTCATCTTTACGTACAGTCCCGCGGAGCCCCTCCGTTAGTATCCGTCATACCTAATCGCCTTTGAAAGCTATTTTTGAGTATCCTTGTGTAGACCCACCGCTGCCCGCCCCACTCAAACAGCATAAGTCGGAAAGTACAGCCTATAGTCTACCGTAGTTGTGCGACAGCGCTCAAGTATCCCTCCCCTAAGGTTTAATACTGGGAAAAATATGGAGTAACGTCAAGATAGCCACAATTTACATCTATAACTTCCGGTTGTAGATTTCAAAATAAAAAAAAATGGGAGCTGGAGTGTGTACACAAGTAAAAAAGCACACAAAGACTTCCCCACCCATGTCAATTAGACATTTCCTTTTTTTTTAGTTTAAATTATCAAATATGAGCACAAAGGGGGAAGTGCATGTTTGTCCTATGCCTTCTCCAATGTACAATGGTCCTTTGGTGTCCGTCATGATTGGATCCTTTCACCAACAATGTGCCAATCAACTTATTACCAACAGATGTGACAAGCTTCCAACCTGTAATCAGAGGCGTCCTCAGGTTTGCCCTTCCCAACATTAAACCCCATGCATTTAACAACCAAAAGCACATCCATACATACATTCACAGAACTATGTACAGATTATACAAGTGAACAATTAATAGTGCGTCATATGGGCAATTCCATAAAAATAATTTCTGTTTGAAAATCATTTTGGAAAATAACGTGTATTCCATTAGATAATTCATCACACAACAGGTTAATTAGATCATCACAACACTGTATATGTTCAATCATTGTTGCATTACAAAATAAGATATCAAATGATGTTGTCAAACGGTAGCTAACTGCCCTCAAAACAGAGCAATGCATTTTTTTTGCAGATTATACAAATAGCAACAACAAAAAACACTGGAATTTATGCAAAAGTCAGTATTTAAAATGACACAGAGTACAAATTACCTTTGAAAACTTTCACAGTATGTTTTGAATATTCTGTAATACTGTAAATATAGCTGATTTCACACTACAGTAAATCCGACATTCATAAAAATTATAGTTGAGATTGTACTGCATCAGTTTGTGTTTAAAGGTAAGAATTTATCATATTGGTTATTTGCAATAACAGATTTGCACATTGTGAGAACTGGACCAAAGCCTTCACAAACTACTGTAATGAAAACTGTTTATGAGCTTTTATTTTCAAGGTAACAACATAGTTTCCTGTTTTGATCCAGCTGTTATTGTCTAACTTGATGCACTTAAAACGGTTCGGCTCCATCCAGTTCCTGCACTGTGCTCCAGCCGCAGCAGCAGCAGAAGCAACAGCAGCAGGGACATTTTGGCTCAAACCGGGCTGCTGAAGGTGGTGTGTTCAGCCCCGGGGCGGGTCCGCAGCTCCGTCCCGCTCACGATACGACACCCTAGAGCCAAAATGGCACATTCATCCCCGGTAACCTTGTCAGACCTCTCCTGTTACTACAGGGAACGACAGCAGCGGCCCATTGATCAGGTGCACGATGCAGCAGTGGAGCGTCACAGATGATCAATGAAACGGGATGTGACAGTGTTGGCGGGGATGTAGTGATGTGTAAAAGCCACCCAAACTCAGTTAACCCCTCCTTATGTACAGACCTAATTCTAATTTTAACAGTATATTACTTTAGCTTTGCAAACTGATTCCAATATTGACAGTAATCTTCATTACCGATTTAGAATTACCCTAATAAAAAACTACAGTAATGTTGAAATGCCCGTTAAAGTTCCCAGAACCAAAAGTGATTTTGTAAAAATTAACATGACTAGGAGACAAAAAGCTGATCAAAGGTAAAATAAAAGCTGTCCATCACCTCTGTGAGGTTGTAACAGCTACATATGGCATTTTTACTTGATAAATGAAGGTAAAAAAATAATAATAAAAACTGAATTGATTCACAGTGGTGAAAGTAATTACTCAAGTAGTCAATTCTGTTTTTCCCATTTTCTGCTACTTCATGCTTTAACTCAGTCACATTTAAGAGTGAATGGAGCTTTATAATTGATCCATATGGCAGCTAAAGTTAGTTTGCCTTGAACGTTTAACAAACTAAAATTCAAGCATGGTTATAATTAAACTACCCAAGAGTATAAAAGTTAAAATGAATAGTAATATAGTAGTTAAAATTTGCTCCCTTTCAACTGGATACATCTTTAAAATGCTGCTACTTACGATAGTATTGATCAAATATTTTATATAGCACTGTGACACTGACAGTTAATAAGAAGCATATTTTGCTGATATTTCTTCAGTACTTTCAGTCAGCAGGACTTTAACTTGTATTGCAGTGATATTATATTGTTCTGTTTCGACTTTATTGTAAAAGGTCTCCCATAGATGTTGATTGACGTTTTATTATAATTAATTTAGCACTTGAGCAAATCCAAGTAGCAGACTATTTGAAAACATAATTTTGCGTGTTTGAATTGATAATCTATCTCCGGATTAGGGTGTTACGCAACAGCTCAGATATCTATGAATTCAAGGAAGTGTAAAGGAAGAGGCGCACCGAGTGGCTGAAATGTTTATTCTATTTATAAAATGAGCATCAATAAATACTTCACATGCAAAGGCCTCAACCACTAGTTCAGAACTGCTCATCAAAGCAGCAAAACACAATGCTGCTGCTTTTTAGCTCATTTGGATTCCCCTATGGTTTCCTTCCAGCAACCGAAACAAATCGAAAACTCAAATAATAAAGAGAAACATCAATAGACCAAAAATGTTTTATTAAATTCATTATCACCACTATATGTAAAATGAATTATTCATTCATTTAATTGTAATTTAATAAACAATCTCTTAAATACTAGCCATGTTTAACCATGTAGAAATCTTATTTCTAAAGTAGTTTGAGTCCTTTGGGTGCTGAGAGTCGTGCAGATCCCTTGTTTCTCGGCGTGTCCACAACATCACCGCCTACTGAAATCGAAACCTACTGTATCTGCATGTTGTTGCTGTTGTTGTTGTTGTTGTCGTCGTCGTGCTGTAGTGGCAGGCTGAACCAAAGTGGTTCACGTCTCCGGAGATGATGCATTGCACCTTTAACAACCGTTTCCTCACAAGAGGAAATGGACCTTTGTGAGTCCATAAGGAGGTAAAAAATACAACGGTTGACGGAGGAAAGAGAGGGATTCATCAGTTTGCTTCGTTCTTTGAGGCTTCATCAAAGTTCTCCACGAGATCTGTGAGACAGAAAACAACATAAGTACATCAGGATGTTGCTCTGGAAGCAGGCACCACATTATTTGATAAACATGACACTAACAATTTGTGAAAATTTGTGATTTAATTCTATATTGTAAAAAAAACTTCTTTTCTGAACAGTTTCCAGCTGAAGAGGTGAAGTAAAACCATTTGAAAAGTCCTTATATTCTCAGCCAACAAAAATGTAACACTACTCCAAATAGATGTAGAGTATCATTTTGGAAACAAATATATATTATATAACCTGTAGAGATGATATCTACAAAGGACTGTTTTACCATAAATCTGAAAAGCGTAATGAGCAACACTTTAAAGCAATAATTATCTCCATCTGTACCTGGTACATCGTCATCCTCCTCCTCTGCATTTTCCTCCTTCACTGCTTTCATGTCCATTGCTGAATATATGTAAAGAAAAATGAGTGAATTCAAAGTTGAGCTGCAAATTGGCAAAAATAAATTATTTGATAGTTACTGCAGACTTGTGTTAATGTGGATTCATTTTCCTGACCCCAAACTGTCCATTTCTTTCACACATCGTCTCAAGATGTCAATGATCTGTTGCTTACTCTGCTAAAACCTTCCAATGAAGCCTGGCTATTGAAACCGACACAGTTGCAAAAAACAAAAAGCTGCTGCTCTACAGGTTGATGGATGTGAGGTTCTTAAAATGCTCAGTAAAATGAAAATTTGAACATCTGCAATCAGAAAACAGCACGTGATATGAAATGGACCTGACTTTGGTTTGGACTCTTCACAATTTTACATAACATGATTATTTGTGTCGCCATGTGTAAAAGTGTCACAGAGTGTATTTACATTTACATGCAAACACTGAGGCCAACCACTCCAAACTGAGCCTAGGTGCTCAGTGTTCTGGACTTGGACTAGGGGAGACCAGCACCTTTATGAACAGTCAGTCTGACTCCAAATGCTCATAATCTTCTTTTGCCGTTTTCACTCTTTCATCACTCTCCTTGCTGTTCTCTTCAGTTCATCTCAACCGCTACAACCAGTTTCTCTGGTTCACGTTTACAGATTTAACCTCCACCGGTTCTGCAGTGGTTCTACACAAACAAAATGCTGCTGTACAAAGCTGTCACACAAATCTGCATGAGTACACCGACATGTGAAAGGCAACGTGGTTGACTGATTTAATACCTTAATCATGTTCATACCAGTCAAAGTGTCACAGAAAACAAACAATAAAGGCCTAGACTTATAGAATATATTATTCCTTCTGTTTTAATTAGTCAGTGTTTGAAGAGTGTCCTCATCGTTCAAATCTTATAAGTGAGATTTGACTGTACAAATATGTAGAATCCACATACACTCTCTCCTGTCACGCTCTTGGAAGTAGTTAAATTTATTTTCTCTGACATTTAGCTTTTTTTTTTCTTTTTTTTTTTTGTCTTTTTGAGTTCATCATCTGTCTCAGCTGAAAGTCTTTGATTGTTTGAGAGATTTTCTCTCAGGGTCATTTCTGTATTGAAGACACTGAAGACGCTGTGAACTTGTTTTCACTCGCCATGAATCTCAGCAGAACACGTTACACCAGCCCTCAGAAACCCCTGCAGGTGAAACGGACTAACAAAGCATTTTTAGGGCGGACTAAATCTGAGCGACTCACTACAAGAAACACTCAGCTCACAACGTTAAGGCTAAAAACAACCCACAATTCAACACTCTTTGTAGAAGATTGTGTTCCACTCGCACTCTCTCCATTCAAAAAGAACATCTGAACATGTCTCATCCTTGAATATAAGATGACCCCCAACTTTTTCAAACTTAATTTCCAAAAATAAAAAAATATTCAGGCAGATACCCTGACACTGCGATAGTGAGTATTTAAGCTTGAGTGTGTATGTATACTCACATTGCCGTGGGAACTGCTCGGCCAGCTTGCGCAGGCTGCTGAGGCTGTCGGCTCCCAGCTGGCTCAGGATGCCTGGCAGCATCTCCGTCAGCTGCTTGGTCTCAGCGTGGCCTGTGATGGCGAAGGTGTTGGCAGACAGAGACGCCTGCACTTTGGGGTTGTTAAAGTGGATCACCGTCCCATCATCCTTTATCATATTCACCTGAGAGGGGGAAAGAAAAAAAACATGTAGTCAGACATGGACCCAATAAGATCTGACACATGGTTCTGCAACATCAAGAGATGATGTCAGCAGTACTTTTTAACACCTAAGTTATTTACACACTCCCCCCCAAAAAAACCTGTAAGAGGTAAAAAGTGTCTCAAATTAGACCATAGTCGTAATTGCAACGAGTATCTTAACCATTTTTAATAATTCCCTGGAAAACTCAACAGGTAAACTGAGCCACAACATGAATGAAAGGAACAAAAGAAATTCTGTGTATCAAGATTTAAGATTTACTGACTTTTGTGTTTTGATTTATCTGAAACTCTGTGTGGCAACTTGTTGGATAAAAGCAATCTAAAAATAAACCAGATGATGACATGACTGGAGAGCGCTTTGGTTAGGCTCTCCCTGTCTTTTATCTTTCTTATGACATGACAATGATTAAAGATTCAGGACTCTCAGAGAGAGAGAGAAAAAAAAAAAAAACAATACAGCAATGATGTTAGTTTTCCTTTTAATCTTGTCGGAGATGCCTCACCTCTTCTATCCCTGCGATGTTGTTCACTGCCAGTTTCTTCAGCGAGCCCTGGAGTTTTTTGTCGTCAGCTGTTGCCGTTTTGTGAACAACCTTTTTCTTCCTGCGGGCTGTTCCCTAAGGAGAGAACAGGTGTGGATGCCAAAAAAGGATTAAAGGGCTGAATGAACCAAAATGTCAAACACAGTTTAATACCACTGGGTCAGACGTTTTTTTTTTTTTTTTTAAATCTATGTGGGACACTTCTTTTCCTTACATCTTGGGCATCATTTACTAATTTCTGGACTTTGGTGAAGCAGTTACAAACAGGAGCCCTGGTTTACACAACAAATCACTAAGGCCTGTAATGTGAATGAGCAGCTTTTCCTCTGTTTCTCAGAATGCTTCTAATGTCAGCAATTTGACTTAAGAAAGATTTTTATTAAAACAGTGACATCACATTAATCATAGATTCTGTACAAATGCTTCATTTGTCCAGTTTTTAAATGATTAATCACCATAAATTAAAAGCACCTACGTTAAAGCAGTGAAAAACAGTACAAAGCACGTGCGCCTGATGTACTAGTAAAGTAAATACAGTTGACAAGAAAGGGAACTGATTCCTCTGAAAAGTGCCAGCCACACTGTTTCGTTAGAGTATATAAAGTAAAATAAAAAAATAAAAAAAAGGCTTTATCGTCATGGCTACATGATTTGAACCAAGATTGTAAAGTTGAAGGAAAGAAAAGAAAACCTCAACCAGATGTTTAAACCAGGGATTTCATCGTTCAATAATAATACAAACAAAGATCTTGCACAACATAATTTCTCACGGATGAATGCCTAGGATAAAAAAGTCCTGACTGATAAGGTGACCGACAGTGTGTGGGATCTTCTTGTTACTTCTGGTAAACACAGATAAAGAGAAATGTATTTGAGAATGACAGCATGGTGCAATCAGGCAAAAAGCACAAGGCTTTTGTGACGGAAAAATAACAAATAACGCCACCTAGTGTGTGGCTGAAGACCTCACAATAAGTGGGAACAAAGCCACAGAGGCCACAGATGAAGGGGCCAATTCCCCCCGCCCCTACCCTATAAAGGGAATGCTGAGGTCAGGAGAAACAACCTGGCAGATGCTGGATACCATTACACTCCTTAGAATGACCAACAACTGAAGCAACAACAGGACAAAACTGAGTGTCCAGATTGATTGTTTTCCTATTATCCCAAAAGGGGTCCCCTGCCAAAAATTTGCAGCTGGGGGGCACAGCAGCAAATTTTTCCATTGCCCCACACCTCAAACTATTAGCACAAGTTAAATCAGTCATTCTTGGGAGTACACTTTACCTTTCCACCTATCCGGACTTGTGCCTGAAGTTTGGCGAGCTTCTCTTGATTCATAGTGTTCTGTTAGGAAATTAAAAAAGGGGGGATTTTGACATTGTTTTCACCATGTTTTTCACATTAGAGCAAATGACAAACAGATAATATAGGTTTCCACAGTTGATTTTAACGGAGCACATGCCAGTATTTGTTGTAATGCAATGAAGACATCACGAATTAAGCAATCAGAGCTACAATAATCCTCATTTCCTCACGTTAGCACTGCTGGTAGACGGCTGACAGATCAGCCGACAGTTATAAACGAGCTACACCGACACCATTGACCAACATAAACTAAAAATGATAAAGAATAGTATCTAGAGTCAGACTTTAAAATGACATTTAAGTTTAACATAAATGTAGCTGGTTAGGCTGCTAACTAGCTAGAATGCTAACTTAGCTAATATTAGCACGGTGGCTAACGGAACAAGATCAGCAAGGCTAAGCAAAAAGCCAACGTCAACTTCAAATCTAACGATGAAACAAATCGACTCAGATGTTTACCATAAGATTAAATTATTTTTGCTGTTATTATCGTTATTTTTGTTACCGTTGGTAAGGAATTCACTGACAGTCCGTTGAAATGTTCTTGCTGCTAATGAGCCTGAGGTAGCGCAGCTTAAACTCGCAGCAATAAAACACACTTCCGCTTCTATTTTTCACAATAAAACTGTAATTTTTATATATTCTTTAAACAAAACATCATAAAATAGGTTAATTGATAAAAACGATGACTTGATTATCAAAATAGTTAGTTATAGTAGTTATTTTTGTCTGTCAATCTAATTGATTAATACCTATACCCCCTACCCCATTTGTTTCAGCTCTAATTTATCCCAGCACTCTTTATTATCTAGTTTACATTATTGTATTCTTGTCTACATTTTACAGAAACAGTTGACTGACATGTAGACATTTTATGTTGTTTTTTTGTATCCATTAGTATTAGTATTAATATAAGTATCCATTTTTTCACCTATTTGAATATACATAAAACTTGGGCTATATGTTTACATTTACATATATTTGTTCAGTTTTTTTGTCCATTAAAAGATTACTGTCTTTCTTTTCTACTTGTCCTCAGTGCTTTGTAGCGTGACTTTTCTTTAATGCCATCACTGCTTCAACTTGAGTCCTCAGCATTAGTGCAGTACCATGTTTAGAGACAAGCTATTTTTGTCCACCATACTGCAGCAGTGGACTAAACTATAAGCACCTTTCAGCGGTGGTGAGAGCCACTGGCAGGGATTAATATTGTTTTACATACAACTTAAAGTTTGTCTTTATAGTCTTTAATTTCTACAATGTTAATTTTATATTGTAGAAATTAAAGACTATAAAGACAAACTTTAAATTACAGGCTTTTTTAGGGCCCTCTGTTTTGTGGCTTTTAAACTTTTGTTTTAGGCCACGTTTCCGGTCTTGTTCAAACATTCCGTTGTCTAACTTGACTAGTTGAAGCTGCAGATAGGAGCACGCGGTTGTGTGGATGTGATGTCACGTGAACCCCCCTCCCCCCGGAAAAAGAATCACTGGTGGAGGAGGAGCCCGCAATAAAACATTTCACAACTTTACGGAGCAGACTTTTATTGTGAAATGTAGCGGTTGAACGTCCGGGTCGCTGGTTAACGAACAGTCACTGCCATTACCTACCACCCGCTTCTGTGAGAGAAAGGCCAAACAAAATGCAAACATCTCTAGTAAATATCGCTTTATTTTCAGCTCTGCAGGTGCTGTTGTCTTTGACGTGCTTTCAAGATGTTGTCGAGGCAGCGAGCAGCAGAGGTGAGTTTACACTCAGAGTTCATTTATGAAGTGGAGCAGGATATGATTGTGTAGCTTCAGAGCTGGGTCATTGATAGTGTAACCACAGCCAGAGGACGGCTTGCTGTCTTTGTGTGAACATCCCGGATCACAAAGTCAGCGTCCTGGACAGGTAGTTTACTGAGTGTTTTATCAGCCGGATATGAATTCTGAATATCAGGTATTTCCAGTGCTAACACCACTCTGCAGACAATTTCAATGGTTTCTCCATTGAGATTCCATGAAGAAAAACTTCAGTCATCCAGGAGGATCTTTGGTGCAAAAAATACTCAATATTCATAGTGAAATAAATATATAGATACATAGTAAAATATAATGTACACACATGAATGAAAGTGCAGGCACAGGTTGCTATAATTCACAAAAGTAACTCCTGCTCTCTGACTTTGTTCAAAAAGAAAATGTTCAAAGTAAAATACAATAAATATGTGTGCAGATTTTCTCAAGTGTCCTCATTGGGTTATACATACATTTTAAGATACTTTTTCTACAACATTTTTGACTATCTTTGATATATTTTCTATATTTCCATGTATTGTTTGGTGTATTGCCTCTGTACGTTTACTCTTTGAGATGTACACTGCTGGTCAAAACTATTAGAACACCCCCATTTTACAAGTTTTAATTGAAATTGAAGCAGATCAAGTGCAGTGAATAACCTTAAATGGCAGAAAGTAAGCAGAAAACTTGTTTATATTTCGTAGAAAGAGTGTCAGGGATAAGGAAATGGGTTAAAGTGCAGCTTTCCTGCAGCAGTGGAAGTAAATGAAGCCTTGAAAGTTGATGCAAACAATTCCCACATGTGCCCCAACTCTACAACGTTGATGATTACAAACGCTCTGTCTGTACAAAGGCAGTGTTGGGACAAACTGTGTAACTACACCCTCTGATGCATCAGTAGGACAATACTGCACTGCAGGAAGTAGTGCTGTATATCACAGTTACTGAACATTTCTTTCAAAAATGTTTGCACATTTGATTCTGCTTCTTAATTTATGTGCATTTTTATACAATACTAGGTTTCACATACTGTAACATGTACAGTGGTCATACCAGGAAATGGCCCTAAATTACAATCATCATAATAACATCATTCAAATGGGAAACAAAAAAAAATCTGAACCACCAAAAAACATGAAAGAAGTAAATGAAAGATTCTTCTTTGCTTCAGTTGAACAAGCGCTCGCATCACAGTATAGTTAACTGCTGTGTTGATTCTTTGTCCTGCTGCCACCATTTAAACCTACGAGCTGGTCAAGTAGTTACAGGTGACAGAGCCAAGTCGATATTGCCCTGCAGCTTGATATTGAATAACCGCTTATTCATTTGTATTTGCCATAGTTTCCTGACACTTCTTTTTTTACTGATGCTGTATTTAGGGCAGACCCACCCTGTTGTAGAAATATAATATCAGTTACACAATGCCGGTGTGCTCATTAATTCATTCCCCCGCAGGGTTTGGAGATAACATCAGCTGGAGGACACTGGACGATGGCAAGAAAGAGGCTGAGGCCAGGTGAGTTCACTCTGAGAGATGGAATATCACCAACACTTACTGTTGTAATTCTGCTCAACAGCCTTTTGTGTAATCACTGACCCGAGGCCTGAAACAGCTTTTAGAGAAATCCCCGTCATCTAAAATGACCAGAAGTGACTTAATGTTTAATAATACATTAATGCATGTATATTTTTTATTTCCTACACTTGCAGGCCTGAGTTATTGGTTTTCAGTGTTCGAGTGTGACAAACTTTTTCATGTGTTTGCATTGACAGCGGACTGCCGATCATGGTCATCATCCACAAGAGCTGGTGTGGAGCCTGCAAAGGTAAAACAATTTAACATTTAACCATAAAAAAAACAAAAAACAAAACTCAAGTTAGGATTTTTTTAGGACAAGGTGCCCTAGTGTGTGTCGGTTCAAAAAAACAATACAAATCTGTCCTGTCTAAATAAAGCCATATTGAAACTGTGTAGTGAACACTTTCGTATGAATGACAAAAAGCCATCACTTTAACAGACAGATGAAGCCAGAAGTGTTCAGTTCTATCTAAAAAAGGGCTTTACTGAGTCTGACGTAGGAAGACTTGACGTCTGTGTGAAAATATGTTGGCTGCTCATTCAGACATGAAAACCTGCCGTCACATTTATAAAACTCTCATTTAATGTAAATCAAAGCAGGTCAAAGGGCAGAGTTGTTCCTCAAAAAGATACAACACATACACAGAGACAGCTGAAATGAGTTATTCATTAACCATCAGTTGGTTCATTTTTAAGGTTGCAGGTCTTCATTGTGAGAACATTGTAAACTGAATATCTTTGGGTTTGAGACCGTTGGTTGGACAAAACATTAGAAGACATCACACTGGACTCCTTAATAAACATTTTTCATCCTAATCTGCTGGTTGTTTTCTCAGTTATTACACACCCCAAAGTGACGTCTGCAGGGGTTTTGTACGACCAATAGTCTCATACAAAGCTATTGTCAAATATGACAAAGTAAATCAGTTAATCCTCACATTTGAGAAGATGGAAATAATTTGCATTATTTGCTTGAAAAATGACCAAAGCGATTATTTGATTATCAAAATAGTTGCAGAATCACTTTTTTGTTGATCAAGTCCCTGCGTCAGCCGTCTCCATGATCACTACCTCTGACTTGTGTTTTTTCTCATCTGACAATTGGGAGACACCAGAGAGTAAAAAAAAAAAAAGGTCCAGCGCTCTAGTTGAACTGTGATGACCTGAGTTTTCTTATCTGTGCGTTTTTAGATTAAGTCAAAGTGGCAAAAGCAGATCTGAAAATGAAACTTCTTTCTACACATTAAAATGTCTTAATTCTGAAATTGAGGAGATTTGAGTTTTTTTCTGGAGCAGGCTTCATTTTAAAGACGCAGGGCGGGAACTGTACTGTGATGTTATTCTCTATTATTTGTCCTAGATGTAAAAGATGAGAAGATAATTAATAATTGCGCTGTGTCTTTTTACATCAGCACTGAAGCCCAAATTTGCTGAGTCCAAGGAAATCTCTGAACTTGCACACAACTTTGTAATGATCAACCTGGAGGTAAGGAAATGCTCATGTCAGTCAACCAGAGTTACATATTTTTTTTAACGTATGGCGTATATGGTTATCTTCTTTAGTCTCTGTGTGATTCTGTATTTCATTTGGTGCCTTTTTTGTGCTTTTTTTTTTAACTCAGACCTGCACAAGAGTATTTTTTTATTGTCAGTGTTTTATCACTGTCAGACACTGAAACATTCAAACACTGAATTCAGACTCAGACACACACACACACACACACACACACACACACACACACGTCATATGGTCATAAAGGCACTCAATACATAGTTACCAAGAAGCTCCACTTTTCCCATTATTATCTGAAGTGTGTGTGTGTGTGTGTGTGTGTGTGTGTGTGTGTGTGTGTGTGTGTGTGGGGTATAAAAAAGGTCTTAATTCTAATGTGGTGAACAGTGCAGGAGCTCTGACTGTGCTTGTAGCCAATGTTAACATACTGTTTATCAGCTTGAGATCTGTTCATGACCAGTTATCTCTTACAGGACGAGGAGGAGCCAAAGGATGAAGCCTTCAGCCCTGATGGCGGATACATTCCTCGGATTCTTTTCCTTGGTACGGAGGGGGTTGAGTCATCCTCCATGTAAACACTTGTTAGGATTCCTCTGGAGAAACTGATTGCACAGTTGGTCTTACCTGAATAACATGCAGTTAACGTTTCACTAAGCTCAATAGGAGATAAAATAATGGAACAATGACGTCTGAAATCCCTCCAGGTGTTTGACAGAAGAAAGAAAAGCCAACTGGCCTAAAACATCACCTGTATGAGGCGTTGAATACAAACAAAGAGTAAACAGTGTGTAAAGATTAAAGGAACTAATCACAGGAGTATTATTCCATAATGTGGAATATTAATATTAAACTTGCTCCTATACATTCTGAAATATTCACATTACAGTGTAAGTGAGTCTGTAAAACTTGTTTTTATTCTGCATGTTTTTTATGAAGTGAAACTAGAGCTGACAAGACAAATCCTTTGAACTAATAGCTGATTAATAACAAATATTGATAAGTTTATTGATAACTTCAAAAGCTTTTGCTATTGAAGTTTCATCAATAAGATTCACTGGCTCCAGGCTCACAGATGCAAATATGTGCAGCTTTTCTCTGTTTTATATAAATGTAAATTGAATATCTTTGGGTTTTGGATTGTTGGACTGACGGAATAAGACACCTTGAATGCTGGGAAACTGCTTTGCTTTTACATTTATTTGACCATTTTACAGACAAAATTATGAATAAATGAATCAAAAAATACTTCAATAATAATCCCTCAGCAATTTGGACTGTTGCCCTGACAGGACAGTACGTCTTCGAGGAATTATGAAGGCAGTTTTTTCCATAAATCTTCTATTTTATGGGCCAAACAATGAATTAATCCATAGTGAAAGCAATGGTTAGTCTCAGCTCTTTGTTATTTGGATTTTAATTTGAACTAAACCAGGCTTTTATTTGACCCTTCTTAATCCCTGCACAGATCCCAGCGGCAAAGTCCATCCTGAAATCACTAACAAGAATGGGAACCCAAACTACAAGTACTTCTACAGCAACGCAGAGCAAGGTAACAATCCAAAAAATTCTCACTTACCTCTGGGAAAACATTCAGCGGCGAATGTTATGTGATTACAGCTGCTGGCTTCTCTGACATAATAGCTGGGATTAAAGAAAACTCACATTTGAGGTCAGTGGATTGAGTCCAGACCGGAAAGTATTTGGACAGTTTTGCATTTTTTTTGTTCTTCAGGCTCTGAGCTTCAGCAACATTCAGTTTGAAATAAAATAATAGGTATTACATTAAAGTGCAAAGTCTTAGCTTTAATTTCAGAAGCTTTAAATGAACAGAGTCCTGTTAACTCAGAGTGCTCAGAGTTAAAGAGGTTCAAAAATAATTGGACAGATACGCATGAAGTCAAACTAAATCATATTATTTAATATTTAGTGGAAAAATCCTGTGCAGCCAGTAACTGCCTGAAGTCTTGGACCCATAAACATCAGCAGACACGTTGTATCTTCCCTTGTTGATGCTCTCTGAGCCTTTCACTGCAGACACTGGTCTTCAGTCTGGTCCTCAGCAAGTGGAGCACAGCTCAGTCAGATTGAAATCAGATGACTGACGGCCGGTCGAGGATATTCCACCTCTTCACCCTGAAAAGCTCTTTGGTTTCCCTGTGTTTAGGACTGTTGTCCTACTGAAGGATTAGATGTTGTCCACTGAGTTTGACTAATGAGGTGGTGACTTTGGGTCATGAGATGCTCATTTTTTTTTTTTTTTCTCTCTCCACACTTTCCTCTTCCGCATCACTTTGATAGAGAACTGTGTTCCAGCACTCTTTAACCTGGCCTTGAGCTTTACCAGAGCTTTACACCTTGTGCTCAATTCTCTGAGGTTGTGGTCATGAAGTCTGCTCTTGAAACATGAAACATGTGTGCCCACATCCTGCAGAGCGTTCTTAACTTGCTGTGCAGTCGTAAAGAGGGTTTTCTTCACCATGCAAATGATTTTCTGCTCTTTCTCAAGGCTTGAGCTCCTGTCCACCAGCTCGTTTGCAAACTCCTAGTTTTCCTCTGCTCACCTCAGAGCCTGAAGAGCCAAAAATGTGACTGTCCAAATAATGATAGTGATAATCATGGTGTGTGTGTGTGTGTGTTTCCCTCCATTCCTCCTCAGTTTTGTCCGGTATGAAGGAGGCGCAGGAGAAGCTGACGGGCGACGCCTTCAAGCACGGTCACACTGGAGATGAGCTGTGAGGAGGTGGCGTTGGGCATCAGGCTGTAAGGGCTACACTTCCTCTACCTGAGCCTGAGCTTCAGAGCGCCCTGTAATACCCCCCACCCCTCCGCCAACAACCCCTTTCACTATTTATACTCATACTTGACAGTGGGGTCCACCTCACTGACCAAACCAAGCCAATCACGAGAAGGCATCGGTGCTTGAGTATTTCTTTTTGTCTCGTACGGTTTTTCCAACATCACCAGTCATTCTCCCGCCACTGTCTTTGTTTTAAAACATGTATATTTGTAATGTACTGTTACTTAAATGCCATATACTGTATTGTCCGTCTGTAGAGGATATAAACAACTCAAGCTAGCCAAGTTAACTGCAGTGTTAATTATTAACTCTCATCTGTTGTTGGATGCAAACTTCACATCTTTAATATGCCAAGTTTTTACCACCTAAGTAAAATGCCTTGTTTGTCACTCGACAGCCATGAAGTTTCAGTCTGTTTGGTTCTGAACAAGTTTCACAAACACATTGTAGAAAATGAAATCCCTTCAGTGGAACCAGTAGACTTTTTTTTAAATGTTTTCACCCAACAGCGATGATGCAGTAATTCATAATAGTAAAGATAAACACCTACAGTGATGTGCTTCCAAAGATCCTCTTCAGTACTCTGCGACTATATTCACCCTGCACTAATAGATAGGCTCTCTACTTCTGATTTCTATAATCCACTTTCTTTAAAATAATAATAATTCATTTAATCCTGACAATTTATCTCTACTTATTTAGCTATATCTGACTGCTTATATCTGTTCTGTTTGTTTTGCTGCTTGTGAAGTGACACCACTGTTTTTTTTTTGTTTTTTTTTTAAAACCAGCCTTGTTAAACTCTTTGAATGAGGGATGGAAACATTGGTTAAGTGTCTCAATGTATTTTATACATGTACACAGCCAGGTGTGCAAATAAAGTTTGTTGTATTGAGTAGTGTGTGTGTGTGTGTGTGTGTTACATCATTGTGAGCCAGATGCATTCATGACACAGCAGTGAATATAACAGTATATCAAATTTTATTGTCTATCGAACAATAGTGATCCCTTATGGTTTGTCAAACAATATGCAACTGCTGTGAACAGTTAACATCAGTAGATGACACTAATGGAGTCACTATTTAAATTCAGTTTGACAGTGATTTAAATAGTGCAGTTACATTAATGCGAGTGCATTCAGTTAAGACATTGGATTGCAATTGATCCCATTCCAGACACTGCCTCCAGAATGGCTTTCATGTGGAGCCATGTCTCGGCGTATAAAATGTCATGCAGCATATGATTTTTCATGATAAAATAAATTACAGGGAAAAAATAAAATTAGCATGCCTCTCTAAATCTGCCTCATTTCGTGACTTGTTATCAGTGCTAACAGACTTTAACTACAAGAGAAACATAAGGAATGTTGGTGGAATGTGTCGTCAAACTTGGATAAAAGGCATTTAAAAAGATAAACCCTCTTTTCTCTGTATTGCTCAGTCTCTGGAAGATGGACGCAAGGCTCAAGCTGAGATGTTTAAGGGCACAGAGAAAAGAAAATCACAAAGTAAACAAACAGCAGAGTGAGCGTGGTCAAAGCTCTGACTTTTTTTTTTTTTTTTTTTTTTAAACCATGAGGTCATGTAAAAGATTTTAAAAGATGGGAGGGAAATAAAAAGGTTGCTTGAGAGAGAAATATTGCTACAATCACTATAATTACACAATGCTGCTGCTGTAAAATCAGCAGCATTTTCACATATAAAAAAAAGCCTATAAAAAGCTGTGTTATACGTCTGTATACTCAAAATTACACAGCTATAAAGTGTGATTAGAACTGAGTGATTGTTTTAAAATTTAAGGTTGTGCACGTACCATTTATGACCAGTGTAATAGACCACTGTCGACTAGTTTATCTGTTCTGACAGAAGAACAGTATCATGAGCTTTAGATGCATTCAGAGCTACCCTGCCTCCAAGGTGGGGTACAAAAGTTTCAACATGTAGGAGGCAGTTCCAGTGTTGGAAACTGCATTCCACATTTCATGGACATCTTTCCAAGATTACACCAAAACCCTGACATGTGAAATTCCTTATGTAGACCCACCTGACTCAACTTGACTTAAAGACTCTCCATCCGAGTGCAAAGCTGCACCTAACAACAAAGTGAAGGGAGGAAGGAGCACTTCACCCACCCCTGTTTGTACTGGTTGAAGTTTGTCCAGTCGGCTTCTGAGAAGAGCTTGGGGGAGGATGGAGAGGGTGTGTGTGTGTGTGTGTGTGTGTGTGTGTGTGTGTGTGTGTGTGTGTGTGTGTGGGGATGTGTGTGTGTGTGTGTGTGTGTGTGTGGATGTGTGTGTTTGGGGGAGCAGGAGCAAACTTAAAATCTTCCCTGCTTGGCGTCTCCGATGGCACCCCAGACATCAAATACAAACTCATCCGGAAAAGCGAAGTCTCCGAGGGTCTCGTCTAACGCCATGGCGAATTCGTCCGGGTTCTTCTTGTCACGGCCGACCTCGACCATCGTAGCAGCTGGAGAGGAGAGGGACGAGCGGACACTTCACTACAGGAATAACTGAGGAGCTAAAGATTCATGATACAACGTAAATTCAACTTCCTGTATTTGAATACCAAGAAGACTGAACTGTTAGATGTTGGTCACACCAGACGTGGATCAGTTTTCATGTGTTTTTCCAAAATTTAAATTGTTCTTGATCCCTCCTGTCCCTTGATCCCCCCTCGCTTACTTGTGGACTACACATCAAGCATGTCAAAAAACTCCCTTCTTTTATTTATGCAACACAGCCAGGATATGGCCCCTTTAAGCCATTCAAATCCAGAGTCCTTTGCTTTTTATTACATCTGGAATTATGAATTCTGATCATATAAAAACAGTCTTTGCGTTGGCTAACAATAAAAGCAAGGGCTGAACAGAGGTTCAAGATGTTCATCTAAAAACTGTATGTTACTCTTATTTGGTCACATAGTTCTCCTTGTGCAAAACCTTAGAAGAAGAAGAAGTCACAGGATTGTTTTTTTTTATCTGTTATCTAGCAGCAGGTTAATTCTTTTCTTCACTGTTACATTCATGGTCTCACAGATGCCCTGAATGATGAAATGTCTGCCCGTGTTAAAACCAAAGTTTAAATCCTTTATTTCTGCAGACTGCAGTGGCCACTGCTGCGTCCTGCAGAGCCACACGGTTCGCACGATAAAGCAACGTTTTGTTTTTCCCGATTGGGGCTGAATCATAGAGTGACATTGCAGTGGCACTCGTGTTGCTGGTGTTAATATCACTCACCAAGTTCGGTGTCTCTGATGCCCATGTAGCTCTCCAGGAGGTCGTCCACTTTCTTCACCGCCTTCTCCTCAAATTCTGTTGGCTGGAAAACACAAACAACTCGGTTCAGTTCCTCTTTTGATTGTACTTTGTTTGTTTCTTTGTTTAGCCTTATCTGTGTGTATCTTCTTTAAGGATACATTAAGAGCAGAAAAAGAGACAACCTCTAAGTGGGCTTCACAATAACGTCAACAGTTCCATGTCCAAATGAGCAGGAGAGACTTACCTCATCCTCCACAGTAGCTGGGCCCTTGGAGCGAAGTCTCAGAGTCCCCCTCCCTGTGCCGATCTTGTTGTCGCTGGCAGGTTTGGCACCCTTTGACCTGGGCTCAAGCATTTCTATCAGTCAGAAGAGAAACATAACAGGTATTTACAGACCGTCCAGTTGCTCAACTGACATCGCAGTGATCCCTAAAGATCACTCGCTCAAGTTCTTGGTTTCAGTTCATGTTAAGAATTGTTTAGAGTTCCAATATATGACAATATACTAGAGAAGCAACTAATTGATTGAAGTCATTTTTCAAGCAAAAACTCCAAACATTATCTGGTTTCAGCTTCTCAAATGTGACTATTATCTGTCTGTTTTTTTTTTTTTTTTCATGAAAAAAACGTGTTGATGCTGGTGTCTCTGAATCAGTGTCAGTATCGCCTACACGTTTTCTGTATCTTGTTTCTTACTCACCAAAGGCCTTCATCGGCTCCACCAGTTTGAGGGTGAAAGGTCTGTCTCTGGGCAGGTCTTTAAGCATGCGGGCGACCTCATAATGCCGTGTCCCGACGATGTTACGTCCGTTAATGCACTCTATGTGGTCGCCCACGCAGATCACCTTCACCCCGTCCACAACGCTGCCCTCTTTGATACGCTGCCATGAGGAGGGGCGAACGGGAAAAGAAGACATCAGTCACAAATATAATTAAAAAGACAGAAAAAGTTTTAGTGCCATATAAAAAGAGGTTTGTTTGAGGTGTGCAGTATGCTGGATTTGAACCTCTCAAGTGTAAACCCCCCCCCCCCAAGGAGCACAAGACAAACACAGAGATCAAAATAAGAGAGCAAAGACAGAGAGTGTGTGTGTGTGTGTGTGTGTGTGTGTGTGTGTGTGTGTGTGTGTGTGTGTGTGTGTGTGTATTAGGCCAATATATTTTTTTTTTTTTTTTTTTCTTGTTTGTGAGCCCACTGATGTGAAACCACTGGACTCAGCAGAACACAAAATAATACGTTATTAAATTTCTTTCCATGGAAAGCTAAGCTAAGCTTTATTTTTGTATGGGACTTCAAAAGCCTTTTTTTTTTAAAAAAAAAAGGAAATAAACAATTGTGATGCAAATGTTTCTGCTCCAGCAGCTCAGGAACATCTGCACTGCATGGGTGTGGGAGTTTTTTTTTTTGGTTTTGTTTTGTTCAATTCAATACATTTTCTTTTCTTTTCAGCTTGAGCTACAGGCAGAACCTGGTAAATGTCTCCTGTCCTGACCTACATTTTGCTCTATAATCCTCTCTGGTCAACAATGTAGTGAAAGAGAAGATGTAAAACAGTCTGAGTGTGACAGAGAAGCTGCATTAGACTGGATGTTTCATGTGTTTAAGAGTCGACAAGTGGTTAATGTTTAAATCATACTGTGGGAAGATCTATAGAAGTTTTATTATCCGACAGTTGGCTGATTTAATTGCCTTGTTTGACATTATCTTCAAAGAGGCAGCATCTTTTTCATAGCTTAATACACCAGCACCACAGCGCTGACCTGAGGCTTTATTGTGTGATAAACACCGTCAGGTTTTCAGGATGCAGTGCAGCCTCAGAATCACATGATGGCACATGTGAGCAGTTTGTCCTGCTGCAGCCACATCACTGAAACCATGTAATAAACGACAATACCACTTTCTACTTTGCTAACCTACGGTGCGCAATTATCATTATTTTTGATATATATATATATTTTTTTTAACTTAAATGATTGATTGATGATAAAATAATAAACAGATTCATTCACGCTGAAGAAAATGAGTTGCATTGCTGATAAACAGTCAATTATGTGGCAGCAGTGCATAGAATCAAGCAGATACAGGTCAGGAGCAGCTTATAGATGATTGAGGTCTGAGAAGAAGTAACTGAGACAACAGCTCTCTACGGCTGTGGTGAGCAGAAAATGAACCACACATAGCATCGAAGCTTAAGGTGGATGAGCTACAACAGCAGGAGACCACGTCGGGTCTCATTCCTGTCAGAAAAGAACAGAAATGACTAAAACTGGACAGTTGAAGTCTGACGAATCTTGATTCCTGCTGAGGTGAGTGAGTGAGTGCATGTCCATGGTGCTTACTTGTTTTGACCTCATACAACTTTAGCTGAGCAGCTACTTACATATTGCTACACATCATTGTTGGTTTATCAACTGAGCAAAATAAAACAAGCACAACAGAAGTTCTTTTCTTTGATTTACTCTGGGTGAGATGTTCCTTCTGTCCTCACCTTAATGAAAGCGTAGCCCGCTCCATTGTCGGTGATGGTGAGGCCGAGCGCATCTTCAGATTTATGAATTTCCACTTCCTTCTTGATCCCTTTAATGTGGGCGAAGATGAAATCCTCGAGGCCGATCTGGCCCCCCAGCAGCTTGTCCATGTCAATCTTGTGGGTGTTCAGGGTGCAGAACAGGATCTGTACAAAGACACGCAGCAGGTGTGCACAGTGTATTAACAAATGTGTACAAAAAGACAAACAAAAATAAAAATAAAAATAAAAAATACATTTCATAAGATTGAGTTCAATAAAAAAAAATGGTTTACCTACAAAGTTTTCAACATAAAAGCTGTCTATGGCACTGACTGTTAGTTATTTATCTTTTAGGCTCTAAAACTGAAGGAACACCGAGAATAGTCTGCATCTTTTATACACGATCAGAAAAAGAACCCCCGTTTTTAGTCTCAGTGTGAAAACTGAGCCGGATTCAAAAATAAAAGTGTAGATGACCGAGCGCTGCGTCGGTATGCTAAATACAGGAATCATCAGGGAGCTCAGTCTTTATTGCAGCAGGCTAAGTTATGCAGTTATGTCCTCCTCCACCCCGGGGTGTCATCAGTCTACGTTTTTTTTTTTGAGGTCCCCGGGGAAGGACCGTCCTGTGATGAGGCCAACAGGGAGAATGACCTTTGCTCCTGCGCCAGAAATGTAGAAATCTGGCTTCACACCTTGTGGCTGCCCTCACAGAGAGGGAAATGTGATCACCCAGAACTCGATACACAAGTGGCCAGATTTAACAGCAATTCAAACACAGAGAGGACAGTGAAACCCAGGACGAGGAGGAGACTGGCTGTGAATCATTTATTCTGCTCCAGCTCACCGAGACAGAACACCAAAGATATTTATAAGATCTTCTTTAATTGCTATTTGTTAATTGTGGGATTCAGATAAACCTTCTCCGATATGCCCATAAATAAGTCATGGATCCGACGTCTATTGTGGGATCAGCTTCCTAGTAGGGCTTTGAGAACTGCAGAGCCAGGATTTAGCGTCTAACTTCCGGGTTGTGCGGTAGAAAGGGATTGATTCGTACTGGTTCATCAGGAGGATGACCTTTGTGCACCAATCAGGCTCTGGCAGAGAGGCCTGCCTTGTTTGTGGCTTTTTTTTCTCCGAGCAACAACAGGCGCTGTTCACAGACACACATTGGCCGTCACGGCCTCATGCGTTGCCTTGGGTTACCAGACTAATAAAGAATGGGATTATAATGGAGAGGAGGCCACGAGAGGAGTATGGAGGATAGAGGAGGCAATCTCTGTAGCAAGGGAGGGGTGTACTGTAGCTGAACTGATGACTCTCTTCCTCTCTTTTTCCATAACAGACCCTCCCTTGCTTCCCCCCCCCCCCTTTAGGCCAGGGCATTACCCAAGAGTGAGTGGGTGTAACAGCAGCGAACGCCTACACTCGGTTACCAAGGCTGCCGACTGCATTAAGCCGCTTCTCTGCAACGCACGCAGCTCTCAGCACTCCTCTCTTCCTGCTGGGCTGACAGCCACAGCGCAATCACACCGCCGGGTGTAACTGGGAGGCAGCGAGCAGCGACACACGCTGCAGCGACCGCCTCTGCTCTCCTCTCCTCTCCTCTCCTCTCCTCTGACAACCTGACTCACAAGAACAGACACTACACCTCCCACTGACGGCACCACACTGACCAAAAACCTTGATAACAACACGGACAAGGGCAAGTGAAAGGAGAGGCAGTGCAATCTGTTCAGCATCACCCGTGACAGAGCCGTTTATGGGTCAGTGCTTTCAAAGGACAAATAAAAAAATACATGAGGTGAAAATAAACAGACAAAAACGTTGAGTATGGAGCCGATGTTGATGGGAAAATCTGCAGGCAGCATTTTATAATAGGGGTGAAATAAAGAGATGATTAAATTTTACGAAATATAATATCAGTCTGGGCAGCGGCGCTACATCCCACAGCAAAGGCCACAAATTCAAAGAGTGAGGCAACTGTCTCAACTGGAATTTAGCAACTTTATTAATGATGACATGAAATGCATTAGGATCTGTCTGATTCGACTCAGCACCATTTGATTTATCACATCAAACGCTTGCTTCACAGTAAGTAATCAAAGCACAGAGGTGGAATGTAACTAAGCACATTTACTCAAGTACATTTCTGAGGTATTTGTACTTTACTTCAGTGTTTCCATTCTATGCTGCTTATTACCTCCAACATTTCAGAGGGAAATATTGTACTTTCTACACACATAACATATGACCATACAATAATATTGCATATATATATATATATATAAATAACATTCTGCGCTCGTGGTTTTCAGACGCAGCAGGCAGCTGTTTTCGGTGAAAAGCTCTAAACTCCCACTGTGCACTACCTTGCTCAGCACCAAACAGCAAACCGACACAGTCAGAGGCGAGCTGGTGAACACAGCGGAGCAGTACGCAGCATTAGAGCCAGAGAATTCCCTCAGGAGTAGGTAGAGACCAAAAACAGAGCTAGAAGACATCACTCATTACTTAATAACAAAAGTTGGCTGGTCAGACAAAACAGACGTCTGCAGACATCAACTCTGGTTCTGGATAACTGTGAGGAGCAATTTTTGTGATTCATTCATTAATCCAAAAAATAATTAACAGATTAATCAATAATTACAAGAATAATTGTTAGTTGCAGTCCTACTCACCATCCAAAGCTGTATTAATTTTAACTAAATCCTCCTGACTGTACCAGTGCACACTACAATATAACTACTCAGTAGCAATTACAGTTTTGATCCCTTCAGGAAGGTGCAAATAGTTAAGCAGCTCTGAAAAAATAATCTGCAATTCAAGAAAGTGAGAGTGATTTGTCAAGCAGACATTGTGGAATATTACAATCATACAGGTTCTACAGTTAGTATTTAACAATATGTCTGGTCCGCCTGTGTATGACGAAAGGTAAAGCTCGAGAATGACGGCCTTAAACTGGATCTCCCTCTGAAATGTACCCTGCATTGAAACAGTGGTGATTAAAAGCTTGGGAAACCTGTTTCTTTGGCAACTGAACCACTGTCCATTTACAGCCTCTTCAACAGCTCTTTTAATGGCAGCAAAGAGGGTTGGACAGATTAAACAGAATATCAGGCGTCAGCGCGACAGCGGGGAGTCATTCAACAGCAAAAACAATGTTTTTCCCATGTCCTGTATTCATCTACTGTTATTTCTGTGTTGGGTGTTTTAGTAGTTGATAGGGAATGCTGATGTAAGCTGTGTGTATTGTGGTGTGACTGAGTTTTAAACAGGACATCACACTCATCAGCGTTTGAGCCATTGTAATCATTTACCTAACTGCGGATGTGAGAGTCTTTAGAATGACAGTTTGTGAAGGAGGGTCAGAAAAGCAGGGCTCATTGTGAAAAGTCTTGAATGAGCCTAACAAGCTAAACCAGGAATAATGTGGTTCATACTGCCAAGTCAGAGCTACTGTGATCACTACATTAAACAGCACATGCAATATGTTTACTGAAATACTGTGCAGACACTTTAGAGTCGAAACAAGACAAAGTCTGATTTTAGGTATTTAATAACTGCAGCTTACGCCAAAAGTGAAGTTCAGACATCAAAAGAAACACAGGTTATGTCAAAATGTAAAAAGAATGACATGCATTGCAGTTGATTTATAACGCAGCATTCAAAAGGAACTTGGAAGAAAACTCAGTGACTTACTCTGTAACACCGGTTTAGCCTGAAAACTGACCTGGCCAGCACCAGGCTAGTCTGGCAGGACTGTTTCCATGGTAACATAGTGGTCAGATTATAAATTCTAAAAGATTATTGAATATGTATATATTTTGATAAATTAATGCATTGTTCTACTACTTCAGAGACAAAAAGCTACTTACAGCCCCGTGAAAGATTATCCACTACTATCACAGGAGACAGAGGGCTGATTAGATTAGTTTGCTCTTTCTAACCACAGTTGTTTGTCTTCACCGTCACATTGTTCCTCAGAGAGAAGAACGTAAACCTGAAATCACTCCTGAAAAGCGGCTGTTGTTGTTCAGTGGGCTGTGGTGTCGTGGCAACACTTTCCTCTGCATCACTGCTGGTAAACAACCACTTAAAATCACTATAAAACCAGATCCAGTCCAGTCAGAAATGAACACACACACACACACACACACACACACACACACACACACACACACACACACACACACACACACACACACACACGCATTCACGCACGCACACGCACACATGCACACAGGGTTTCTGCAGCTTCACACACTCCTTATTAGCGCCACATTTGTTTCTTGCGGACGCATGGTTTTGCACACAGGGAGAGTTCATACTCAATTTGCTTGTCACATGTATAATGAAGTGCAATTACCAGTAACCACATGTTCACTGAAATCATGTTGCAGGATACTTTCAGAACGTGTTATTAGGCGTTAATATAATATAAGTGGGCCTATTTTACACACAAGAAAACAATGGTCTCAACTGGGGGAAAAAAATCATCAAGATGACAATGAAGAAAAAGTAATTCAATTAATTAATTTAGTCCAAAGGTTTTTCTACCAAGTGGGAATACTTTTCCCCAAGAATTAACTTTGGGAACCACAGCTTTCCTTTTTGAAATAATAAAATAATCCTATTAGTAGAAATGATCAGTCAGTTAAACAATCAACTGACAAATTAATATGCAAATACTGAAATAATAGGTTAATTGTTTAAGTCATTATAGGGAAAGCCCTACTCATTGCTCATGAAAATAATTATTTAATGCAGCAATAAATGAAACAAATCCAAACAGTATGTCACAGGGGAGCTAACACAGGCCTTAATAAATCCTTTATTTTAAATTAAGGACAGTTTTTTTCTGCAAAATAACTAAGCCTGGGTGATAATATTTTCATATATCCACTTACTGTGGACATTACGATATATGAACATATTTTGTTATCATTTTATAAAATTCTGTTGTGTTAATTAATGATTCCCAAAAAATTTGAATCATAAAGAAACATAATGAGTAATTCAAGTTCTTGTTTATCATGTGTGAAGAGTTTTATCTCATGTAATGCATAACAGCAAAACATTTAATTGCACTGGACATCAATTTGAATTTGCAACAACACCACTACCAACTACGACTTCAGTAATAAGTGTTTAGTTGAATTAATCTCCGAAAGTTTTGACAAAAACTGGCCATTTTCAGCTTTGTAATAGTACAATAGATGGCAGAGCTGTTGTATTGGATTGCATTAGATTGCATAGGGTTATCTAATAAAGTAGCCTAGGAGTGTATATAGTTAGAGAGAAAATGCTATGAATATTGTGATGTTGATTTCAGTCATTCTGCTCCATATCAGAAATGACTTGCCCTGAAGAAGGTGTTCTGTCCAAAGTGTTTGCCACATTGAACTGAGCACACAATGGATTTATGGCTCTCATAAACAGCCTCTCGAGCTCATGTCCTGAGAGACGTGAGAAGCTCTAATACAGAAAAAGACAAACTGTTTAATCTAAAGTATATGACTGTATACAGCTGGGTAGCCTTAACTGTAGTTTAACCTGACCCTTGCTTGCTTGTTTTTTTAGGAAGTGAGTGCAGGGGCTGAGCTAATACAACCAGCTCCAACAAGTGAGATTGTTTCAACTAATCCCAACCACCACCACCACCCCCGCCCCCCCGATTAAAAAATGTCTGGCAACAAACACGGAAGCACAACAACCTGGAGCCTGCCAAACAAAAACAATACGTGTGGTTCTGTCACACGACCGCAGCCTAGATATTCAAACTGTAGGCAAATGGGTGTGCGCTTTCTGTGAGCAAGGAGCAAGCTCGCTGCAACAGGTTAACAAGAAGCTAAGTCACAGAGCCACACCTAAAACTCTACAGCTGTAGGGACAATAACCAGACTTTGACCTGAGCAGCGAGAGCACAAAAAACATGTCAGGTAACATAGAGAAAGACTGCAGCATTATGCGTATGTCTTGGTGGCTGAGGTAACAGAGACTGAAATGAGTTTACATAATGTATGTGCGTGCATTAAACTGCGTGCTCCGTAAAGTCTCCAGTCTCTTTACCTGTCGTGTGTTTGCTGTAATTGTTTAAGATGTCAGTTATTTCACTCAGACAAATTCCTTTCCATCAGTTCTGCTTCTTCTGCTAAAGCGACTGACTCTGAGCTTTAGTCTAACGTAAGGTTTATGTCTAATTAAGGATCAACAAAAGACCCAATCAAGCCAGACATTCTTTGATTCAACGTGATGTCTGTCTGGAAAGAAATATGTGACCTATTAGAAGCAAGACAATGCCATTATTAATTACATAATTCTTACCAGTGTCAGCCAAGCACTCATGTAACGTCAGTGTCACAGAGCCACTGGTTTACAAACAAGCACAGTCACGGTTCTCTGTGTGGCTCCCTACGTGACTATTTTGTCTTTCAGTTTCATTAACAGATAAGAGTCACTAGGAGAAAGTTGTTGCATCTTAAAAAGTGTTAATGATCTGTGTCTCAAGTTTAAAATAAATACTGCTCAGCTGTGTCCATGATTAGTAAGACAACGGCTCCTTTGGACAATTTGTTTTGGTGTAAATTCACCACAGTTTATTCACAATGTCACAGAATAAACTTAAGTGTAAAATCCAGCAAACTAGTACCACGACCTTGTAAAAGCCTATGAGAAAATATTGTGACCTGTTGTATATGAAAAAAAAACACATCCAGCAACTGAATTCTCTGCTTGTTTCTATTTAGGTGTTTTGAATCCCCAAAACATCTTAACCCAGTGATTTTCTGCTAATTACATGCATTTAACTGTTGATAGACTTTTTATTCAAAATCAGACTTAATACAATTTAAAAGCAACTACAGACCATCTTTCAATCACTAGTTAATATGTTGACACTTCAACGAGTGCTGAAGACCCATGGGTTGGACCAAACCCAACTTTGAATTCGGCCTTCATTTTAATGTCAACTACACACCTGTAAAGTTTCATGACTGTATCTGTATGTATATTGTATGGTGGAGACAAAATCTGTCAACAGACAGACATATAAACACCTGCCAAAGTAAACAGTGGTAGTTCCTGCTCCAGTAGGTTTCTCCAGGACCACATTTGACCATGATGGCACACACACGTACACATACACGTACACGTACACACACACGCACACACACACGAAAAAGTGAAAAACAACAAGGTTTACTTTGGTGAGTTCTCTGATGCATATGCCATAAAGATCCATGTCCATATGACAGCTAAAGCAGATGGAACAAAAACAAAAATGTCTGATGCTCAGTGAGATATTTGTGTTTTCAGCACATTTTGAGAGCTCATTACACATGAAAGGAAAGACCCTTTTTCTGTATGACTGTGATGTTGCCCACCTTTGTTTTGCCTGAAAATATCTATATAATAAGAGAAAGATAGAAAAGAAAAACAACATCTCTAACTCTGCCCCTCCACTCGCAGGCTGGGCTGGATATCAAACCTCAGTACCAACCAAAATATGCCACTTTTACCAAATATACTCATTTGTCGATCAAGTGATTCCTCAAGTTAATCATTAATTTGCTACATTTAGACTGCACTTTATGCAGGCAAAGCTCTTCCTTCTGAGATAACATGAAACATCGCAGTGTTTCCGCTATATCATATTGACACAAGAACCCAGCTCCGCTTACAGGTATCCATTCAAATTTAGACTTCCTGCTTTATCCCTGAGAAGCCGCGCTTTGTTGAGGTGCTTCCATCTGACAGTGCTGACATTTTTCATCCTGTCTGATACAGGTCACACCCAGTCAACATGGACACAACAGTCAGAAGGGCACCACAGTGAGGTTTGGGGGTGTTTATGGAGGGAGGAGGCCCAGGGCAGAGCCGATCCCTGGGGTCCTCTGGCTGTGGCTGGGACGGGTTATCTGGTTAGATTTGAGGCTGTGCCTGAGCCGGACATGAGGGACTTCCTGTGGTAAAAATTGTGAAGTCCAACATCTAACATTACCACATCACACTCCCTCACTCTTTGTCTCCATATGACTATTTGGGCCAAATTTTCCAAATGAATCAGTATACTCAGTGACACACACACTTTCTGCATCTACTGCACACCAAAGGATGCAAATGTGACATTAAGCTGCTTAATGAGACAACTTGATATATTGAAATTTTGGTCATGTTTTCTCTGCTACCTGCTTGGCAAGCAGTGAGGCATTCTTATCTGTCAGTGTGACGAACCTTTTTACTGATTCCTGTACTGCAGATTTTCTCTTCTCCTCCTTTACAGAGAGGTCAAAGTTCAAAATCAGATACAGAACAACACTTCTGGAGTGGCAGAGGATCAGTGTCTTGCTCAAGGATACTTCAGCAGGGCAGTGCCTGCAGAGATGAAGGTTTGAGTCCAAGCTTGAAATGCAACCTACTGCAAATCATCAAAACTCCAAATCTATTTGGCTCCTCTGTAGTAATGTGCTTAGTGTTAGGAAAAGAACATGCCGTAAGGCAGTTTTTATACTAGAACAGGTCTAGACACAGACAGAAAGTGCTAATGAATGTTACTTATAGACATGATAGAACAAATACCTGTAGGAAAATGCCTGGTGTCCCATTCAGACAAAACAACAACCAAGTTTGAGTCTCATTAAGGATAATTTTTACCATGAAGTCACAAAGATGGTGGCCAGTTTCAGAGAACAAATCCTCCACTTATCAAAGGTACATATACAATATTTGAAGTCTTCTATTGTGTCACTGTGTATCAGTGCCACTGAGACAAGATCCTCTTCAGTTATCAAACTTGTTGAATGAAGCAAATGCATCTCTGAGCTTCAAGAGGGGAAGGACGTTCACGTCTCCGGCTGCTGCAGCAAACCAGGCTGATAACAGGCTGCCCTGCCAGCCTATCTAGTCATATTCAGGCTGACAAAAGCCAAACATGCCACTCACACTTTCCTTTGAAAAGAAGAGCTTAAGCAGTCTGGGCTCAGACGCTGCTTTTGTTTTCCACCTCCACGTAGTCATGCAGCTTTGCGCTTGTTTCTCAGTGCAATTTGATTGTGAATGGCCATGAAAAACTGTTTCCAAAAATAGAGGCAACATTAATTTGTCAGATATCCAGTGACTGAATAATGAAGATAAGATGCAGATAGTTCTCAATCTTGTATGATCGAAGTGTGCAGGCTGGCAAAGAGTTGGCAGGGTGTGCCTTTATAAACACAAACTAGCTTTGATCCAAGACAAGCAAAGTTGAATGGCCACCAAGGGATTAATCTCTTAGAAAAGCCACTGTTTACTCAAAACTTTACTGCCTTATCCATCTTCCAGTAGCAGAAGAAGTATTCAATTTCTTTACTAAAGAAACTTAAGTACAAGTACATTAGTTGAGAAAATTTACAGTTTCCACCACTTCAGATCATTTTTATCATTTATGTAAAAGTAGTAATACTACACTATGAAAACATTTATTCCACTTTAAGTCATGCAATTAAAATTTTACTTAAGTAGTAAAAGTACAAAAGTATTTTCAACAAAATGTAAAAATTGTAAAAAGTATTACTCGTTTGCGAAGTAAGGCTTCAACCAACAATTATTTTTATTATCAATACTTCTGACAATTATTTTGGTTATTAATTGATTGATTGTTCAGTGTATGAAATGTCAGAAAATAGAGAAAAAAACATATATAATCATTTAAATTTCTACAGAATAATAATCAGCAACTATTCTGTTAATCGATTAATTGTTTTTAGTCATTTTTTGAGAAGATACATTAAATTTCATGTGAATATTTTCTGGTTTCTTCTATGTGAGTCTTCTAGGAATAAGGAACTTAATATCTTTGTGTTTTAGACTGTTTCCAACAAAACAATCCATTTAAAGAGGTTACCTTGGGTTTTGGAAATAGGGAAGGATGCTCACAATTTTAACAATATTTCATTGACCTAAACAACAAATCAAATAATCTGGATAAATAATCAACAGATTAATCAACAAGAAAAATAATCATTAGTCACAGGCTAGACCTGTTTGGGACTGTCTCAACCACTTTGTTGGAGACAAAGAAAAGGACCAGGATGCGGCTGTGCATGCTCCTTCACGGAGGTGGGGCAGTTAACATACATTTTCAAAACAACCAGTTTGTCTTCATCGTTAAAGACTTTTCCATTGTAAAAGTATGAAAAATAGTTTGGAAACACTTCCAGAAAAGCATAAATCCAAAGTCCAAGTCTGTTTTTGAGTGCAGGGCCCTCTTCGGCTCATTCTGGTGCATCATGCAGCAGTGGTCTCATTACTGCCCCCTGACACTAGAGGCCCACTGGTACTTGATAATTGTTGAGAACCACAGTTCTGTGGCTTTTTTACTTTTACTTTTCAAATATAAAAGACTTTAAGGAAGAGGACTGGTTGGTTTTGCTAATGTATCTAGTTAACTTCCACACCTCTGTTTGAGTGTAGCAAACAGCCACTTCCTAGTGCTTTGCACCTGGAGAGAGTGAATGAGACCGTCTAGAACAGGACTAGTTGCAGCCCTATTCAAATATAATGTGCTGTCTGACCAACAGTCAAAAACGCAAAGATGTTGAGATTACTATGATAAAAGACAGGAAGTGGTAAACATTAAAAATTTGAGAAGCTGATTGGCATAAAACTCAGCCAATAAACTCAAATAGTTAATGAATTATCAAAATTGTTGCCAATTCAGTTTCTATGAATCATCAATTAAATTAATCACTTCATCAGAGTGCTGGTTGGTTTCTGGGTGTATGGGGAAGTAATGAAACTATAGTGTACAGTGGGGGTCAAAAGGGGCCCAATAACAACTAGTCCTTCCCCCGGGTCCCAACAGGAGGGTAATCCGGCCATGAAAAAGTCTAAAAACAAGTTTGTTTGAATACTTCACGTACTTTGAGTAAAATCGAACTTCAACCCCTGTAAAATTAAATCACGTACATGACTTTTTCTCCCCTTTAACAACAGGTGAGATCTTACCTCAGGTGGGCTTATATTAAACGCCTCTGCTATTTTTGCGTACAGCTCCTTGACGTTGGTAAATCCCTCGATCCTGCCGGTCGGGCTTCCGTGCGCCAGCTGCGTGTGGAAGACCAGTTTGGGCCGCAGGCTGGCAGGTGGAGGCGGGAGCCCCGCTCCGTTCACGGCGGATTTACCCAAGCTCCCGGCACCTGCGTGTCCGCCGCTGACCTCCTCGTTGTCCACCAATTGCTCCTTCGTCGACTTGTTTTTCTTCTTCCACGGTCCCAACGGCATTTTCCTCGCTGTTTTCGTTTGTTTTTCTCCGTGTAAAAAGAAAAAGTCCGAGCCGCTGCTATAACATTGAAGTACCTGTTGAGTCCCAAGCCCAACGGTCGTGTTGTCCTATTTACTTCCTTCTTTCCTCCGAGCTTTCCTTAGTTTCTTCTTCCTTCCTTCCTTCCGCGAACACTTTTCCTTTCCTCACCTGCCCGCAGCCGAGGTTTGACTTTGTTCTTCGACAGTGACTCGACGGTGTAAATATTCAACAGGTAGATGGTGAGTGTGGGATAAACTCTTGACACAACCTGCTGGCTGGACCTCAGCTAACAATAGCTACTCTGTTTGTCTCTCGGCGTGCCGCGGGACGCAGGCGCAGTGGGACGAACCGGGGCTCTACCGGGCAGGATGGTCAGTCCCGGTGCACCTGTACAACGCCACGGGGGGACAAGCACCTTAAAACAATTACTCTTCTTTTCGTTTTTAAACACATACTGAAGAAGAATAAAGAATAAAAGTTAAAGTAGCCTGTAGGTTTACCCACACATCAAGAATTAGCTAGTTTCACAAAGTATTTTAATATTGAGTATCTTCAACCAAATACAATCCAATGTTTGTTTGTTTCTCCTTTATCTTACAGCTGCAGAGCGTAGTGAGGCTTGAGTAACATTTCATTAAAATACTGTCAAATTAGAAATGAAATTCAAATCAGGACAGCAGAATCTGCTTTTAAAAAATAACCTGCATGTTACGCTTTTTGTGATGATTTCCTATAATATTTAGCATAGTGTGCTGTAGTATTTTGTATATCTGAGCATCTGTCTGCAACCTTTCTTCTTCTCCTGAGTGAATAAAATACTGAATTAGGCAAATCATGTGGACATCTTTCAAAGTAATTGCATTTTTGGAATAAAATGTCCTAATTGAGTTTTCATAAACAGTGTTTCTTTGTTGAGCTGGGATAGAGGGACATCTGCACAAAGAATGTATTTTGTGGTTAAAATACTGTCATTTTGGAAGGCACCCACTTAATTTGTCTAATTTAGACCGTTGACGCCTCATGCTAGTTTCAGGTTAACTATGAAATGTATTTTCACACAGATGAAGGGCTGTGGATCTTGTCCCCCATTACTTAAGCAAGGAGGGAAGCTCTTAATGTCCAGTGTGAACAGGAGGATGATCAAGTAACGCCTGTTTCAATGTAGGTATGGGCACCTCACTATTGTTTTAAGATAGACCTGAAAAACTGTGAACCTTTCCTTTCCTTTAGTATGACAGTGGTGGAAGAAGTACTTAAGGAACCACCAATTCCAAACAACTCCATTCTATTATTCAAGTCCTGCATTCAAAATCCTACATCTGGAAAAGCACAGAAGTATTCTCTGTAAAATACTTAAAGTATCAAGATAAAAGTACATAAGTATCATCAGTTTTGTGAGTTAAAGTATCAAAAGTACTAATGTATCTGATATTACTAGATTGTTGATGCATCCCCAGTATTTAAGCATCATTTTACTGTTATAGCTGGTCAAGGGGGAGCTAGTTTAAACTACTTTATAAACAGTTAGTTAGTTTAATCCAGTGGGAAAGAAAATTAGTTACAGTTACTTAAATTACACCATGTAATAAGTATGGGGGGGGGGAAATGCATGGAAATGGTTGGAAACCACAGATTTTAGGGACTGGTCTTATATTTTCAATGCAACATCTTACAAAATCTTAATGTTAAAATCTCAATCTGAAAAGTAACAAGTAGCAGTAAAAGTAGTAAAGGAGAAGTAAAAAGTAAATGTATGACATGTAGTAGAGTAGGCGTATAAAATAGCGTAAAATAGAAATACTCAAGTAATGACCAAGTTCCTCAAAATTGTACTCAATTATGGCCTATCAATTAATTTAGGCCTATTAAATTGAAAACTGTTACTTTCCACCACTGATCAATGGAGAAGCAGATTTATGTACACAACCTTAATATTCATCAGCGTCGTTTTCAATCAGTGCATTAAAGGTTTGCACATCGTACACCCACCATTTCATACTCTTGATTAAGAGGGAGAAAACAAACATAAGCTAAGCTGAGTAGAGAGAAATGTGCCTTTGAAATATTTACAGATAGACAGACAACTGAAGAAAAAAACATGACATCTGAAAACTAGGACACAAAATCAAGAAGTTTGTCACAACTTTGATGTGACACAGAGATCCAAATCAGCCTCACATGAGTTCACAAATCAATTTTTAAAAGGCTTTGGCCCAGGAGTCAAGGTGCTTGTTCCCTTTAATTCAGTAGTAAATGGTTATTACTGTATAACAAGAGAAAACATATTGAGAGTAAAGCCTGTCTTGTCTAAGTTTAGCAATTCCTCATGTGTAACTGTCAACGGCTCCTCATTATGCTTAACAATAGGACCCCAAATCCACTGGGAACAAGGTCCACATGGAAGCATCATACAGCATATCTGATTAAAAAATAATAATAAAATTGTAATATGAGACCTGTTGTGGTCCTCAGAATCCCCCTACATATCAGCATTCCTCTTTGAAGAAATAATGGTACTCGTTAGAGCCTATTTATCAAAAGTGAAGTGGGTTTCTTAAATGTGCCATATTGTGTTAGCAACAATTCACTGACTATAAATTGGCCTATTAAAATGGAAACTGTTAATATGCTGTGTTAAATGGTGGGATATTCACTGAATGTAAGATCAAGATACAGACTTATTATAAAATGACACACTCTAAAAAAGAGAAACTGTTAAAAAGGCTTTAAGAAGCATCATCATTCACCACACATGCAGGTGATTTGCTGATAAAAAGATGATCACATTAAGCTGTGATCTTAAGTTAGTGGTTATTATTATACAAGCAACCACTGACAGAAACCAACGGTTAACTATAGTTAAAAGTGCATTAATTCCATCAAAGACCTAGCATGAGTTTGATCTTAAGAGTCGGATACAGTGATTTTCATACAGTGAAGATTTCCATCAGGCTGGTAAACTCACACACTGAGCAGGAGCAGGTGTGTTTACTCACCACCCTCCCTGGATAACAGTGACTCATCATTTGCACAAATGTGCTTGTAAGTATTTTAAGGATAGCAGCGCCATTCAATACAAATACTTTGTCAGCAAAAGGAACACTTTACGTTGCCACCAGAGGCCTAGTTAATATATAGTATTTAATATATTAGTAGTTGATATATAATATATAGATTGGTGGTGGATGGTAACAAAAAGTGTTAAAAAATATGATACTTATCTGTGACAGTAAATGAAAATATGTATGTGATAAATGCATATAGTAGGCATCTAATACCAGCTGTTATATGGCTTCAGTAGAGGCCACACACACTAAGAAATTCTGTTTTTGATGCCACATTTCGAGCCTAGTGGCCCCCTCTGTTTATCATGGACTCTCCCTTCTATGGGCCCCCCACTCCATGATGAGTGATGTGGCGTCCCCTGGTGGGAAAATGTAAAGGCCTCTGTGTTGGCAGCTGATATCCAGCAGCTGAGACCAGACAGCTATATTTACACACTCATAGTTTTGCCATTGGTAACTTTAAGCATTAAATTCAGTCAATATATTTTTAATTTTGATCTTTGAAATGTTACCATATAAGTTTTACAACAACAAAATATTCACATTTGACTACAAAAAATATACTGTATTTCTGAAGAACCACATCATTTCCTGGTTCTGCAGAGAACATATTTAGTGTAATATTGCTATGCAGACTAACTATAAATAGGCCTAAGCAGTATTAGTGGTTTTAAAGTGATTATTGTTAATGCACTGTTTATTTCATGGAAGGGGAGTCACTGAATGCCTCTCCATGACTGAAACGGCTCAAGATCAGTTCATGTGGAAATATTTATTTTAAAATTCAACTTCAGTATTCTCAACATGTAAGTTTCTAAAATGCACACATGACGATCCCGATTAGTTCACTCAACTGCTTTCCTCTTATTAACTTGTACACAAATTTTAAAACAGCATCCAAAATGTCAGCAATGAAACCTGTCAAATCTAAATGAGAGCAGGAAAATGTACTGTTTGGCACTGCAGTTGTTCCAGGATCACTGGGACATTCTGTCTGGTAAGTGTAGACTCATTCACAGCCAAATATTTCCAACAAACAAAAAGATAAAGTGATTGTGGAAAAGACCCACATATATAAATTGTGTACTTTCAGATATCAACAACCCAGTCAGACAGTCTTTCACCTGTATCACCTTGGCAACATGCACAGTATTTATAAAAACAACAGATAGCTCAAAAATAGAAATTGCACATTTGTCAGTAGGGGGTCCATCTGTGAGCTGTCAGAACTGTCCCTGTGTGTTTGTGTGTTTGTGTGTTTGTGTGTTTGGTAACGAGGGTGAGTGCTGTCATGCGGTTATCTCCCCTCATTCAATCCATGTCCTTTGCCCTAAGCAGGTAAATGCCGTTTCAGGACGTCCTTGGCGTTGCCAGGCAACGTGTCGGGAAAGTTCACATCAAACTCCACCACCAGATCTCCTCTCTGCTCTGGGTTTTTGGGGAAAGGGAGACCCTGCCCAGCAACAGTCTTTCTCAAGCCGGGCTTGATGACGTCTGTGATCTTCATGTTGCACGTCTTCCCGTCTATCGTCGACACGGTAACCGAGCATCCACACAATGACTGGAAAGACAGGGATATGGATGTTAGAGTGAGGATTAGCAGAGAAATGCAACCCACACATGATCTACTTCAGAAATCAAATGATATGTTTATGTTTATTTATATGTGAATTGATATGTTTAATCCACATATCTAATAATCAACCTGATATTCAATGCAATGAACTGCGATCCACTGTGTTTCAGTACACAAAAGCAAATAGCTCATCAATGTGGACAACAGAAATAATACAACTTCATATAAACAAACATTTTTGATAAGGATTCATTCATTCATTCAAGACTATTTCATCAAACTACAGTTACTAAAATCAAAAGTAAACTTCCATCTTCCATACAACATTCAGTGTGATTAGAGTTAATTTAATCTAATATAATCTGTGATTTTTCAGCATGAGTCATGTCATGATCTGCAACATTCAGATATTCAGAGGAGTATTTCTGAGTGTTGAGGAGAGTAGGAGGAACCATATAAGTACATCTTGCACCGTGTGTGTGTGTGGGCGGCCGCCGCCTCTCTAACCTCCCTGTGATACAGCTCCTATTTCTCAATGCTGTTGATCCAGATTACATAAGTGCACATCCAAAGTGTGTGTGTAGTTTGGTACTATGCTCATGCAGTATGCCTCTACTTTCCAGGGAAGACTTTTGAGGCACATTACCTTGTGACCAGGCTTTTCAGAGCTTTAAAGCAGCACTCTCATGTAAATGTGAGCTTGTTTCGACTCTCCCCTGTGTATGACTAATCCATCTATCAGACTCTATTAATACTACTAAACTTAGTCACAGCGGGTGCCAGAATAGAAAATGCCTCACCTGTCGCAAGCTCACGCGAACAGGATACACAATGTTGGAGCCTTCCCTCCTGAAGTGAGGGTGTGGCTTGTCCTTGATGACGAAAACAATGTCAGCAGGAATGGTGTTTGGCGACTCGTCTCCCTCCCGTGGGAACGTGATCTTGGTTCCCTCTTTCCAGCCTCGCTTGATCTCGATAGTGAGAATCTTATCCTCGTTGCGCATGGTCCTGCCATCTGGATTTAGCCTTTTGCGAGAGATTTTCATCCTCTTGGTGCAGCCGTGGAAGACCTCCTCCAGGGAGACCCTCAGTTCGTGGATGATAGCCGGGTCCTGCTTCCGGCGCTGCTGCCCTCCCAGGCCGATGTGGCCGTCCCGAGGGAAGCCGTTCAGGTTGAAGCTGGTGAAGGAGCCGAAAGGGTCGTTTCCGTCCACCTCCATGTCCTCATCGTCTCGCCCGTTGGCTTTACGCCCAAAGAACATCTCGAAGGGGTTCGAACCACCGAAGAAAGTGGCGAAGGTGGCGTGAGGATCCCCATGGAAGGTGTAGGTGAAAGTGCTGCCCTGTCCGTCACTGGTGGGTCCACTTCCTCCCTTGAGACCTGGTGGACAACAGAAATGATTCATCAGTCATCCTGCCATTGACACTGAGCAGTGGGAGAGCTTTAAGCCACAAGTGATGCCTACTTTGACAGCAGGGATTCACAGTCCAATCTGCTGGATCAGTATTAGGCCAAACACTGACCTTATTAAGTGGCTCTTGTATCAGCCATGAAGTGACCAATCCACATTCAATTCAGTTTATCAGAGCTGCAATGATTAGTCAATGAACTGATGCATTGATCAACAGAACTATTTTTGATAATCAGTTAATTGAAAACATTAGATAGTATCAGATTGGAACTCAGTATTGATCGATACCTTGAGTTGAGGTATTGGAAGCAAAATCGGGAAATTGCATTCCTTTTGGATAAAATACTTTACAGTACAAAGGAGACTGTATTAAAGGATAGTCAGGAACTTGAGTTTTTGGTGGACAAATTCTCAAGTTTTTGAGACATTACAGTAGATTAAATACTCAGTAGGTTTGTCCAACTGCTATGTTAAAGATCTTGCATTTCATTATCAACAAAAAAAGCACACAGTGAGATGCTCTGTTTGTAACATGGCATGGGAAGCCATGGTAGACACATTTCAAGGTTCATATTTTCAGTTTGGGTTTCTTCTTACTTTTAAAATACACCTTTTATTTCACTTACAATGGCCTTTTCTGGCAACATTCCTCATGTACCTCCTGTTATATCAAAGGTTAAAATTAATTTGAACAAAATTATATTATGTCACCTTTCATTTAGAGTATTTGGGTTTAGACATGATCTGTGATCTTCCCTTCCTCACATCAGACAGGCTTCCCACCCATAACCATCTGGACTGATAATTAAACATTCATAGTCAGATACTACAATGTAGGTACCACATACAGTACAGAAGGGTTTGACATAATGAAAATAGTGGGGTTTTTTTTATTAAAGAACCCACATATTTGAGAAACTCTGTTGTGGAAATGGTGACAAGCCTTTATTTCTTCATTTAACAGGGGCCTATCACTGTAGAGACATTGTAATATGATAATCTTTATAATTAAATGCACAAAACTATAGGTCTGCTGAACAGCTGTTTTCAGGGCCCGCTGGTTTGCTGGTTGCAGTGTGTGATTTGAATTAAAGCCAGCTGTGTTTCACATCCAACCATCCAGTCTTATAACGGGTTTATAACGGTACATAAACGGTGAATTAAGAACCGTCACACAAGGTTACAGATGTGTTTCAATGCGATTAAAAACCCATATTACCTTCCTCTCCATACTGGTCATAAATTTCCCTTTTCTTCGGATCGCTGAGGACTTCGTATGCCTCAGCGATTTCCTTAAATTTCTCCTCGGCGACTGCAGACTTGTTTTTGTCCGGGTGCCATTTCAGCGCTTGTTTTCTGTAAGCTTTCTTTATATCCTCGTCTGTGGCTCCTTTAGAGATACCCAACGTTTTGTAGTAATCTTTACCCATTTTTCACGTATCTCAGAAAAATAACAAACCGGACTAAGCCCTCAGAGAAGAGCTGATGCTGGTCTGAGTGTGGTTGACGCAGGGTTGTCACAGCAGTGAAGCGGCGTCAGTCTGGACTAAAACACAATAAGTAGCCACAGACAGACGCACGGTGCAGGATGAAGACCATTTAGAGGCGCTTAGTCAACGCCGTGGACCCTCTGTTATTTATCCGGGACAAGATGACCCTCTTTAAATAGCTACAGCTCCCTCCCCTGCAGCCACAGCGCCAAAGTCAAGTTAAACACAGCAAATAATTCTGGATCCGGTGTGGAAGCTGCTCTGTCCGGATGAGCTGAATTTCTCATCATCATCATCATCATCATCATCATTCTCATCATCATCATCATCATCATCATCATCATCATCATCATCATCATTTTGATGCTTATGGCCGGATTAACCTGCTAGAGGGCCATGGGGCAAAAGTTAGCTGCTGGGCCCCTACACCCCCACCACTACCATCACCAGCACTACCTACAAATGAATGTAGGATTATACACCATGCAAGTATGCAATATACATTTTTTTCAAGATCAAGTTCTTAAATATAGATAAAGCAGGACCATGTAAAGCCGAAGTGAAATCAAACCTCTGGGTTCTGTTCCACAAGTAAGAAAACAACATTTGTAACTACACCAATACCTGCTACTGAAGCCGTGGAGCAGGGGCGTTCTCAACCATATGTGGTGTGGCTTGCTTCATATGTTTAGCTGGCAGCTAGCAGCCACTTAGCTTAGCTTAGCTTAGCAAAAAGACTTGAAAGTCAGAACAACAACCTGAAAATAAAGTGTGGCTGCTCAGGGCCTATTATATTCATATTATAGCCTATAGACACCAAATAAAATCACAACCTATGAAATAATGACCACAAAAAAGGCTAAACCAGAAATGAAGTAACATAATAACAAAATGTCTGTACAAACCCGTTTGCCTTTGGGACTTTTCAAAAGTTGTTATTAATATCTATTAAATTCTACATGTGCAACAAAAACCTGGTCTTATTTTGAAAGCATATTTCCGGTTTCGCTCTATCTAACCCAGCCCAACTCGACACCCCGCACTGATTTCAGCGGCTCTTTCTAGAAAGCACATATTAAGGCACGTCATTCACTAAACCGGGGTCGTTTACACATCATCCAGGTGAGAGGTGAAAAAAGAAAGGCTGCTCATTGTGTTTTAGGTAAATTTTAAAGATGACAGCATCACACAGCAAACTGACAGCTGCACCCCTCACAGCTCACTCACTTTATAGTCCTACAGACACATGGTAGGATAACCTTCCAGCCCCAGAAGCCAGAAGAAGTGTGCGTGCGTGCGTGCGTGCGTGCGTGTGCGTGTGTGTTCCAGGTCCCTGAGGCACTGTTTTTATGTTTTGGCTTTCTTCAGCTTGTGTGTGTGCATGTACTATTCAGACCATTCCTATTGTTGGCTCAACACATCAAACCATAAACATGGAAGGTTTCATTTTTTCTAGATCTTAAAAATTACGTACATTTTTATTTCCATGTATTATAATAATCCCCAGTCTGTCTCTGGAAACTCTTGTCACCAGCTCCACAAATAGCAGAGAGGGCACAGTGATGATTGAGGATGATGAAGATGATGGGGCTGTGGTCGCCTCTCCCGCAGCCACAGCGCCATCTGCTGCACCACAGAGAAAGTGAGGTTTTCTCTTGGAGCTGATGATGAACCCTCTCATACTGCATTGGCTCTGAGCCCTGCCATGAGTCAGCGTCGATGCAAAGCTGCAGGTCAATCATTTCTGCTAATTGTCAATGCTTTATTTCTCTCCCTATATCGGGCAAAGCAGGCTTCATATCGCCATTTTTTCACACCTTGAATTTTTAAGAAATATTTTCTAAACCAGCCATGGATCAGTTTCGTGGTTTATTTGTCAAACTGGACCAAAACAAAGATGGATTCATTTCTGTGGCAGAGCTCCACGACGAAATGAGGAAGCATGGGATCCTATCAGCAGATAGCAAGGTCCAGGTAATATTCTCATTATCTCATTTCTCATAGTGTTTACTGCATGGTCCTAACTTCATTAATTAATTCATTCAAATACTACTATTCAAAACAAACCAGCCAATGAAAGAGGTTTTTTTTTCATCCAAGAATATCATTGATGCTTATGATAAAGACAAAGATGGCCTGTTGGATTATTCAGAGTTCCTCAGCTACATGATGGACAGAGAGAGGACCTGGAAAATTTACTTTCATGACCTTGACAAGAACAAGTGTGGTGAGTAGAGTGAGTGTTTGCACTTGAAAAATGTTCTATTCCTCAAACATTAAAGTAGAACTAGGCTTGTTGAATACTTACTATAAATACTAATATTTATCCATCTGTTTTTGAAGAATTACACCTACAGTTTTGTTCTCCTTTACAGAACATAATGTGTCCTACGACCGATGTAGGAGATGTGTGGTCCTACCTGGACATCTTCTTTATAAACCACAAAAAATGTTAAATTTTTTCTAATTTACAATAACAGTGTTTTCAAGGTCAGACGGGAACAGCTGAAACGCAAACGTTAGATTTGTTTATGGTACACTGTAGACAATACACTGACTGATCAGTACTACAGACTGTGCCCTTTACTCTCAGAGTGTGCAGTCATCACTTGACAGTTTGCAGACAATAAGTGGAAGAAGCAGTCCCAGTATCTGTTTGTAATTTTGTGCATTTCTTCTCTGATCAGGGGTGATTGACCAGGAGGACATCATATGTTTGTTTAAGGAGTTAGGAGTGGTCATTTCAAAGCCGAATGCAAAAAAAATAATACAAATGTAAGATTTTTTTGCGAACTACCTCATGGATTAATCATTATATTTGAACGAATACTCATTCATCTGAAAAAAACATAAACAAATTATACAGTCAAATTAGGTTCATACTGAGTTCAAAACACTCTCATGTTTCACTCACACACATTCAACACATTAGTGCTTTCCAAACAGATGATTCTCGTATCACTTTACAATAATGTATCCTTACTTTGTTGGTAAGATATCAATAATTACTTCATTAATGGTAATAAATCATTCTTGATGATCAGTAATACACATCCTAATGCCAGCAGAATTGAATTTGGGTTGCCAGATCGTAAGCCCGCATTTAATTTAGGGATTCCTCTTGGTCTTTGATTAGACTAATCTGGCGGCATCCCTTTTATGGATTCAGCACTTTGCCTTCAACAAGAAGGCAGCACAGCATCTGAGCCATTCACTAATGACTAAATAACATTTATTTTTTTGACTGCAGACTTGATGGCTTATTGTAAGATGGAAAAATTCACAGCCCTTTATTAATGAAGGTAGGGAGATTAGAATAAAGGGATCCATCAATTTGGGCTGACAACCTGGTATACCTGAGTTTATGTTATGCCAGCATTACAATGGCTTATTACTGCCCTGCATTAAGTCAATTAGCTATTAATCATTAATGAAAACATTCCTGGAAACCTTTACTAGTATGGATGATCGTAAAGTGATACTAGGATGATGTTTTAGACAAAATATTCATATATGAAAACTCTTAATATTTTGATGAAACACGAGTAACACTGAATATTTGCTGGTTATTGTGTTTGCTAATCCCAGGATGGATAAGGACAGTTCGATGACAGTGGACTGGGGTGAATTCCTGCACCATGTCATCCTCAACCCTGTGGACAACATTGGGGAGCTGGTGACCTCATGGAAACACCAGCTGGTAAGAAGAGGTGGTCCAGCAGTGTGACGCCCCTGTTTCTTTTGACAGATTGTGGAGAGACTCTCACATGCTATACACTTATGTAAATAACACAATGATTGACAAGTTACCACAAACGTCATTGAATGTAATTCCTCATATGTCTCTCTGTAGGTATTTGATGTGGGGGAGAGCCGTGCGATGCCCCTCGAATTCCCAGAGGAGGCGTCTGGTTTTGGTGCATGGAAGACGTTTGTTCTGGCAGCGGGCCTGGCAGATGCCGTATCCCGCACTGTGACGGCGCCCATCGACCGCCTTAAGACCCAGCTTCAGGTCAGCTCTACGAACAGGTGCCACTTTATTTGTGAAATACATGTATGTTTGTCCATGGTTTAGTGATGCCCCCCAATGGGACAATCAGTTAGATTAAGCTCATATGCAATACAAAACACACACACACACACACACACACACACACACACACACACACACACACACACACACACACACACACATCTAAGAAAACACCCCACGCATGCATGGTGCTGGGGAAACGGTCAGAAGTTTAAGTTTCTTCTGAAGTTGTCAAATTCCCACTTTCTTTTTTAACATCACTTTGTTTTAACACAGGTCCAATTACTAACTTCCAAAGCTTTCAACCACATCTCACAGCATAACTTGTTCTATTTGCTGACTAAAGACCATGAGATGCAGTTTAAAGCTCTGATAACGAGTAAGCGGTCCTTTGAGCTTAGATTATGGTGTTAGATTCAGTGTTCCTAAAGATAAGACGAGATATGAACCTCCAGGGTTAAACTCGCGTGAACAGCATTTAACATCTGCTCTGATCTCCTTTCATGTGGTCTGGATTCTGTTCTTAAATGGCCTGTTGTTACATTTGAGAGGTTGTTTTACTTGACTGTCTCAGGGTGTAAAGATAATGTGTTATCAGCCAGCCTACCTTGTTTTACATAATCTGTCTGCCCCCGATAGTAGAAGAGCATTCAGTTTACAGTTTATATGGCATATTGCTGACATGTATGAGGAAGAGAATGAGCCAAATCTTTCATGAGACTCGTCATATCTTTAGTGCTGTTCTTGCAGCTGCTTTAAATCAGTGCTTCTCCTTTTCTACCTTTAATGGTGAAGTATCATTGACAAAGACATCTAGTGATGTTTCTCTGTAGCCGACACTGACCCCTGACCTCCCTGAATTAAGCAAGTGAAAAGAGGTTGACAGCAATACAACATCATTTCTGTTTTCTGTCTTTACCTGCCTAGTATCTTTGTTGCACATGTAACTGTATCCCCCCACAAAAACTGTTTCAATATACTGTATCTCTGCTTCACATTGCATATTTATTGCAGCTGGCTATGAAAGTGATTCGGTTTAAACTATTTCCTGTGTGCCCCGCAGGTCCAAGGATCCAAGGCCTTCTCCCAAGGCTTCCAGGAGATGAGAGCAGGTGGTCTGCGGTCGATGTGGCAAGGTAACGCTGTCAATGTGCTGAAAGGAACACCACAGTCGACGCTACAGTGTCTTATCTACGCCCAGGTGAGGCATATGGCAGCGGACGGACTCTCCAGTGTGAATTATTTAGGATCCAGTTTCATATTTCTAATCGACATGCACTCTCCTGCTTTGTCCAGATGAAGGTGTACACCCAAAACAGAACCCAGGAGACTCTGACGGTGCAGCAGCGTTTCGGGTTGGGCTGCGTCTCCGGTGCTGTTGCTCATGCTGCCTTCTACCCTTTAGAGGTATCAGAGATCAGTGGCAGGTCTGAATGCTCAAACATTTCTGTCCTGTCCTGTATTTAGCTAAAATAGCTGAACATTGTTGAAGTATTACAAATTTTAAATGTCAGTATGTCATTGCCATGTTAATTGTGATGCTTTGGTTTGATTATTGTAAACAAATGAGATCATTGTGGAGATGTCTGTTAGATTCTACAGTATCACACGCAGCAAGTTAAACTTATTCCAGCATCATCAGGCGGCACAGTTGGGACTTAGATTTAAACCCCTCTTTTGCTCTCTTAATTACAATTGTGGCCCCTGCTTCCCAGTGTCTGCCATAAAGCAGTTTCTCCTCTGAGCTGTAAAACAACATCAACACTGACTGTATTGTAAAATTCAGTGCAATCCACTAATATTTTTCTGTTGATTATTTCCTTTGTGTGCACTCTAAAAAAGTGAAAAAGTAGTATATGCTTTAAAAGTTGCTTAGAGTTTCCAGTTAGCCCCATTACATTAGCAGTATTTTTCAATAATGATATATAATAGGACTTTATTTCTATAGCACTTTACTTAAGAAAGTTACAAAGTACTTCACAAACAAAAAGTCAGACTGTCCGAGTTATGAAACAGTGAATGTCTCGTTTTGGAATTAAACTCATTACTTTAAAAATATGAATATAATCCAACTGTTTGATGTGCCAGCCGAAGTTTATTTAGTAATCTCTCTCCTCTTATTTGCCCTTCAGGTGTTGAAAGTGAGGCTGAACCTGCAGCAATCTGGCACTTACAACGGTGTGGTGGCCTGTGCCAGATCCATTTACAGACACGAGTCTTTGTCCTCCTTTTACAGAGGATTCAAGCCTAGCATCCTCTGTATGATCCCCTACGCAGGTGTGGAGTGTGCAGTTCATCAGGTGAGACACACCAACACTCAAAAACTAAAACGCTGTTTCTCTGACAGATACTAATTGTAACTATTGGCGTCTTATTGCAGTCGATCATGAACTGGGCAAAGAGTGATCCGGCCTACAACAGTGACTCCAAACTGTTTTTCTTCAGTTTTGTGGCCTTTGCCTCTGGACAAATGACCAGTTACCCACTGGCTGTGATCCGCACTCAGCAGCAAGCTCAGGGTAATATTTCTATTTGGTTTAACACAGTTGAGTTTATTTGAAACAATCTGAGATCATGTTTTCCTCATCACCATTTGTATATTTTGCAGCTTTCAGCTCAGATTCACGCCCAGCTTCAGGCGTTTTACAAGGACTCATTGGGATATATGAAAGACGTGGAATTAGAGGATATTACAACGGCATGGGAGCCAGCTTTGTCAGGGCTGTTCCATGTGCCTTGATAAACTACACTTTAACTAGGAAATTTGAAAATCTGTTTTCTTCAGTGGAGTCTTGAGATTTAGCAAAGAGGTTGCTTTCTTTGCATGTTGAACTGTTGCTCTTAAACAAAACTTTGGAGGGTTGTGATCAGGAACACAAAGAAAAAACTGTGAACTCTTATGAATGTGAACTGAGTACACCAAAAATAACTGGAATCCTGAAACAATTGCAAGAGTCAAGTCTGCCAGACATGCACTGTCATTTGATTCACACTCAAATACCTCTGTAGCTTTTTTAAAGCATTAAGTTAAGAACGGTTTACCTCCAAGTCCATGAGACGTGGTGAAGTTTTTTAATACAGTAAATCTCAGACACATGGTTGACTTGAAATTTACAATGTGACTTAAGTGTAATAACTGCCCACTTCAGACTGAACTGTGTAAATGAAGTGTTGAAGTGTGAGCTGTATAATAAAATATAACATTTTATTTCATAACAGAGGTCAGGCATCTTCTTTTTCATTTATCATCAAACAGTGTCGATGGTGTCCTGAGTCAGTGTTTCTTTGTTTGTGTGAAGCTTTCACTGTGAGGTTTTAGAAGACTATTTCCATTGTCTTCATTATACTGTGAACATAAAATCAATCATCTTATTTTATATTACTTTATTACTGAATTTCACTGTAAAAGACAAATGACTAAGATTTCACAGGAATTATGTTTTGTCAGCCAGACCAGACCAGGTCGGGATCAAAAACCACTACACTAGATTTGTTAGATTTGATCTAGATTACTAAGGAGAGAATAGAGGCTCTTTAAAACACAATTACAAATTTGTGAAAGCTTGATTCTATTTGTCAAAACAGAAAAAAAATCTAAATTCTTTATGTAGGTTAGATTTGACATAGTGTTTAGTTAAAATGTGACCGTTAACGCGAGACTAGACATGTGACCGCGAGTTTTCCCGTCCACATCCCGTGAATGAAACCCGCCATCTTGTCGCGTCGAGCAGAAGAAGAAGAAGATATGGCTGACTACAGCAGCGTGGCTCCGCCGTCCTCTAACGCCGGTGGCGGGATGAACGATGCTTTTAAAGATGCTCTGCAGCGAGCACGACAGGTAAGAAGTCCCACTGTGTCGTTTAGTCAATGAATAATTTCCAAGTCGGTGGCAAGTGGGTAGTTTTTGTGCTTTCTGCCGTTACATACGGGTTTGGGGCAAGCTAAGCTAAGCTAACAAGTAACGTTACGCCACGCTGCAAAAAACGATGCGAAACCAGAAGCTGGTATAGTTGCGAGCACAGGGAACGTTAGAAAAACATGATCATTTATTGAGAGCCCTAAGCTTTCTGTGTTTTAACAACATCGTTCAATTAGGTGAAATGTAAGCTGAAGCGGTCCTTTGTTGGTCCCGACTTCCGGACAGAAATGTAGGCCGCAGGCAGCGTGTTGTACGAGTACAGCGAAAAAGGAAAATCAACTGAACTGTTGTTTTCTCTGTTATTTGCTGTTTCAGATCGCGGCGAAGATAGGTGGTGATGGAGTTGCGGCACCTCCAACAAATGAATTTGGCTACGGAGGCCAGAAAAGGCCCCTGGAGGACGCTGGTGGGTATTTTCCCATGCCTAACCTGAATATCGGTCAGTGGCTCAAATCGATTCAATGCAAGTCTTCACAGTTAATGCTTGCCTGTGTGTTTTTTTTAAAATCGTATTTGCATAGAGATGTTCTTAATCAATAGTACTATTTCATATTAATGTGCATTTTCAACAATAAGTCTAACATCACTACTAATCATATTACTGCACTTTCTTGTGTTATTTTTGTTTTATGCAGTAAATTGGCTATGGCATGTGTTTTGTATTTGAATGATATCTTGACTGTCTGTCCTCACAGCTGTTTTCCACCAGTGCCTGGTGCTGAAAATGTATTAATATTTCAGGGGTGAACATATGTGATTTCATAATTTAGTTTTTAAAGTTACAATATCAAAGCTGGTTGGATCCCTGTTGGTTGGAACAATCAAGTATCCAATTGATAATTGAATCCCAGATTCTGTTTAAGTAAATATCAGCATAATTATAAACTGATTCCAGTATATTAGGTACATGTAGGATATTGTTATGCAGTCTAATACAACAGTAGTGAAATAAATTATTATGACATTGATTTGAATGGGGTGGTCAAAATATTAAGTGTAATGTAGGAGCCTACAATTAACAGCACCACAAACTACAGCTGTTGTAGTTGAATTTTTCAACAACCCTTTGCCTTAACCATTTGTATTTCAGGCAATGCCGTTTCAGTCCCTGATAGTAATGTGATAGGGGGTATAATGTCAGATACTTATGCTGGTTATTATGTTGTGTTATCACAGACCAACCAGAGACAAAGAAAGTGGCTACAAATGATGGTAAGTTACCTGAAGATATAGCTGTAGTTACGGTAGTACACAAGACTGTAATTCTTGATAATTCCCTACCTAAAGTAATTGGCCTAAAATTAGCATTAATTGGGACATTGGTGCATGGTTTACATCTTGCATTGTATATTTTATCCCTCAATGCTCTGTAATATCTTTTCCCCAGCCTTTTCAGCAATGGGAGGAATGGGTGGTCCCCCAAGGTAAATACACACACTAAACTAAAACATTACCTTTGACACTCATCTTATTAAAATGGCATATTGTAATGCTCACACTAACTTATCATGTCATTCTCAGGTCAACATCAGAAGAGTTCAAGGTTCCAGATGGAATGGTTGGATTCAGTAAGTTTTAATTTTTACTGAACAATGAAAGCAAAAATTCATTGTTGTTAGTATTTGGGTGTAAAAGATTTTTTCTCATTCTTTTCTAGTTATTGGAAGAGGGGGCGAGCAAATATCACGTCTGCAGCAGGAGTCTGGTTGTAAAATACAGATCGCCCCTGGTAGGTTTAGATTTGCTGCTGATACTTGGATATCACGTGTAATGTTTCATATTTGGTTTTGGTTTTTATTGTTTAGGCTTTATATAAACAGTTCCTTCTCTGTGTTTTAGACAGTGGAGGGATGCCAGACAGGTCGGTGACATTAACAGGACCACCAGAATCAATCCAGTGAGTAACCAATCCTTTCTCACCTTTAAAACCCCAGGTGCAGCAAATCTTATTTTTAGAAACTTGCATTTTATTTAATGCCTTAAAATGTTGATCACAAATTCCATTGGCTCCTTGTTAAAAATTCTAGACGGTGTATAATTGTAATTTCTCTCCCATCAGGACCGCAAAGAGGCTACTAACAGAGATAGTTGAGAAGGGACGCCCAGCTCCAGCGTTCCACCACAATGATGGCCCGGGAATGACTGTTCAGGAGATTATGGTCCCTGCCTCTAAAGCCGGACTTGTCATTGGAAAGGGAGGAGAAACCATCAAAAGCCTACAGGTGAGTGTTCGGCCAGTGGCAGAAGACAAAAATAAATCGAAGAGGATGGTGGTGGTAGTACTGTTAAGTATGACCGTCTTTCAAGCAGAGGACAAACTTGGCACAGACACTTATTAGATATATTTTGTTTATCTCGACCTGCAGGAAAGAGCAGGAGTGAAGATGGTAATGATCCAAGATGGACCCCAAAACACAGGCGCAGACAAGCCACTCCGCATTTCAGGAGAACCCTTCAAAGTTCAGGTGGGTCCTCCAACATGTGACCATTGCACTTCTATCTTTATAGCTGGGAAACAAAAAAAAAAAAGCTCTACCTTCATTTTAATTGGATATGAGCTACTTCTCCGCAGTAGAGCAAACCCCTGGCTAGAACAATAAAGTCCTGTTACATGCCTTCATGGAGGCTGGTGGAGTAAGACTGTCTTTTCTCTTCAGCAAGCCAAAGAGATGGTGATGGAGCTGATCAGAGACCAGGGCTTCAGGGAGCAGAGGGGCGAGTATGGTTCAAGGATCGGAGGAGGAGATAGCTTAGACGTGAGTGCTTGCAGTAATCCGTTTCGTTTATAAACTTGGAGACGAGGTTTCAGTCAGTGTCTTTAAGTTTGGTTTTGTTTTCTGTCACCGTTTAGGTTCCAGTCCCCCGGTTTGCAGTAGGAATTGTCATTGGCAGAAACGGAGAGATGATCAAGAAAATACAGAATGACACAGGCGTCAGGATTCAGTTCAAACCAGGTGAGTGCTCAAGTCTGCTCTATCACAAAAAGATCTGAGAATCAACCAAAAGCAAAAGTCATTTAGATGCAGTTAAAATGTGGACGGTCTATGATGAAAACTCATGCACCACGCTGAAGAGCTGATGTATAACCCCAACCCTAAACTTATCTGAGACCTGAACACATAAAAAGAATTTGGAGTATCGGCGGAAACCATAGTTTTAGACACTCACGTTTATTATTAGCAAACATTTTTGTAAGTTTCGTTCCAGCAACAGAAATTGAGAAAATTCTGTGTCAATAGTCTCTAATCACCTTATTTTCTCCTGTAGATGATGGCAGCACACCAGACAGGATAGCACAGATCATGGGTCCTCCTGACCAGGCTCAGCACGCGGCAGAAATCATATCAGACCTGCTGAGGAGTGTCCAGGCCGGGGGACCACCAGGACATGGCGGTGGCAGAGGACGTGGTCGTGGGCAGGGCAACTGGAACATGGGGCCCCCTGGTGGCCTGCAGGAGTTTACCTTCACTGTCCCAACTATGAAGACCGGCCTCATCATTGGAAAAGGCAAGTGGCCCCTCAACACCACAGCTTGATTTAAAACTGTGTTGCTATGGCAAGTGGGATCTGAGAATTGAGTTAGATGTCCAGGTAAATCCTACAAAGAACAGATTTAACTTGAGACATTTGTTGTGACTTAAATGACTGTGGAGAAATTTCGGCGGCTGCACCATGCTGCTCCAAAAGCCACATAAGTGTCCTGGGGGGAGGGTTACTTTTCACCAACATTTCATTAAGGTAACAAAATGTTGGTAAAAGAGTAATATATTAAAAATAAGAAATATTTAAACCAATAAATTGGAATTCGGAGTGAGATGTGAGGGTGATTTTAGATGCAGGTAAAATGTGGACGGTCTATGATGAAAACTCATGCACCACGCTGAAGAGCTGATGTATAACCCCAACCCTAAACTTATCTGAGACCTGAACACATAAAAAGAATTTGAAGTATTAGTTGTAGAGACCATAGTTTTAGATACTTGTGTTATTTATTAGAAAATGCAAAAAGAAATTTTACGTTTCGTCCCAACATCAGAAATTGTGAAATTCTGTGTCGATAGTCCTGGGAGAGGAACAGAAAACAATGTGTTAACCTGTATTAACTTGTTGATGTGGGTGCATGTTTACATTATAACAGGGTCACTAAGATATTGGTCCAGTTTGCTGTTTTGTCCTCCATTTCATTAGAGGTCAAGAAATTTGGCTGTTTTTAAATTCATATTTGTGATGTTTTTTTCATCCAGGTGGTGAGACAATCAAGGGCATCAGCCAGCAGTCTGGAGCCAGGATCGAGCTACAGAGGAATCCTCCACCCAACGCTGATCCCAACATCAAAATGTTCACAGTCAGAGGCTCTCCTCAACAGATCGACTACGCCAGGCAGCTGGTGGAGGAGAAAATCGGAGTGAGAAACAGAGTACAAGTCCCCTATAAAGACATTTGTCTACTCTAAGCTTCTTTACTGACTTTTTCTGATGTGTTTTCAGGGACCAGTCACTCCAATGGGTGGCCCACATGGCCCCCCTGGTCCACATGGAGGTCCAGGCCCACACGGTCCTCCTGGTCCACCAGGACCCCCTGGGGCTCCCATGGGTCCGTACAACCCTGGTCCATACAACCAGGGACCTCCAGGGCCACAGTAAGTACAGTTTGCCTTGTGTTTCTTCCTCACCTTTTAAAGTTCAGTGTGATAGGAATATTGAAACAGCAGTAGAGGATGTGGAAAGTTGATTATTACTTATTTTCTTTCATCAGTGGTCCTCCTGCGCCTTACCAGCCTCAGGGATGGGGCAATGGTTACCCACATTGGCAACAGGGACAACCTGATCCAAGTGAGTACCTGCTACTTTTTGATACACTGTACATTTGATATCTGAGGGAAATGTAAAAGCTGTTCACGTTCCTCCTCTGTCTTAGACACTGACAAAACATTTTAGCATTAGTTAAAGTCAGAACGATTTCAGCACATCATCACTATCTGTAGGTCTTAACGTCTGAAAGCATAAATGCCTTCTACGGTCTTTTTTTAGGGAACAGAATTCAGTCTTAAATTTAATTGGGCAAACACTACAGAAATCCCTATCATAGATTATATATAAGACAGTTATAACTTTTTGTGTATAGCTTTACTCTGGCCCTCCGGGTTGTAACCAGACCTGTTTGCTGTGTTCAGATAAAGCGGCAGCCGACGCCAATGCAGCGGCGTGGGCAGCCTACTATGCTCAGTACAGCCAGCAGCCGCAAGCTCCCATGACCCCAACAAGTGGAGCTCCTGGCACGACTCAAACCAATGGCCAAGGTAACTTAAGTGTTTCTCAATTACCCAACTGTCAGTGCAGAGAGCAGAAACTGTTCTAGACGAGTGTAGAGCAGTGTAGTTTACTAGCTTTACTTTAGTAGTGTCCTTTGCTCACGTCTCCCTGGTGTCTAACAGGAGACAAGTTGGTTTGGTTTCACCTTTTAAATCACTTTGCTTTTCCAGAGCACTTTTTTTTTTTTTTTTATTACCCCAGGGACAGGGTAGTTTTCCTCCACTATCCCTAGGTTGACAGCGCGACCCAGGCAGGTGGAGGACAAACTGCTAAGAATGATTCACTAATTACAAGTACCGTTTTTTTTAACAGGTGACCCACAGGCTGCAGGTCAGAGTGGACAGGCAGATTACACCAAGGCCTGGGAGGAATATTACAAGAAAATGGGTATATGAACGTAGTTCCAGTGTACACTTATTGACACAAGACAGTCTAAACAGCCACTGGGCCTTCAGTCAGCTTCTTTTTCAGGTCTGGGTCAGTATTGCTGGCCTGCAGTGGAGCGTTTTCACTGTGCCTCCACTTGGTTTGACATTTGACGCCTGTGCTGTTTAGACTGCAACACTTTGACTGTCTACAGGAGCTGTCGACACAGAACCACCTTTTCTGAGCTTAGAGTAGCCTATTTTCTAGACTTTCTTTAGGCCTTATCCACACAAATGGCAGAGTATTGCAATGTGCCATGAATGTGTTACTGCTACTGAACGTGTGTAGAGTTAAATGATGCAACATGTTTGATTTGTGGGTTGGGGTTTTGGGTCATGTATTATAAAAAATGTAGGAATAATGTTAATTTCTTTTTTTCTTTTCTTTTTTTTTCCTGATTTCATTTGGCACTTGAATGCATTGACACATTTTTCCCTTCTCTTTGCAGGTCAACAGAGTCAGCAACCTCAGGACTACACGAAAGCCTGGGAGGAATATTACAAGAAACAAGGTCTGTGAACTCGGACTCAATTCATTGAGCATTTTCCTCCTTGTTCTGATGGTCAGATCTCCAATTTGGCTACTCATCTGCTGTTACAGATACATGGGGGTTTAGTTAAAGTGGCATACACATTAAGCTCAGTCATGGTTCCATGGTGAAAATATAATAAGCAGTCAGTTGGCAGTGTATGTGAGACAAATGATTTCGTGTGATCCTAAAGTGTGGGGTGGGATAGAAACTTGAATCAGTCGAATTAGATAAGTTGTGTGTGATTCATAATAGCACATAGGTCTTATCAGATCGACTTTTTTGAAGTTAAACAGTCATCCCCCTAAAGATTACGGTATTTGCAGGTCTTAAAGTCTTCAAAAGAATTGATTTGTTCCTTTAGGAACGGGCCTTAGAAAGTATTAAAAAGTCTTGAGTTTCCATTTAATTTCAGTTAAACACCTTAAATGTTTTCTCGAACTGCTATAAGCAGTAACGTTGGTTCTAAAATATTTTTCTGTGTGATTTTAGAAAAAGTCTGGAAAATCCCTAATACTATTATTCCAGACACTTTGACCCAATGTAGAATTTATATGTGGACCCCAAATAAATTTGTCATCCATTTATTTTCTGCTGCAGAGTCAGGTCATATTTTTAATGATTATATAATAATTACATTATTGGGTGTATTGTTATATTGGGAAGTAAAATGTGACGTAAATATAAATCCATGCACTTGATAAACAGTTCTAGGCCCTATCATCTGTACTGGCTGTCATTCATATTTTTCATACTTTGGCTGTGAAAAATGTATAAAGTTTAGTTGTATGTGATATTTTAGATTAAACTTGATAAAACCTGCAGTAACCCTGGAGGTAAATGTTGTTGATGTTGAAGGGAGGCTGTGTTCTTCCAGCAGCGCTCTGTCACTGAGTAGCTGCTCTCCCAGCCGCCCGACAGAAAAGCAGAAGGTTTCTGACCTGCCACTCAAAGAAATCGGTGGTGGGTTCGTTCCCCTTCTTATATCTGTTTAAAAATGCCAGTGATAATTTCCTACAGTGCAAGGTGACATATTTGAATTGCATGTTTTATTTGACAGTTGTCCCAGAGAGATTCAGTTCACAATCACATATGTTGAAGAAAACATCAAATTTTCAAATTGGTGAAGCCGGAACCAGTTTGGAAAATGATCAAGATGATTTATCAGTTGTCAAAGTAGTTGTTCGTTTTTTGTCAATTATTGAATAGCTACAGCTCAACTCTTAGTTTTTAAACATGTTGAGGTGCATGTAAAGCTTTGGTAGCACAAAGGGAGTAGCAGGAAGTCCATTTGTTCTGTACAGTTTGAATGAAACGAGAAAGTTTTAATATGCATAGTAAACATTTTCATATGAAGCAAACACTTTAATGTCCTTTTGTTTTCACACTGCAATTCTTTACACTTAGTTTTTTATGTTTCTTTGCTAATAGATGTATTAGCTATTAACCATTCACACTTCAGAGCTGCCCCATGATTCTGCTGGGAATCACACCGGGCATGAAACTGGTTAATGCGCCTTACTTCCTTGTTCTGGTTCAGCTGGTCTGAAATCTTACATACCAGCTGCTGCTCTTGTCTTTCAACTCAAACCTTAGAGTATGTGGCAGTTGTTGTCACACCCAGTCTGTGATCGGACAGAAGATTTTATTCATCAGCAGTAAAATACCGGCTTTACATACCTTTTTAAAGGGGTGTGTGCCCCTATGGGCAAACTGTTCGAAAGTTTATGGTCTTAAAAAGTGTTAACTATGGCAGCAGTTCTATGTCCACTGAGAGTGAATTTACCCTCTGTAACATGAGGGGACATCACATGGGTAGGGACTGTCATAGACTACCAGTCAAAAGTTTTACAACAGCTCAGTTTTTCCAGTTTTTATTGAAATGTAAGCAGCAAGTCCAGTGAATAACCTTAAATGTAAGTGGTAAAAGGTTTAGGTCACCCAAACTGAGTTGTAAAAAACAAAAGGCCCTTTTCAGTTGTACAAAGGTGGTGTTTCAGCAGATGATATTGAAATGCAGATAGTGTATGTTATCACAATTGTGGAAAAAAAAGGGCAATTAATAAAGACAAGACAATAAAAACCCTGAAGTGTAGGCCCTTAGTCCTTTTTAGAGAAATTGCAAAGAAAGCCAAGGTGTCGCTCAGTCTGCACTTGTGGCTTTCAAACTACATTGGAATCAAATATTGTTCAGAAACATTGTCCTAACACTGTTGCACAAGTGTGAAAGGTCACTGCTTTAACCCAAAAATTTAGATTAGATTTTGTTTAATATTTGCTTCCTTGTAAGTTCAGGTTGCTGGCGAGTGTTTGAAGAAAATAATTGAAACTTTTCTCTGGTTTTACCCTCCAGGTCAAGCTGCCCCTCAGGCCACAGCAGCAGCAGCAGCAGCTGCCTCCCAGCCTGGAGGCCAGCCAGACTACAGTGCTGCCTGGGCGGAGTACTACCGGCAGCAGGCTGCTTACTATGGCACAGCCAACCCTCAGACGATGGGCGCAGCACCACAAGCCCCTCAGGTACACCCCTGATAAGAATCTGCCCTCCACATTCACTTATACTCAGTAGTTTTGTGCCATAACTCCCTTCCTTCCTCAGGTTTTTACAGGGCTCCAGTGGTCGCAGCAGCTACACAAACTTTAACCAAAACACTTTCATCCCTACACAGGTTTTTAGCTTTTTATTTTGGGAAGCTGAGTCCACTGTTTCTGCTGTTAACATGCAATGTATCTTCTATGTATTTCTTCTGCACAGGGCCAGTAATGTGAAGTGGACATAAAGTAAATGCTACATTGTCGAAACAAAATCCTTTGTTTAATGTTTGGATGCAGACGCCTTGATGAAGATCTTAAATTTCCTTGGTTTGAAAGTGTTTCACATAAATGGCAGATTTCCCGGCGAACACGTCCTCTTTTTTTTTTTTTTTTTTTTTTTTTTTTTTTTTCTTTTCTTTTTTTCTTTCTCTTGTAAATGCTTTGTTTTTAGTGAGGTAATTATACATATGGTCATTCCAGCCCTGTATCTACATTAAATGTGGTTAGAACTCATGTTTATTGAACTGTTGACATTACCATGTAAATCATCTCAGTTTTAAAATGCTATTGCCTGTTGTGTTTTTGCAATAAAACAAACTGAAACCTCCTGTGTTGGTAAGTTGGGGTGGTTTGAAAGCAAGAGGGTTGAGATGAATTTCTGTATGTTTTTGTTTTACCGGGGTGGGGGGAGTTTGAAATGCAGGCCATGTGTGGGTTTAATTGTCCTAAATGGATGACTCAAAGTTGTGCTGTCCTGTCTCTCTCCAACTGTCTATAAGGCTCTTAGATACATTATGTGCGTGCAATGATCCAGAGTGGTTCAGACCAACAAACGTCCTCTTGTTGATAGACATTTTTTTTACACTTCCTGTTTCCTGACATTGCTCTGACATCAGCTGTAGACAGATGTTTGTCCTTTAGAAAGTTGACAGGTATCTGTGTATCGTAACTCATGCATTAACTGCGTTTCTGTGGCGCTGTCTTTAAGTTTTGCCTGGTTTGCTGACATTGTTGAGGTAGTATGCACTGTCTTGCATTGATTAGACACTTCCTCCTCCACAGGCAAGTTTAGAAAAAGCGGTAAGCAAGTATTTTTCTTTACATGTTCCTCAGAAAACGTGGTTGCAAGAAATGTTGCATATTTTTAGTGTTACATATATATATATTTTTTTGTGCTGTTCTTTTTCCAGGACAGTCAGGTAAATTGCCACTGTATCGAAAATGCATTGAATCGTTTTGTCTTGCCCATTTCCAGTTGTGAACTAACTCACATGTATAAATTTGTCTTTTTAAAAGAATGTTTTTTTAATATAAAAACATTGCAAAAAAAAACCTTTTTGCTGTGCCCATTCTGTTAGTGTTTATCCAGTTTAAGAACATAGATGTTGTAGGGTCGGGGGTGGCTAAGCAGTCGTCATCCATCAGTTGAGCCCTCCTATCCTGTAAGTACAAAAACTGTGATTGACTTTGAGAGATACACGCCTTTTTTGATGCTTTATGAACTGCAAAAGATGTAGTATTTTTGTCAAATATTGCCATTTTCCCCATGTCTGTGGGTAAGTATCAAATGTTCTGAGGAGAGGCTTTAGTGCTTTAGACTCTGATTCTTGTACCACATGTTTCTGAGACTTTATTTCCCTTGTGTGACTCCTGACTGCATAACATTGAGACTCTGAATCTTTACAGTGTGTTGATTCTCTGTAGCTTGTTCTAGATTTTGCGTGTAGGTAGCATTTCAGTGCCAGTTGGGAGATCTGAACTGAGGGCTTGAATGTCAGCACTCTTACACTGCTGGTAGGAACTGTTTAAGGATGTCCATGGATTTTCTTTTTGCGTTTTTGAATATCTGACCTGCTAAGTGCCATTGTGTAGTTGAGACTCATGTTTTTTAAAATGCCATTTATTGCATTACATTGCTTTAGAGAAGTCCTATTGCATAACTCCAGCATAGCATGCTTAGGTTTCTGCTGTTAATTCTTTAATGTCCCATATGAGCATGTGGAATGCTAGTAGTGGAAGTGCTTCTGACAAGCTCAGTATTGATTTGTGACATTTTCTGAATGAGCACTGTTGTTGAAAGGCTGTTGATTTTAAAAGTCAAAACAATCTTTGACTGCATTGTTCACTGATGGCAAACAGTGCAATATATCTGATCTTTGCAGTGTCATCCCAGACCTTGCACCTTAGGTTCTGCTGCAATAACACAGGTAAGCGAAACCTAAGGAAACCAGTGTTTTATTTTTATTTTTTTTTTACCAATATCCATGCAAAGAAATGCTTACCTGTGTCGTTAACATGCCTCAATGCATTCATGCTTAGTCGTAAAGAAATGTCCAGGATATTTAGTATGAAAAGCCTTTCTTTTAAGATGATCTGCTTTCATGAATGAACTGCATGATATGAGTTGTATGACTTTGCCACATTCAAGTTTCAAAAAGTGACTTTATACCCAGAAAAGGTTGTTGTGTAGTAGGTTCACTGAGGAAATGTTGTCACTGCCGTATGTGCTTAATATTTGAAAATAGTCGTATGTTTGCATCCCGGTAAGTCTGACAGTGAAATGTTCAACCGATGCTTTAGACAACTTTGACACTGGTGTAACAAACTGCATGCCATGCAAACACTGTTGCCAGAAGTTAGCAATGTGCTCAACTGTTAGGTCACAAACGGTGAAATACATGATTTTTTTTATCTTTTTTTAAATTTTCTGTCGTGGTGTGAATCTGCCCTCAAAGTGCAGTGCAAATCTACTATTGAAACGCTGCTGCCTTCACTTCTCGCTCACAGTGTTGGAGGATGCTGCAAGCTTAGGTCGTAGAGTCAGGCCCTGTCGTAGTTTGTCCCCAAAAGGAGGAATCCTTTGAGTCAATGCCACTGCTGAACGTAGACCGTTCAAGAGCTCCAGTGATAAGGTAAAAACAAAAAAAGCAACGCAATGAAATTCAAATTCTGTGATTGCAAAAGTGTTGGTCTGATACATGTTTTCCAGCTCGGATTGACTGTTTAGTTTTGTTTTAATCATGCCATAGTGTATTTAGAGTTGTCTGATGGCTGTTTTTAATCGCTTGAATGCCTTCATCAGTTACCTTTTAGCAAACAGGAATGTGCTTTAGAAAGTTGGATGAGGACAGGAACTGATGTACTTCAATGACATATGCACTGTTTTTATTGGCAGTAAATTTGGGGTTTAGATGACTTCTCTGTAGTTAAAAGGTCACATACTGTTTTGTTTGAGGCTGTTCACTCTGTACATGTGAGATGCTCAGTGTTTCAACACAGAGTTCGAGTGGGTGTAGAAGACTAAAGGAGCATGCCTTAGAGGTAAAAAGGTTTCATGTGCTGTGTATATTATCAAATTATTGGTTTGTTTTTTGAATTAACTGTTCTGACTTTTGAGATGTTGCCATGTTCATTAATAAAGTTGTAACAAATAAAGTGGACTAGTGTACTTGAATTTTTATCGGATTGAACAAGAAAAACAAGATGCCCATCAAGCACATTAAAGTCTTTTTATTTGCTTAATTTATACACAAAAACAAGGTGAACTCACAAATCTTAAACTTTATTCCCTGTCTGTTGACAAAATGAGAAACCTTTTAAGGATAGTTTCACAAGTCTTACAGCCACTCACACTGACTGACACTGTTCATTGTTCCTGTTCATCCTGGCCCTGAACGGATCCATTCCTTTATAAGATTCCAATTAAATGTGACAAAATCCACAAATAAACTGAGGCTCTTCCAAAGCTGAGTCCAATTTGAAATTCTGTTACTACCAGTGTTGTCCTGTTTGAATGACAAAGTATCACACAGAGCAAAGGACCTGCTCAATCATAAAATAAATGACCAATTAAAATTTTTTTCAGGACATCCCATTTGCTTTACTATTATATGGCCAAAAATGACTGATCAGAATCACTGCTCATCTGATCACAAATGAATTATATCATTAGACACTTATATCCTGCTGGGAAATACTGAAATGAAATAAATTTAGACCAAATTGTCCAATTGAAAAGTGTTTTTCCATTATACTTAATTGTTCAATGTATTAAAAGGTTCATAAACTCCTAAACCTGGTGATCCCTGCAGAAAGCCTACTTTTATCCCAGCGCTATGAATAATTTGAACAGGAAATTTCAATTGTCAGTTATTGCAAATCAATCTCAATATAATCTGACTAATTTCTTAAATGGAAACCAACCAAAGTATCACAACCTGAACAAACCAATTATAGCTCAGGGAGGAAACTGGATCTGCAACTAATTTCATTTATAGATTATTTTCTCAATCATTTGGTATATAGACTGTTAACAAATATCAAAACTTCCCCACCCAAAGTTACTAGAGTCTAAAATGTGTAGTAGTACAAAACCCAAAGATATTCAGTTACCATCATAAAAGGAAACAAGAAAATAGTCATGAGAAGCTGAAACCTGGGAATTTTGGCCAGTTGCTGATAAATATTTTGAATCTTTTCATCTATCAGTCCAACTTTGGAAGATAACCACTTTGAATTGTCAAACTCAGATTACTTTGGAAGTGTGTTTACACAAGAGGACTGTGGATTTCCTCCCAATAGGATTGGATTTGTTTATGAGCAGGACTAATGATTTTGTCAACGTACATTTACTGTAGGTGTGAGTATTGTTTTAAGACAGATTCACATTTTTCCAAGTGTCTATCCTGCAAAAAGAGCTGATGACAGTATGAATCACTTCAGGGTCGTCCATCAGCCCTGAAATGTTTCACACCGTTGCTCCAATGTGCAGCATTTTGGAATCAACTCTTCTCGTATTGTCAACACACATTGAGTCCTGCAGTAACGCCACTGCTCAAAGCTTTCATGTTGTGCATGTCCTGTACATGGCAGTGACTGATTAGCAGAGCAGACATTAATAATATATTAGTACATTTCAAACCTCACAGGTCATGAAAAACAAAAAGACTTTTTCAGACTGACATTCAGTGATGAAGACAAGGCTTGAATATGTGCAGTGACAGTAAGGCTTCTTGTGTGTTCGCCCGTCATGAAACACAGAGGGGCACAAGTTGTGAAACAGCTGGAGGGTTATGAAACAGTGAAGTATAATCTTTTATGTCCTGTAGCTGATGGGATCACGGTCCTAGTGGACTGAATGTGCTGGGATTAATTTAATATTGCATAAAGGTTTACGAGTCCTGGTGCCAAAAAAAAAAAAAAACATCTTTCCCTTTGAAGTAACTTAATTTAACGACAGAGCTCAGCCTGACCCATTTCTTCTGTTTATGACTCCAGTCAAAACATTTTATTCTACATTTCTCAAATTGAGTCCCTTTGTTCACATGTGCTTGTAACAAACACACAAAGTACATTTAATGGTTTTGCATTGCACATGTTCAGTAGGATGTGGAAATTACATCTAGCAAATCTGATGAAGTTTTAAAGTTTACAGCACTGGTTTTCAAACTACTGTCTGTTTGAAGCTGATCACAAAACCACTGATGCGTACAGGCACAACTACGACTTCTAAAAAATAAATCCTGCATCATTTAGCTGTATGATAAAATAAATATGGTAAAATATCTTCCTTTCCCCCCCCCCCACACGAATTGCTCTTACTGGCAATAAATATGTCTCAATTTACACAGAGTGATATCTACTGCAAGAGAGTCGGTGCCAGGCTCACAGCAAGGTTCAGTTATAAATATTATTGCTCTGATATTTTAAAACTAACGTGCACTGCCATGGCACAGTGAAAAGGGGCTGGGGAGAGGAGGAGGCCACACCGGAGATAATGATCATGTGTGAAGGCAGACAGCTGGCTCAGTCTATCTGGATCCTCAGACACAGAGCAATGGGAGCACACGGCATGATGGGAGATGTGAGGAGTGGATTTCAGACCTTGGTGAAATAGTGTTTTACGTTAAAATTCTTCAGTGAGTGTTGAGTTTAACCAAACGGGTGCAAATCAAGTCATGTCAGAGGGTGAAGTCGTAAGACTGAAGCTTCTGGCTCTGACCCCCCCCCCCCCAATAGGTTGCACCACAGATAAAAGATGCCTTCACACCTACACATAGTTTCTTTCTTTGGTCCAATGGTTGGTGTGAACTTACGCTAGAATAAATGCTGAGGTTATCGTATGGAGATTCCTTCTCGTCTCTCATTGCACTCCTGCCTCCAGCAGGGTGCTGGGCACCAGCTGCACCCGCGGGGAACTGCAGCCGTTGATGTGCCGCAGCGAGTCGGCTCCCAGGTAGGCCAGCAGCAGCTCGGAGCGGCGGTGCAGCAGGTGGAGCATGTCCTCTGCCAGACTCTCCACTGATGTGTAGCGCACTTTGTCCAGGTCAAAAATGTCCTTCAGGAAGTACAGCACCTGGTCCTACAGGAGAAGCATGATTCATGAGCGAATGGATGAAAACTGAACTTAACCTTGAGGTCAACAGCTTCATCTTTTCTCAGAAAGGCTGAATATACTTCTCAGATACATTCTCACCTTGTCAATAATTCTCAAAAACTGATTCATTATTTTCAATTTCTTATTGTAGAAAAAAGGGGGTGGGGCTTGATTGGTGGTTGTTCTGAAAATATTTAAAAAGCATTTTTTTTTTAAGTTGTCCCTGTCACAAGATGACTTTGGATGCTGTAAATTAAAATGAACAGTGACCATGGATAAATAAATAAACTCTAAATTGATGAACCCTATTTATTCATCATGATGTTACAACACATCAACATCTCCAATTTGAAATTTTCCTCCTATTTAAATATTCCCTTTACAGTCATATATGACAAAGAAGGGCAGCAAACATTTGGCTTTTTTTCACAGCTTCTGCTTGAAAAATTAGTGAAACGATTAATTGATTTCAATTTGACTAATCACCACGTTCAGAATAATAAACTGGCAGATATCATGTGTTCGTGGTGGTTATTTTCTGGTGCTGAGACCGACCTTGAAGAAGCAGCAGAAGTCGTGCAGGGAGCTCTTGGGCCCCAGGAAGCCCCAGGCCAGGACCGGGCTGATCTGTTCACACACAGTGTAGAAATGAGCGATGAACCCGTCAGAAACCTGAGACAGAAGAGGGGTGACAGATTAGATTCTCCACTAACTGAACACATACCAACTAACACCTGATTAAACTGGTAGTTAGTCGGTTGTGTCTAATTATTGTGCATCCGTGCTATCCGCTGCATTTCTTCACAGTCCTGTAACAGGACACTAGAAAACATCATGAGGGCGTTGGACTTGTACCTTCATGTGCTGTCTCTTCTGCTTCAGCACTGACCAACAGCTTGATGCCACCGCCTGTGAAACACATACACATCACATTCAATGGAAAGACAAAAGTCACCAACTGGAACATGTGAAAACCTCCAACTATAGAGCTTCTTAACAAAATGTGTAACCCATTTTCTCCAGGACCCCCCCCCCCCCCTTTCGTTTTGGCATGTTTTTGTTTTTTTTAAAAAATCATGTTCACTTTAAAGTTTCACTCACCGTTTCCTTGAAGGAGCTGTTGAGCCAGCGGTTGTTGATCACGTTCTGGATGGAGATTGGTGGATTCTCCAGGTCCTCAAATGAATCCATCAGGATGAAGTCCAGCACTATATCATAGAAGTTCAAGTGCTTCACCTGGTGAGTGTGAGTTTAAAATATTATTATTCAAAAAAACAAAGAGCAGTTGTCACTTTTCCTCTTGGTACTGGTTGCGATTGGACAGTCAGACAGAGACACTTACTCCTCGTGTGGCCAGCTCCACCTCGGTGTTTTCCCAGTGCTCTGTGTGCTCTAAGAAGGAAATCATCTCTTCGAACACCTCCTCGAATCTCTTTGGGCTCTGGAACCCAAACAGTAACAGTCAGGACGGAAACATCTCACGACAGATCATTTTATTCACTAACTGCGGCTTCAGTCTCACCTTCTGCGCTTTAACAATAATGGAAGACAGTATTTTCTTTCCTGTTTCGGCCAGAAACATCCTGGTCGCCCTCTCGCACAGAATGAGCTGGAGACACAAAACATTATTTTACTCACACTGATCCTTTGTTTTTTTTTTTTTCTTAAAATAGATGGTGCAAAACTTGAAAATTTAAACTCTACACATAAGTAGCTTTTAAGTTGCAAGTTTAATGGCTCCCACTGTGTAACATTCAGTGTCGAGGCACGATCCAAAGACGTTAAGATTTCACTCGTTCCTGTTTTGATGCTGCATTTCCATCTGAATGGAAAACAGCTACATCTGAACATCGACTGCAAGCCGCAAAATGTGTTCAAATAGACAATGTTTTAATCCAACTCAGATATTTCTCAGGTCAAAATGTTTTTTTTTGTTTTTTTTTTTATTGTCTTGCACCTCTGTGATGTGCATATAATTACATCTCTTCAATTGTATTTCTATCTCAGAAAAAAAGGAATATCAGCTGTGTATCCTCAATACAGCTGTAAAAAACAAACAAAAAACAAGCAGAACAACAATCCACAAACTTCCCTCTCTGGTACGCAACTTTCTAAATTCCACAACATTCAGGAAATCCCATTACCTCAGTAGGAACCATGTTATAGTGCTGGATTTCAATTTATTAGGCTCGACTGTACCTGACATGCCTGCCGGACACAGTGCAACTTAGCCAGGAAATCCAAGTCCCCAAGACACTCCAGCATCTCAGTCCTGATGATGAAAGACGAGGAAAAGGCCAATCAGATCAAAATGTCTGCAGACAAGACAGGCTGCGAAAAACTAAGGTAAGTCTGTCCAGCCTCTGTGATGTACTGCAGGTTTCCTGGTGCTAACATTCTTCTGTATTTCATGAGTGTTATATCAGTTAGTGTCTTTACCGCAGCACTCTGCAGGAGATCTTGCCGTCCTCGGCCATCTGAAGCGCCTCCTCGTAGAACAAGTGGTGACCCAGGGCGAAGACGCTCCTCAGCTCTCTGTGTTCTGACAGCTGACACACACACGCACACGCACACGCACACGCACACGCACACGCACACGCACACACACACACACACACACAAGCTTGAAGTGTACACACTACTTACTGCTCCCATAATATATTTTTCCCCCCACTGTTGCTGTATTGTTTTTCAATCTATAAAAAGAACAGATGCTTCCTAATCTGGTGAACTTGTTCTTCTTGTCCCACCTATTGTCGTTCGGAATAAGTTCAGGTTCACCATGTTCTGGATTACAGTGTTAACTCTGATGTCATGTCTGACCTCGGTGCTTTCACCCTTATTCATTATTAAGTATTGTTGTGCTGTTTTGATCAGTATTATAAAACCATTCCCTGACAGTGCAGAGACTTCTCCATGTTGTAGTAGTGTGGATGTTATAGTAAAAACAGCTGCAGACAGACAGTGAGCTGAATGTTGTACACTAATGGAGGAATGTGGAGGTTCTATTTTTAGTGACCCAGTTTCACTGCGGAGAGCTCAACCCTCTACTCACTGGTCAGGAAATGGGGAACAAGTCTGAGGGTGTAAGTATCTTAATTTTAAGCTTTAATAAATATTGGAGAATTATCTATTTAACTGTAGGTGCTTAGCTGCTCACTAAAGTTCAACTGTTTGACAGCCATGTGCATCAAATGAAGCGCAGTGAACGTGTTAAACACGCAGTCCTGGTGGAGATTTCCAACATCTAGAACTTGTCTGAACATTTCATTTCAGGGAATTCAGATGTAGCTTCAGTAAATAAGTCAGTGATTCTTAAGCACCAGTTTATTTTTGTACTTCGTCGGTCAAGTGCACCAGTAGCAGCGGATACACAGCTCGAGCCCCCACAGTGACTTAATGAGTCAAACAGATAAGCTGAGAAGAGTTTAACAGCGGGCGGAGAACCTACAGGAAGATAAGAGCTATTTGAATCAAACTCCTGCTGTGCACCAGTCAGACATCTGAGATTAAGATGTTTGCTTGTTTCTCTTCGGCTATGACTCAGGTAAATCACCTGTGGGCTTGCGAAGCATTATATTTATTACACTACACTTCTACAGATTTTGAATGATTATTGGTGTATTTGTGAAAAACATTTTACTACATGTAAAGTTGCAGCAACACACTGTATGGTAATCAGTGCAACACTCTTGTAGTGAATCGGACAAACGCTGTATTCATATACATAATGCTGAAAAGCCGTGGTTTATCGAGTTGCCTGATTTGTGACCACATCTGAATGTGTTGACTATATTGTGTGAATCGCTGCTTTTGTTTTATGTTATAAAAGCTTCTGAAAGCTGCTGACACTTTATATCAGCCAGGCCGTAATCCATAGTTTCCTTTTGAAAACTTCAACTACTGTACTTCAATAAGACCTGCTTATAAATAAACTCTGACGATTTTTCTTCACACTGAACCAAAGAACATGAGCTGCAGTGTTCAGTCATCATTCTCACAATAAGTTACTAAAGAATATATTCAAAATTCTTGAGGTGTCAATGAGATGAGTGACGAGGTGACGTGGGGATTAGTGATATTTCCAGAACGCGGTTCGGTGACTCTCTTACCTCTGCAGCAGAAACGAAAGAGTCAGTGGAGGCGATGCTGATGCTGTCTCTCAGACAGACGTCGTCCAGCTCCTCTCTGGACAAAATGTCTGCCATTTTATCTGGGAAGGAGAATAATCACGTTCACACAACTTTAATTTTTGATCCTGTTATATAGTGCAGTCAAGCTTTTGTACGGCTTTGCAGGACATTATACAGGTTATACTTATTTTTCTTTGTTGGTCGGGAAAAATGACATAATATTGTAACAGTGACTCACCCTGGCTGTTGCTGTGGGACGAGGGCTCCGACATGCCCAACACTCCCTCAAACTCCTCCTGGAGGCGGTAAGCCCTCTGCAGCAGAGACTTGAGCCGGTGGATGAACTCTGCGCTGATGGCGTCCTGATCACAAAACATTGATGATGAACTAGAGACATATGACTCAGACTGACAGGTACTAATGCTTCATCTTAACAAGCTTTAATACGCGAGTGTTGACGTCTGGAAAGATATTGTGAGTGTGCTGTGAGTTTTACTACTCGGGTGCATAAATCTTCTGATCTACTCATTCTTGGGGAAATTAATTCTTGTTATCCGGAAAGTTATCTTCCTACTTTACAGCAGTATGAACACTTCCCCACCGGATAGGTGTTGATGGTAATATGCGGGACACTTTTAAAGCCGGGTGCTGTCCTCTGCTGGGGAAGTCGGATCACAATGTACCTGCACCTGCTCCCCATGTATCAAGCCAAGGTGAAACAGGAGAAACCAATAACTACTTATTTTAAATCACCTATTTTAAATCATGCCCCTGCCCTTTGTCCTCATCTTTGTCCTTTGCTGTGCAATTTGTATTGAATCCTTGAATGTAGTTATGTAAGCTTGTGCCAGCTGGGGCAGAGGTAAGATAAAAGGAATTCAAGATTTTTTTTAATACCCTTATTATTCTAAATGCCTCCTCACTCCTCATCAGTTCTTTCGTGCGACCCCCCCCTTGACCTAATTTTAAATAAGCTTCTAAAGAGGCCCAACAGTGCGGGGGATATCCTTGACAGAAGACCAAGCAGCAGACTGGACGTCTGTTTGGGTGCCCAGGCTTAACTATTTGACCCGCGCTAATCCAAAGCCCTTTAAACCAGGTAGCAGAGCCAGTGAGTTAGCTGTTACACAATCCAAACCCTGTGACACCGGTGGGTTGTCAGAATGCTGGTTATTCATATGTGACCTGTAACGCAGTGTGTTTGTGGGCGATCTACTCCTCTCAGCCTTCCTCTGGTATAAAGGAGCAGAGGACACACAGAGAATGAATCAATACACCAACTCTTGAGTCTCAGGCTGAAGAAGAAGCTGTCCAATTACTTCATGTGGTGTTAGAGCAAAATGGCCATTTACAGGCTCCCGGGTGATGGGACATTTTATTGTAAAAAAAAAAAATACATCATCTTAAAAATGATCATCTGGATAGCTGCTTTACTTCAATCATTGTTTACGTGTGTTCACCTCCTTGCTCTGCTCGGCGATGGCGTCTCCAGCTCCCGTTTTGACGGAGGCACAACTCGCGTCGTCCTCAGCCTGCCTGCTCCTGAATGTCAGCGCTTCCTCCCACCGCCGAAGAGCCTCTTCAAACAAATCCATACCTGCAAACACAACACACATGAACCTTGAATTTCCCCAAATTTCCCAAAATTCAAAGCCCCATTTCAAAACAAAGCAACCCACCAAAAACTGGTTATTAACAGGAATTAAAACAGTTTTATGGACTGAATACTTCCATTATTTTGACACATTTATTATGTGGTCCATAAGTGTTTTTACCCATGAGGTACAGGTTTTCAGGCGTGGTGACTGGTAAGTTGACCACACTGCAGATGTCAGCGTCCCCCACTCTGTCCCAACAGATGGACTCATTCGCGCAGGTGCTGCTGCTCGATGAGTTCATGCTTTTTACCTGCAGAGACAGCAAACGAACAAACTTAACTGTCAAGCAGCAGGAAACAGCATCTTAATACAAACACAATGCAGGTCAAACCCATTACGCCACCATTCCGGTTGTGCTTTAACCATTGAGTGTACAGATGTAGGCCTACACATACAATCTAGAAAAGCTGTGGTGAAACTGGCATCTGTAAATATTTAAATGCCAATCCCATGTACAAGAAATTTATACAACTCATCATCCTACATAATAGACCCTACCTACAGATCACATACAGTACTAGTAAATGCTATTCGACCACCAGCTTCATTCATCATTTACTTCTGAATCTAGGGGAGAGCTCACATCAAGCGCATTTGAATTGACAACAAAACCTAACACAAGTGAAATTAGGTCACTGTGGACAACAAATCTTAATCATCACTGGTTTGTATAAATTAGGAGAATGGGAACCACAACAAACCAGATACAAAAAAATGCAGCATAATCAATCTTTCTATTCAGATTGTAAACAAACTCTTTATAATAAAACTGTGTCTTTGTCTCACCGAGGCCAAGCTCAGCAGCGACCCCGACAGCTTCCTGTAGTCTGCTGTAGTGAGCACCAGACCAGAGGAGTAGCCATTCTTGGAGTTGAGGGAGAGAGTGATGTTTTGACTGGTGTTATCTGGACAGATAAAGAGAGTTTAGAGATAAGAGAATGATCAGAATACAGTGATCACGGTACATGAACATGTAGCAGGATTACACAACGGAGAGGCCATGTTGATGATTGTAATACCACAACCACAATACAACTGTGTAACTTTTGAAAGAAAAATCAGCTTTGTTGAAAAGAATGAATTACCCTGGCTAACTGCTTCTTGCATTCAACCCCATACAATCCTGCATTTCTGTTAATTTCTCTTTAGGACTAATCAGCAGTCTAAATCTTCCTACGTTAGATTAAATGAGTTAAAGCATTTATCTAGAGCCGGCTGTTAACAGTTAAAAGGTAATTAAGGTGCAGACTAACACGTCAGTTTGATTACATCACAAACCTGGTTGGTGGTTCAGGGTAAAAAAAAATGTCACAGGAAGTCTTACCGTTCCCTGCTGGGGAGAAGAACTCAAAGCCAGCCTGCTCCCACTGAGGCGAGTGAACCTTCTTTCTGCCCTTCCTCCTCTGGAAGCGCCGTGCAAGGAGGAGGAGCGAGACGGCCCCAAAGGCAGTGGCGGCCACCAGCTTCTTGGTGCCTGTGCTGACACTGACCTGGAGGGCAGGCAGAGGGAGGAAGAGCCAGGGGTTAAATGTTTTTGCGCTTTAAAAAGAACTAAATAAATTTAAAAAAAAATCAGATCCCTTTTCCTCACCACAGGAATAATGAGATCTTAAAACTCACACACGCTACAACACGCTCCTTTGTGTTACTGTTGCTGTTAAATTATAGCTGTTACATGTAAAACCGACCGGGAAAGAAGACAATCTTACATTAGGACTCGGTATCAAATCTCAAAACCAACCAACATGTGCCCACGGCACCGAGTATTCGACACTGGTAAATATAAGAAATGATTCTGTAGAAAACATGTTGATTTAGTGTCGATACAAAGACTCAAGTATCTTTGGCACCAGCACAAGAAGAATTCAAGTGATGCCCAGCCTTAAGACCCATAGCAAAATGGCTGTTAGTGCTAACCTTAACTCTAAACCCATTTAGGTTAAATGTGCAAAAAGATATCCTGAAACAATTCAACACAGTTAAAACTACTGCAACACATATTACACATTTCTGGCCCATGTTTTGTTTGGTGCTGTTATTTTCATATTCCAACAGACAAGACCGAAATAATGTGACATTAGATCCGGATACAGTACCGATGATCCTCAACAGCGATATAGATTGATGGCTGAAAATGTTTAAATGATACAAAACATAAACGGTTAAAATGAGGATGTAAAGCCTATCAGAAACAAAAAGCAGGAGCTTCTTTCTACAGGTGGAATTTGGCATTCAGACATTTTTTTTGCAAACACACAAGGAGAAATCAATCAAACCTGTAGAGAGAGATTTGTTAGGGATTGTGAAAAATATTTTGGGAAATGCAGGAACATGTTGGTTAAAGTAGCTAGATACAAAATGTTAAAAACAGAGGAAGCCTGAGGCAAAGTAGCTGTACACAAGACAGTGGCTGTCAGATCAATGATACAGTATCCAACATCCAAAAACGGATCTTTGAAAACTCTGCACTAAGGCTGGTTATTTAAAAAGCGGTGATAGTTGATGACCAAACACCACAAGAGCTGGAAAGAAAAACATCATGGACGGAAATTTATCAAATGCAACACTTGAACGAAAACATTTTCTGCTTGTTTAGAGTTAGACTGAGGATACTCAACTGAAAACATAGTGGATACTGATTACATAACAGGCAGCACTGAGAATCAGCTACCAGCCTGTCATCTAGATTTTAAGGCATCAATTTCAGATAGCATGCATAACCGCTGTCAGACTATAGATAGAAACACTGAATGGTGCAGAGATTATTCACACAGACACCGCTGCTGCACAAATGAAGATTACATAAACTCTCAGTTTGGAGCTATGACAACATCCATAATATTATCTTTTTTTTTATTTTTTTATTTTTAAAGCTACGGAATGGGATGGGATGATGTAATGCTGCTGCTGGCCTGCAGTGTTTCTGTGCTGTGTCTTCTGCTACAGCCACATGACAGGCATGCTCCTACCAGATTCTGAATGTAATCAGATCTGCTACGTGACTCTGTGCACACACAAACTCCCCTCATGCTCTACTCATAAACGCAGTAACATGAGGGTCACTGAGGGAAAAACACCGGTTAGCATCCTGAAGGACACAAAGGGCAGCAAAGAAAAACAGTGGAAGTCCCCTGAAATGTTCCCATGCAAAAATGGAAGTACCTAATTCCATCAAGTCTTGTTGCAGTAAGTCAGAAGCTCTTTAATGTAGTTTTGTGTATCTTTTTAAACTGTAATTTTAATTTGCATTTCATTGTTGTCTTTGCTAATATAGGCACTTATATTGAATCTAGATTTTTTATACGAGCATTTTGGCTTCTACGCAAGTAAAGAATCGCACACATCCGTTCAACCACTTTCTTGCCGGCCAGAACCTCTCCATCACGCCTTTAGCCGAAGAACTAAACTGCTCAAGCAGGTAGTAGTACTTCACATCCAAACAGATACAGGCAAAGGCTTAACTAATCGGCTTAGACGAAACACTATGAATGGAGCTGTGCCAAATTTGATCAGATCAGATCTCAGAGCAACTTGTTGTGCTTCACAAAGACACACGTCTAACTAAAAAAAAACAAAACAAAAAAACACCTCATGTGGAAAAAAAATAGGTTAAAAGAAGGCCAGTGGATTTTTTTGACAACCAGTTGCATTGGAAAGTTTGGATGAGTGGGTCCAGGTATTTGTATTTCATGTTCTACCAGCATGCGCATGAGGGTGCAAATCAACACCATGACCACAGGGGTGAGGGGCTATACAACCAAACACTGCACCTTAACTAATTACCAAAGGTCTATTTAATAAATGGATGGAGACAGTGTGGATCTTTTGATGTTGATCATTCACATATGTTTAGAAGATTAAAAAACGACTCTCTCCCATATTCAGATTTATGATATACAAAGGGTCCACTGCAATATGACAGGCTTGTTTTGTTATTAAAATATATGAATGATCTTTGTGTTACTCTCAAAATGGGGAGTCTGCAATTGTCTAGTTGTTCTGTTTTTTTTTTTTTAAACTTTTTTCATTTCAATTGTTTGTTTGTTTTTCATTGAATTGTGTTTGTTTTTGGTACAAGAAATTGTTACAAGAAATCCTAGGATACAAAGTAGTCATTTTGTTAAAATATCATTGATAGCAAGTAAAAAAGCTGTTAAGATGAAGAACACCCACATACTTCAGTCCCACTATTTGTTTAGGCCGGTATTATGATTAGACAAATCAAATAGTAACAGCAACTAAGCAAATGTTTTCAATACAGTTAGGGAAAGAACCTTAAATTCAAATGAAATCATACCCTCAACAACCTCACCTCTCATGACCAAGAGACAGACACTATTAAGAACTCCCAAAAACAAAGCTGTTGAGACACACCTGCCACTTTCAAATACACTCTCACCTGTGCCAGGGAGCCGTAGACGGACAGGGGTAGGTTAACCATGCGCAGGGCAGCAGCCTTGACAGACAGCTGGGAGTTGGCGAGGGTCTCATGTGTCATTGTGGCGGTCTATCCATGACTTGGCAACTCCCTTATCCACATCACCATTCTGCTGGAACTGAACAGGATGACAGGAGTGAGCGACATGCAAGGGTTTAACCTTGGAGGCTCAGGAGGGGATAAAATGACGTTATTACATAAAGCCTCTGACATACAATATCTGCAAGTAGCAATGCTTGCCCAATCTGAGTATAGTGGGGCCTATCAACCACATATTTGTTAAAATATTTTAGGGAAAAAAAAAATCCTGATTACATAAAATACTCCAATCCCAATTATTACTTGCATGAAAACTAATGAAAGAACTGACAAACTGTCAAACGACTGAATCATTCACTATTCACTGATCTACAGGACTACCAGCAATCCCACCAAAGGTATGAAACATTGTACACATGTCTGAACAAAGTGGCCTTACATATCTGCACAGTATTGCTTTCTCTAAACACAGTTCCACACTGCAGAACCACATCTTCTAAGCTGCTGTATATCCACCTGACAGGACTGCATGCAACATCCAATTAAGTTTGCACAAGAGACTCATGTGGCTCATCACATGGATGATTATCCTGTTTGAAGCTGGGTCTTAGCCTGATAAAACGTTGTTTCTTGAGAAATAGCTTGCATTGGATTTTGTAGAAGCTGTCACTGTCTGTGACTAAAAAAATATTCATATGCTACTGACAAATAAACAATACTGAAGGGGTGCAGGTCTTGGCAATATCTCTCAATGTCAGCATTAAACCACTGTCAGTTTGGGTTTAGGATTAGTAAAAGTAAGACTCACACTAGTTTGAAGTAATCTTTTCAACTTGTGAGAATGAGTGAGACAAATGAGTAGAATGAGATTTAAGGATGCGGAATATAACTCTTTCAGTTACAATTTTAAGATGTAACTAAGTCAAAATGAACAGTTTTTTAGTATCTCATAAATTTGTCTTTGTAAATCAAATTTTAACTTATCTCATAACTCTGGCTTTAGTTAATGTGTCAACTTATTACTTTTGACCATCTCAGTTTTTATTTAGAAAGTTCATGTTGTTATTTCACAATAAGGACTTAGTATATCTTGTTAATGAGCACAACTGCAACATCGATTACTTGATTAGTCCATCAAAAGAAAATAAATTGGCAAATACTTTGATAATAAACGAGTCATTTTGGTTATTTTTCAGGGAATAGGGGTCAAATATTCTTTGGTTTCAACTTCTTGGGCTCTGAGAAATTGTTAATGTTTTGTATTGAACAGATTAATCAATGATGCAAATAACTGTTAGCTGCAGACTATATCATTTATCAAATTTTGAGAAACAGACAACTGAATTTCCGTTTCTATTTTATGTTTTGTATGTTATATTACTGTATTCTATTTTAACATATTTGATATCCTCTTCGGTGTTTTTAGTGCCGTCTCACTACTCTACAACAAACACTGAAATAAGCACCAACAGGATGTATATAAAGAAAGTTATTACATCTAATATTTATTTCAGCACTCTTTCATGCCTGCACCACTTGTTTCCTTGTTGACAACTTCAGAAAATGGTTGACTTATATTTATATTGTATATTTACTGTTGCTATATGGATCTGTTTTGGGTTTTTTCCACCTACTTGCTTATCTTTTATCTTTGCTCCCTAGGCATTGTTTCTAATCATGTTTCCTGTGTACAAGCAGCACACTGAAAGCAACTAGAAACCGGAGTCTAAGTCTTTGTATGAACAAACATACTTCGCCAATAAAGCTGATTCTGACTGAAATGATCAAACTTCATTCATACTTTCATTCAGTAATGCAACACCTAAAACATCCTCAAATACATTTTAGCAATTCCTTCAAGAGTTTCAGTAACTTCCCGGGACGTTTTCAGGTACACATCGCTGAAATTAATAAATACAACACCCTACCTCTGAACCAGTCTTGTCAGGTTGATCATATTAGCACATGGTAAAGTTATTGGCCTAACTGAGCAGCTAATGGCTAACTTACCTAACAAGGCTAGTAACGGCTAGCAGTGTGCGTCGTTATTATGCCTAAACAGCCTAACAAATAAACTCGTCAGCTTGGGTGGCTGTCTTCTAACTGAGCGTGACAAATGTAAAGTATCGACAATATCACCGTTACATTTGGAAGTTTCCTCCACAGCGGTTCCCGGTGGTTCACCCGGCCCCTCCAGCTGACCTCAGCGACGGCAGAGTGAAGGACTCGGGCCACAGCACCGACCATGTAGCTTGACTTTCAAAATAAAAGCATGCTCCTTGTCATCTTTATGGAGTTTCTGCTCCCCCACGCGGCTTTCTCAAGTATTACAACTATATCCATGGTTGAATTTTTTCTGTGGGTTTTTCCATCCAAATACTGATGGGGAATTTCACAAAAATAATACCATGAATAGCTTTTATTTATCAATGAACTTGATACAAAGTACAGTTAACGGAAAAAACAAACCAAATCAATATTTGATGTGACCATCTTTGCTTTTAAAACAGGACCTCTCTCTCTCTCCCCTCTTCTCTGTACACTTACACATAGTTTTTCAAGGTACTTTGCAGGTAGATTATTCCCAACATCTTGGTGAATTTACCACAGGCTTTTCTTTGGATTTATTCTGTGTCTTCTGTCTCTTCACATAATCCCAGACTGACTCCATGATGTTGAGACTCCATAATGACCGTCTGTTGCAGGACTCCTTGTTCTTCTTGTCTCTGCAGATAGCTCTTCATGACTCTGGCTGTATGTTTGGGCTTGTTGTCCTGCTGCAGACTGAATTCAGAATCAATCGGACGCCTCCCAGATGGTTTTGTGTGATGAATAAGAAGCTAAACATCTAAAATGCCTAGGCACATAACCTACTGCACATTTTTCCAACTCATTATTTCCATAGATACGGTAGATTTGATAAAAATAATTGAAGTGTTGGTTAGACAAAATTATGTTAAACTAATGAGTCATGATGATCAGAGGAGTATATCACAATTTTTTTAAGCAGGACCAAATTACTTCTTTGTGATGTGATAGAACTATATTAATACAACAAAATTGAGTTGCAAAAAAGTAAAAACTAGTGGAGATAATATTTATATTGAAAATCAAAGATTGCTTGGCTTGTTAAGGTAAAAGAAACATTGAGCAATATTTACATCAATACATGTTGCAAATTGTCTGATTTTTGTAATGTTTTGTACAAATTTCAACCCAAACCAGTGAAAAATAAGATGTTAATTACATTTAGCCTGCGGGCCAGACTTCAAAATTGATAACTAAAAAAGTGTTTGAAGTAGAGCTGTCGAATTTCCCAAGGTCCCATGAATTTAGTAGGAGCTCTCACATGAATTTTTTCAAGAAAATCCATGAGGTCCTAGGTTGTTATGCTATGACCCGTTTTCCTTTTTTTTTTCTGAAACCCCAATGTGGACATTTATGAGGTGAGATCCTGTATTGTACATGGCTATAAAAAGCCCTATGAAGTATGAATATTGACATTAAAAGGGCTTCATCATTTAAATTTGAAAATAAGCCTGGCTGAGTGGATGAGTATTAAACATACAATAAATGTTTTGCTATTATTTTCTTACACCACTCATTCACTCCATGAAACTTTTTTTCAGTTTTAAATGTATGTTCCAACGGCCTAAGCAAGAGTGACTCCAAAGCAGTGCTAGTTCATCATGGGACCCCATCTGATAGAGGTCAACTGTAGGGTGCCAGTTAAGGGTTAATGTCATGTCTTCGTGTGAGAGGTCAGGTTCCTTTTTGTGTATCAACCCACTTCCCTGAGAAAGTACATTGCTTTCTCTCCTATTAAAACCTGTATTGGTAGGCTGAACATCCTTGCTTTTACTTTGAAAAACATTTCTGAAATCTACCCAAAAACAAGGTATATGCACCAAACATACATAAGTATCTATTGTTGTAACATATGTCCTTGCAACATGTCTAAAAATGTATAATAGATATTTTTAACATATGTACATATACAGAATGTACGATGTGTATTTCATATATGTTACTTTTGTTTTCATATACCCAGAGAATGTGTATATGTGAAAATAATATATCTCATAATAATTAACACATATGGCATCATCACTCTTGATTGTAGGGACATATACGCCATATATTTCATTTCTGTGTGGGCATAGATTCCGGCTTTTTCAATGAGGGAGGGGCAGATGTCATTTTAAGAAACTCTAACAAGGTAATTAAACTTTTTGTATGTAATAACCACATCTGACACAAATTATAATTCAAAGCAGATTCTTTTGTCCTCGACAAGACTAATTTAGGCTGTTTTATGTTAGTCCCATTGCAATGATACATATCTGTTACGCATGTCCTGCCGTGTTAGTAATATTTCATTGCTGTTGCTGACGATATTTGTAAAAAAGAAAAAAAAAAAGAAGCTAATTGACGCTTGCTTTTATTGGGCTCATTTTCATACTATACAAATATAATTCTTTATATAGGCAATTAACATAAAAATCAGTTGTGATGTTTACAGTAGGATAGGGAGGGTTTAAATGACTTTTTTAACCGGAAAGGGGCGGAGACGGCTGTAACGTTAGCAACCACGCTGAGCGACAGGGAGGGTATCGTTCATGTGAAGGATTGCTCTTTGAAATATGTCTCTACAAACAGACTGAATCTGTCTCTTAGACACCAAGTACAGTTTGATACACAGGAGAAACGTTTCTTTCATACTATCGCACAGGTAAGAACCGTAGATAACATTTATATTTGATGCTAGCTAGCGGTGAAGCCACTGTGGGATCGACGGTGATCGTGTAATACCGGAGCATTAGCTTGCTAACATTAGCTAGCATGTCACTGATGAGATGGTTATCAATAGCGAACATTATGTAAATCTTATGTGGCTATATCCAACCACAATGAGCTTTGTACGCTATCACCAGTGTTACAGCTTGCTTGCAAAACAAAAGAATAATGAGATGACCAGTTATTGGGCAACAGGCTAATACTAGCAGCGAAAGATTGCTAGTCAGACTGTGACGCTGTCAGTGCCTCGCCTGGTTTTGACAGCTCACTGGACAAGGCCAGAGCCACACACATCTTTAATATACCCCGTCTTTATCTACCACAGACCAAGTTTGCTACCTAGTTGTAAACCCGAGGGAAGTTGTTTGGCACTTATAAAGATTTTTCACTTTTTATACGCATCTAACATCAACTGCAAGGTAACGCTCCGTTTCAATATAATGGCTAATGAGCTGCTTGCTAAACTGTGCTACCAGGCTACTTAGATTATTTCGAGCTATTTTCTGTTTTGCTGTGTCAGTGTATTACTTTGTAGCTTCTAAGTTATCCAAGTATCATACGGAATCTGAATGTCAACATCGGTTTCATGTGCACTGCCTGGTTTGGGTCAACGCCCAACCCTGACTATACCACCTCTTTGTTTAGATTTAAATCCCCTTCATTATTGTTACAGTATATATTATTAAATCGGTTGAGAAGACAGTGAAAAGGTGAGGGTGGTTTGTGATGATGAAACAGTAAGAACAGTTATTCTTTCTTTCACCAGCTTTGCGTAATCGCCGGAGGCTTGACAGTGAAACCACCGGTTAATTTGATTATCCTGGTGCTTACTACTTGCTGTAATAATATGTGTTTACTGAGGCACACAGAGTTTGTTGACCTTTTAAACGGAATGCCTCCAAAGTTCAGGGCAATTATAGGAGCCTGGTAAAACCAATAGAATTGTAGTTGACCTTGAGTCTTTATCAGTTTGTTTATGTATGTACTCACAGATAACAGTGATTAGATGAGGAAGCAGGCATATTGACCAGTGCAAGACTGAACATGAACTTAAATGAGACTCGCCTTCTTCCTGTATTCATACTGATCTCCCAACTGACCTGTTGTCAAGATAGAACATGGTAGAGCTATATCTAGGGCTGCATGTTATTTTCTTGATTAATTGTTTGGTTTACAAAACAGTAGAGAACAATAAAAAAAAAAGGCCAATCACAACATCCTAAAGCACAAGGTGATGTCATTAAACTTCTTGTTTAGTTCGACCAACAGTCAAAATCCCAAAGTGTTCAATTTACCATAATGTAAGACCAAAAGGCGCAACAGATTTTTGCTTGAAAATGACTTAAATGATTAACCAATATCAAAATAATTACAAACTAGTTTTTTTTCGATTGATTAATCGACTAATCATCACAGCGCTACCTCTTGTCTGCAAACAAGCATCATTTCTGGGCCCCTGGACATAAAAATATCAGGTGGTGTGATGTCTGCTTTGTTTTTCTTATATGCTTGCTCTTGGCAGTTGTCAGCTGTTCTATATGTTTGTTGGCAAGCCAAAGCTGTAGTCTAGAGAAGGTTGGTGTGTACCGTAACACTCAGAGCAAGTGCTTTTTATCATGTTGGTGTGGTTTAAATGTGCTGAATCACGTGCAGCACTGTAGAGAGCCGTGAGGTGGGATCTGCTGTCATCATGCCGCTGACACCTGAACGCCTCTTGAAAGTCAATGTGCATCCTTTAACAAGAACCACACTTAGGGTCCTTGCCATGGGCAGAGTGGTCACACATTCGATGTTCTAGTTTTTTGTGGGTGACAGACACACTGACTGAAGAGGCCTTGCAGCTAGAGAAAATTGCTCAAAATTTATTTAAAGTTATTACATATTTAAGATACTATAGATAAAGAGTTTATTCTTCTGACTCCTTCTGACTCCTGCAATAAATCTACTAGTTGATTAATGCTTAATACTATTATTTGTGTTGCACAGTAGAGTAAATGCGTGCTTTGTCTCTGTCAGATACACCTGCTCCCCTGAGAGGAAGTGTCTTAAAACCACCAACATGAACCTGGGTTCTTAGAATTTTTAACTTGAGAGAAATGATTCCTGCTCACACTTAGATAGCTGTCTGTTTTATGACGCAACAGCCCATCAAATACAGGACACTTGATGGACACACCCCAACTAACTATGTCCTCTGTCACTCTGCGAGCAAATCCCCTGCTCCTCCTTAGAGCTATCTGAGGCAGTGTGTGAGCCTTGTTTGTTTTGCTGAGGAGCTGGGACTGTGGCCTTGTCAAGAAGCCTGATTATATAAAGCTTCAGTGGTTTCCTGTAAACCCAATGTACAGAGCTTGTACATCTTGCTGCGTAGCTGCCCATCCTCTTCTTTTCAAACACACTGGACAGTATCAGTCTTACAGAATGCAAAGTGATCTGATTCAAATTTCTTCTGAAATTGGGATCAAGGAATATTTGGGGGATATCAATATGATGCAAATTTGGCCATTTTAGTGATTACACTTAATTTATTATGAGAATTTTAATCATATTCTCTAAAAAAATAATAATAAATAATAGTTACAGTCAGTTAACGTAGCTCAATGAAAGTAGCATCCCTGTAGAAAATGGACATATCGCTCTTGGCCACCAATACACTATATTTTCTAAGGTAAAAAATTTAGAAGGGAGTATTTGTACTGATTTGCAAGACAGTGTACAGCATTATACCTATATAGTATACTGTACAGTGTACCTGCATAGGAGACAGGCTTTTGTGGACCAAACAAGACAGTTCTACTCTAATTTTTTCTGAGTATAAAATGGGTTACCAGCCACAGCTAATTAGTACATTAGTAACCTGATTTGGTGTTTTGAATACCACAAAATATCCGTTCCATCTCTACTGACTGAGCAACAGTAGTAGAGGATGAGCACAGTTTATTTTCTGGCTGCCTGGACTTGCAGCATTTAACGCTCTCCTGGATTAAACATTGTCTGACCACCAGAAATTGGAATGGAGAATGACCACAAAATTTATGCTCTGTTTTATTACTGGTTTGACTTTCACTTTCATTTCAGTGTGTTTATTGTCAGTACATAATTTATTTTCATAATTTCTCTAACTACTGCATAACTTCAGTTAAAGGTGCACCTGCACACATGGCAGACAGTAATCTGAAAAATCCGCAAGGTGTTTACACGCCGCAGTTTCACTGTCTCCATTGTGGAACCACAGCTTGCATATCTGGATTTGTCAAAACCAGGATAAGGGCTTGTGCAGGTTTCTGACACCAGGGTTTGATGTTTACATGCACAACACACAATTGGGGTACTAGCAGGTATGTAAAGGCACTCATTGTCCCCCACGCCAACAGAGGTGTCATCCATTTGAATGCTGCTGTCAATGATAATAATTATGCACATGATCCACATTTGCAAGGTCATCTCAGCATAGGCCTCCCTTTTATTTCTTGCTGTCAAATGGAATAAAATCGCTGTCATATGAAGATAGACAGATAGTTTTGAGCTTTGTCAATAAGCAGATTTTAGTTACATGGGCTGAGTTTGCAGAAGATTTGTTCTAACTTGTTCTGCATCTAATGGTCTGTGTCGCTACATTTTTCTAAGAAGTCAACACTAAAATCCTTTATGTCCTCACTATTCATACGATGCTGGTTCCACGAGTTGTTGACAGCCGTGGCGTGATGTGCTGCTTGGCGTGTCAATGGCTGATAATAAGAGGAATTTGTCAGTCATGCAGGCATGGGAAAATGTATGTGTGGTGGTGACTCATGTTACAGTAGGCTATTTGTCCTCTGTGCTGTTCTTCAGATATATCTCATATCAGTGTGTCAAGATAAGATGTGTGTTTGATAAACTTTTAAAAGCAGAAATCGCCTGACATAAAATCTGATCATGTATTTAACGTTTTGTTTCCTCCCCTCTGTCTTTCCCTCTCAGACCTGTGGGTGAGAGATGCCGTTGGTGTCCAGCTGTGACTGCCCCCACCTTGACTGTGTGGGGGAAATCACCAAAGAGGAACTCATTCAGAAATCTCATGTGAGTGACCCTCCCTCTTGACACTGTCCACTACCCTACTCATAATTTACCACTCCTTTAATAATCTCCTAATAACTCATTTAAAGGTTGTAAATGTTGTTTTATTTGAAGTTTTGATATCCATAATAAGATATATTTGTAGTTTTACGCACCAAAAACCATCTCAATGTGGTTTTACATCTCCATTCTCAGACTTCTCTCTTGAGCTTTAGTAACAACAGGTTGGTGAGCCAATCAGAGGAGAGGCTCTGAGCCACAGCTCTCAGCCATGTTCCAAGCCCAGCCCACCAGGCTTGGGACATGGCTTAGAGCAGTGACTGCTTTGTTGTGACATCGCAAAGTTAGAGAAGTCCTAACAGTTTGTTTTCTTCAGTTTCTGAATACAGGATGTGGGCATTTCTCTTGGGACTGAGCGCCTTGACACTTTCACAGTATTAATGTAGCACTTAGACAGGTTTTATAATCTAAAAAGAGATGGAAATCTCACTTTATACAATATGGGACCTTTAATGTTTCCTCACCGAGTCTGAACTCAACACATTATATATTATTATTTTTTTTTTTTTTTAAACTTTGGTGCTGTCTTGCTGATTTTAATTTCAAAACATGTGTATCTTACCTGAGTGTCTTCATGTTTTTCTAGGGCCAGTGCCAAGACTGTAAAGTTGGAGGACCAAATTTGTGGGCGTGTTTGGAGGTAAGACGATGCTTGCCTGCAAAAAAAAAAAAAAAAAACAGAAAACGTTGATTTGACAGTTTGAAATATTACCTCCTAACTTCCTCCTTATTTTTCACTAGAGACATGTGATCATTTGGTGTCTGCATTTTCCTCTAGAATGGCTGTGCGTATGTAGGATGTGGAGAATCTCACACTGACCACAGCACTGTCCACTCGCAGGTAAGAGATCTCAGACTTTACTGATTACATTTCAGCTGTTAAATGATAATTAATGCTTAGAAAAGAATGAGACATGGGTGGGAATGAAAGGTGGAGAAGGCTTGACTGTGATGTTGAATTGAAAAAAAAAAAAGATATAACACAGAGAGGAGTGGAGGTGGCACAGATGGCAGTCCAGGACAGGAATACCACTTCCTAGTCCCAGGAGCCATGACTTGGAATAAAACTGCCTCCAGCACTGCCTTATTTTTAACATTTATTTCTCCATGATCAAACAAGCCTGCACGTGCATCTTTTTGCTTTTGAAGTACATGCATTGTTAAAAACCATCAACCCAACCCTGTCTGCCTACATCTCCACATTCAGTGCAGTTTCGGCAGTGGATCATCCATTATTAATTGCCATTCCTCTGGGAAGTGGGGGAGATTCACTAGTACTGTCAGTTCCATGGTTACAGTATCTGCCCCTCCTGGCTGCTCCGAGGCTTCACTCAGCCTCCAGTGTTCTCAGTGTTGACTAAGGCTTTTCCTCCGGCACGCAAGGGCCAAATAGGGTTAGAAGGAGAGAAAGAGGAATATAAAAGCAAACATTTAATTTGCTCTGCTTATTATTATTGTTCAGCTGCTCAGTCCATTGTTGAGAAAGTGCAAACCTTTTCAGAAGTGGAGCTCTCCATCCAGATAAAACACAGATATCGGATACAGAGTCTGCTGGTAAAGTAATGTAATATTAGCAGACTGATTCGAAATGATATCATCAGTGAATATGATATCTGTTGACTTATATCTGGGACATCAGTCTGTCCACCTAGCTGGTCGCCTTTTTTGTTTTTTCAGCAGCAGCCATCTTTAAATCTTGTAAGAATGAAGGCCATGCTTAATTAGCGCTCTGGAGGCCCTGTGGGGAGGGAAACATTTTAATCTCTTGACTATGCAATGAGAAAAACTGCTGCTGGATGAGATCAGATGCAGTAATGTATAGGAATGAGGGCCACTGCTAGTCACACTGCGAACATAAATATTATGAGTAAATAAGAATGAATTGTGTGGACTTCCAGCTGGGTCAGCTAATTTCAGAAGTTGAAGCTCCACTTCTGCGTGTACTTTTGGTAACGAAATTGGACACGTAATTAGTGTTTGAAAACCGATTGCATTTCAAACATTATTATGCACCAAAAAGGACTTCTGAAGCAAATTCACTCAAAGGTAAACTTTGGAAATTCCTCAGAGAAAGCATTTTAAGGATACCACAGCCCTACAAGTTGCTTTCAGGCTTCTTGTATTCCTCTTAAAATACCAAATTTGTTGCATTTTACATGCATTTGTGCAAATACTGCAAATCTGACAGAATCCTCTTGAGAATGATAGTGGAAGCGGGTGTTTCCTGTCCTTATTTGATTTTTGTCACTAATGCTGTTTGGTCACTGAATGCATGACTTATTTTGCAAACCAAATCAGTCCCTACCTGGTTTCATTATCAGGACATCACACACAGAAGCAGATGTTGGGTTTAGGCATTACTCTGCAGCTACATAAACGTTATTACAGTGTCAATTCTTGCCAAAATACTTATGACCATGATATGAGATGCTACCATGATCCATTATTTCCTTTTCTCTAATATTTTGGAGTGTCCACCTGCAGCTGTTTTTACACTGGAAGTGCCCATGACCCCTTTTTTCAAAGCGCTTCTCTCAAGTGCTTATTGTTGCTAGGTTACAAAAATCATCTTTTAGCACTTCCGCATTCCTTCAGTGTTAGATTGTATATAACTGGGTTGTCAGTAACAGCCATGGTCGGTTTTTCCTTCACCTTTGTTGACAGTGTTGATATAGTAAGCCACGCCCCCTTCTTCATTTTTGATTGGTCCGTGAGAGAGACGTGACATTGACGAGCTCAGTGTGTTCCAAAAGTTTAACTATTTGCAACTCAAAACACTGTGAGAGCAGCGGAGAAAAAAAAACCCAGCTGTTCAGTCAGGGTGGCTTTTGTGTTGAGCTTCATTGGATTTGTGTAGAAACTAGACACTACCTGTAGACACAGGCCCTTATTCTGTCTGTGTGTGTCTGCACGAGCAGCATTAAGGATTTGTTTTGCATCATGATGTTGAGCATTTCATCAGACCGGATGAAACGCCATGAAGTCTCACTATAAAAGCTATAAACAGTTGCTTGTAATACAAAAAATGATGTGATTTGGAAAAACATCTTCTAATCCCCCATAAATCCAGCTTGTTATTAATGCCCTACCTGCTATCCTTCCCTTCATGAATGATTTAAACGGGGTAGTTTGATGGTCGTGCTCAGTGTGGCGTGTTACCTCTGCCACCCCTGCTCCGCTCTGCTCTGCCCCGCTGTGTGAAGGCTTATGCAGTGCTGATGAATAATGCAGAGTCTGCTGGTCAGCAGCTGCTCACGTTCAGTCTCCTGTCGACCTGCCAGTCTGCTGGTGTTTGTCAGAGCAGCAGTGGGTCAGCAGAACTCGGCCATATTTCCACAGCAACAGGAGTCAGCCCTGCTGCAACCCCAACTGCCACTACCTCCACCTGTAACCTGAGATATCTAGCTTTGGGCTCATATCTGAATGTGGTTAAACTGTTTGTGATGTGGCCAAAATCTGCAAATGTACGGTTGTTTTTTTTGTTTTTTTTTAATTAAGCTTAATTTTGTTTACCCATGAGTGCTCTCATACAGAGGGGAGTAAGTGCTAGTTTGGAATTTAAGTTTCTCAAGTATCAACTTTTTAAACAAACAAAAATCAAGACAGCTTCCCCACCCACCCCATGATTTTATAGATCTTGAGTTGGTTTCTCTTTGCTTTAGTTTGGGATGTGTTTTCTTTTTGAAATAAACACAAAAAAATGACCTTGTTCTGGGATCATACTTGTAAGGATTTGCAGCTTTTCTTTATTTGATGTGATATTGAACTGAATATCTTTGGGGTTTGGACCTTTGGTCAAATAAAACAAGCAATTTGAAAACTTAAAATAGTGAATTGAGGCATTTTTCACCATCATCTGACACTAATCTGTAGATTAATCAACAAAAAGATTATGTAATTGCAGCCATAATACCTTGTTTAGATGATTGTAGATAGCAAATTTCTAACTTGAAAATAAAGCAAAGCACATCACTTGGAGTAAAATCAAAATGACTGGTTTGATTGCAGATGGGGTTGATATCTGTTGCAGATTTCTCTTTTTTTTTATTTCAGTTTTAGTCCTCTGCAACTCTTTGCAGAACATTTAGATTTTGTAGAAGTTTTAGTTTTCTGTATATATTCTCTGCTACTAAATCAGTATTGTCAAAAACACTGACATTCTATAACATGAGATGTTATTTGGGCTGAAAACTTGATGATGCTTGAGAGAAAACATTTGGACCGTCAACTGTGCCAGATTTTTCTATAGATGTGTACACTACAGACTGAGAGTTGCCTAGCCACCAGCAGCCACGCCTATATTTGTTATATAAGAGCAAAAGCAACATGTAGATTTGCTGACATTTGTTGATAACAAACAGCACGCATGCTCAATCAGCTGCTCTTCAATAAATATTAGCACTGTCTTTTTAGTTTCACGCTACAGTCTGATATGTGTGTTCACAAAATGTGTTTCACAAAAACAACTCTGTGTGCAGGAGACGCGGCACAACCTGACAGTGAACCTGACCACACTTCGAGTGTGGTGCTATGCCTGCGGCAAGGAGGTTTTCCTGGAGCGTAAACTAGGTCCTCACTCGCCCCACGCCAACAGCAAACCCCTCCCGTCTTCACAGAGCGCTGGTCAGGTAAAAGCAGGCTGCCGTGCCTTTGTCATCATGTTTTATTACACAAGATTATCCTCCCAGCTTACGGCTACAGTTGCAGAGCTGCTGAGTCATAAAGCAGGTTTGATGATACAGCAAAATGAGAAAAAAGTTATGGAGTTGAGCAGATGTGAAATACATCATGAATGTTTTCTATTCGCCAGTCTGTGCTGTTTGAATAGACATGTTTACATTGCGTCTTACCACATTATCACTTAGTTACATAACCATGCACTCTCTCGTGCCATACTGATTGATAAATCCCCCCAGTCTCTCCTGTTTGAACACAGTTTGAACTGCAAGTCAAATTGTGTCGTTACTCATTTACTAGATAAGACTTTTTTTTTATGATGAGGTTGGTGTGTTCTGTGCTGTTGCTCCAGGAAAGCAGCAGGGCCCCTGGGAGCCCAACCTCTCTGAGAGTGCCCCCTAATGGAGGCTGTGAAGACCTGGACATGGAGACAGAGGAAGAGGATGAGCTGCGAGCCAGAGGTCAGCCATCACAGATGAAGTGTTCATCTTGTCACAACATGAATGTCACAAATAATTTGTTGATTTTTTTAGGAAGTTATAAAAGTCAACTAAAATATTGCAATATTAATAAAATGTCAAATTAAAAATGAACATCTACCATTAGAGACACTGTTAATTGCAGCCCAAACACAGAAACGCAGCGTCAAGCTGAATGCCAGTTGTTCCCAAAAATATTAACTACACAGTGAACAAATTTAATTGGATATTAAACTAAATATTGTAAATGAAGCAGTCATACACTTATGCTAAATTGTCAAGTGTACAATTACAGCACTGCTGTAGTAGACATATTTTTCTTTCTCATATTGTCGTTTTGATAATGAAAATTGTATACTTTTGAAGTCAGAGAAGTGACAAAAAAAAAAAAAAAAAAAAAAACTTTTATCACCTTAATCCAGGTATGACAGAATTTAGAAAATGAACACCTCAGACACAGGAGCTCAGTAATAACAGCAGTTGGTTTAGTTCAAAGAGAAGGTTGTGATTGAAATTAAGAAGAGCAGTAAATGGCTGCATCAACACAACGGTTTTAAAGATCCCGACACACCGAGCAGACTTCAAAGTACAAACACCAGCCTCACTCTGCCTCAAGCCTTTTGTTAAAAGTTGTCCTTGAACACGCCACAAAGACTCGGTCAACATGTGGAGACATCGCTGGAGAGACGTACAGCTATTACTGAAATAATTTTGTCGCATAGAGATGCTGGTAATAGCTGACTAGAAACCAATGCTGCTAGACACACCACAAAAATATGGGCACTAGAAAGCCAAACATGGCCCCTGAGTACAAACTACAGGCTGCTTCGGTGCAGCTCACACTTCAGCGCTGAGTGCTTCAGCCCCACTGGAGCCACCAATGCAAATAATGTTTTCAATCAGTGAAACACGGTGAGACACACACAGGAGGCTCCACCAAATGGCATATGTTATGTTAAACCTCCTGCGGTGTAGCTCACGCTTTGGCACCAGTCACTGCTTTAGTTATTTTTGTCACAAATACAGATCATATGATCAGGAAGACGGCGTAATTAGGCTTTGTGAGTGTAACGTCTGCAGAGTAAGCTGGGCGTATGAGATCAGAGATTTTTAAGCTGCGAGGTGCGTCTCCTCAAGTGAGTTCGGGACAGACAGGAGGCTAAGATGCTGTGTGACGTGAGAGGGACAGGTGCGTGACACGTTCCAGTGAGAATGTAGTCATTGTAGACTGACTGATTTAGCTTTCTAATCAACGTCAGCGGCTTTGAGACACACCCCGTAGAGGCAATAAAGGTATTTCAGTCTGATTGCTGCTTTTTGCAGAGTCCTAACTCAACACATAGACATGATACACATATATTTGGATTCAGTGTGACGTTCACTTTCCGACGATACCATTATCCCAGATGTCTGTCACAAATTATCGTCATAAATCCACTTAGAAATTTTCATCAGAAGAGATGCTCCTTATAACTTCAGAACCTGCTTCAGAATCATCAAGTTTTCTATAGTATCAGAATAAAGCAGTGATAGCTGTCTGTGCATCCATTGCAAACAGGACCTGCTAATTCAGTATACCTTTAATCATGGAAAATGTGCCAAAAAGTGAACAAATATAGGCAAAAAGGGCTCAAGTTTTGGCAACATTATGCTTTTGATAAATATAATAGTAGGAATGAGAAAATCCATTAATATTTACTGTTTCGTGCTGTGGTTGGGTGGGGCAGCTGTCTTGTTTTTGTCTAAGGGGGGGGGGGGGCCTACAGTGTCAGACTTTTACAAGCCCTTTAGAAGATGATGAATAAGTTATCTTTTGCTTTATGCAGGAAAATAACAGTTGAGTTCCCCGGCCATAGTGGCTGATTTTAAAATACACCAGGTAGCCACTTTTTCTGCTCCCTCTATCAAATATTCATGTAGAAAAGGAATGGGTCCTCCTAACAATGCAGAGGCTTTCTGGCTGCCATCAAAATTTACAAGTGTCGAGATATGTGGCTTGGCTTAATTTCCCTGTTATGTTCTGTCTCCCTCAGGCCTGACGGGGCTGAAGAACATAGGCAACACCTGCTACATGAACGCTGCCCTCCAGGCCCTGTCCAACTGGTGAGACCTTGCCCTCTGTCTGCTTGCCTTCAGCAACACACACACACACACACACACACACACACACACATACACCCAACATGTGTACCCCACATCACCTCTCCCTGACACTGCATTCGAGCTCTGTAGTTTTTTTTCTTCATGTTACTTTCCCACACACCAATGTGCTTCCTCTTCTGCATTCCCTGCCTGCCTGCTTCTTTTTGACTGTGAGAAACGACCATTGCTATGCTCATTTGGGAGAGCGACGGCTGAGTGAAAATTGCTGCAGTGCACCATTTGAGATGGCAGAAATGGCCTTTTGTAGATCCCAGTAGGGTCTTCTGTTACAAATGAACACCAACTCTTTCCCCATCTGCTCTGCCCTTTCTCCTCTTTTCTTTTCTCTTTACCACCATGTCTTTTTATGTGTCTCTTTTTACTGCTTTCTCTCCCAGCCTGCCTCATTTTTATATTGTTTACTGAATTACCAATCCTTCTGATTCATTCTTTATGATTGGATTGTTGGTTTGGTCACTTGAATTAGGACTCTGCAGCAGAGCCCAAGGCTGTGCTATTACTTACTTTTAAGCTTGTACTTTTTCTACCCAGGGGCTGGTAAATTTTTAAATTAAACTGATGATGCCTAGTCTGGATTCAAGTCAAAATGGAAAAAAAAGATGTGGGTCAGAATTTGCAATCTAAATCACATTCCAGAAATAGGAGGAACTGAGTCATGCAGCTGCAGAAGGAGGGAGCGTTTCTGAAACTTTCCTTTTGATGTCTGTTTGTGTGAACGCTGGTTATTTCAGCTACTGTCGGGTCATTATTCAGTTTGAAGGACTTTTCTCTTGCCAAGGGAAGGGAAACACACTCCATGCCTTGTTCATTCTGTAGTTCGTCTCTTTCTTGCAAAATTCCTGTCCACTCTGTAGCCATCAAATAAAATCTCCTCAGCTGTTTTTCTTTTCAGCTGTTTCCAATGTCCTTCAGCTCTCAGCTGTGGGTGGAGTTTTCCTGCATGACCTAGTACCTCTGGGAATTTGTGATATCACTCTACAAGTGAAATATGAACTTAATGAAATAAAATGAATCATAAATTACATTTAGAAGACAGCACCATGTAGAAATGCTGCACTCTCCAGATCTCCATTCCTTTTCAGTGTTTCTCCGCCCGGTGAGAACTCTCTGGATGTGATAGCAAAAAAAAAAACACTCAAACTAAAATGATTAAGAGATTTTAAGGTATCGTATTTTAAGGTAACAGACATTTGCATGTAGAACAGATTCTTATAATCTAAAACAATCCTCACCATATTACATCTAGTTCTCTTGGATTTATTGCAGGTTTTTGAGAATTAGCTTCCTCGATGCAACATCTGGTTGCTGTAATCAATTAACAACTCTTCAGTTAAATACATATATTCAGAAAAGGCTTGTTTAGTCCCCACATGTGATATATTTCTCCCTCTATCCACTGCAGCCCGCCTTTGACACAGTTCTTTCTTGAATGTGGTGGCATGGTGAGGACGGACAAGAAGCCCGCTCTCTGCAAAAGCTACCAGAAACTAGTTTCGGACCTGTGGCACAAGAACAGGTTGGTGTCTTTGTCTTTTCACTTTTTTTTTTTGTTGTTGACTCGAAAGAGCATTAACATTTTCCCACAAGTCACAGCGTTCTTTAGAAATCAGTGGTTAGCCAAATGTAGTGTTGAAAGTGTGATCCATGTCGTATTAGATATTCACGTTTCTATAGAGACTTGTATTAATTTTGCACTCCACATCATGTTAGACTTTATTACATTATTGTGTATGACAATACTTTGTTAAACAGGCTGTGTTCTCTCATGTTGCAGACCCTCCTACGTTGTCCCAACCAACTTGTTCCAGGGGATCAAAGCCATAAACCCCATGTTCAGAGGATATTCACAGCAGGTGAGTCACCCACAGATGGTGAAACACATATGCATATTCATTATATAAATACAAGATGAGCACATTTGAGATGGTTGGAAACATTAACTGCTGTTTGCAACTTTGTTTCATTCATATATTGAAAAGTAATCATTTGTTATGATGCAAGCAGGTGGAATTATTTACTCCTGCCTCTGCTTTTTGCAATTGAGTAAAACATGTAATGAGTTTTGAGTTGATTTTACTTGACGGTTTGTGGGATGTTCTCATATCTGTAATGATGTTTGTGTTTCTCAGTGTTTTCAGAGATATGTGTGGGTAATGCATTGGCTTTTGTTTGCTGTGATTACGCTGTAATATAGTAGGTCTAGCGTGAAACACAAAAACCTGCCGGTCACTAAACTTTTTTTTTCTTTTTTTTTTCTTTTATTGAGAATTTCTTTCGGAGTGTGACTTTGTGCTGAGATGAGGTTATTATGGGTCTGATGCCCGGACTATAAAGTTGTCCCAGATATTATACAGTCTCTCCTTTTTCTCCTCTTCCACTCCATAACCCTCAATGCTCATTCCTATACAGAAATTACTTTAGCTTCAGCTCAGATCACTCAGCCAGATAAACTGAATTGCACTGCAATTATTAAGTCAGAGCTACAGACTTTCATTCGCACACAAATACTCACATTAAACCTAAAGGTAAGTTGCTCGATTTGATTCCAGGAGGTGCTTGAAGGAAAAAATGAATGCGTTAAATATGTAGAAGATTTTGAAGGATGGTTTACTGAAGCACATCTTGTCTTTGTCCAGTGTCTGTAAATAAGGGATTTATATGCCTGAATGGCGAAACGATAAAAGGGCCTGTTTCCTCTCAGCTTGCCAGTGTTTATTCAGAGGAGTTAACTGAGGAATATTCATTTGTCACGCCACGCTGGGCTGCGCAGCCTTGAAATTAGCATTGCCATGAATGAAGTTAACATCCCAGGTCCTGGGAGAGGAGAGTTCATCTGGCTTGAGAGGGAGATTGGATGTCTGAGGTTCATTAAGTTTGATTACACATTCATGAGCATTTGGTCTCAGGTTTTGTGATGCAGAATTGGGATAAACAAGGTGAAATGGTTGTTGTTTGTAATTTGGGAAAAAAAGGAGCTCTGAGAAAGCTCTGCTGCGTCTGTCAGACTTGATTATATTTAGGAAGAATTAGTGATGTATTATATTTTAATCTTCTATTGAGGGAGAGGAAATTAGCTATTTTTTTTTTTCATGGACTACTGTGACCAAAATAACTGCAAGAAAGTCTAAATATTTAACTGCTTGGAACTAATGTGCTGCCTCAACTAACATTTAGATGAAAGTAAATCTTTTTTTGTGATCTCCAGGACTCCCAGGAGTTTCTGCGCTGCTTGATGGATCAGCTTCACGAGGAGTTGAAGGAGCCGCTGCCCGAACCATACGACCAATCCAACGGCATCACGGTAGACGAAGGCCCCGAGGAGGACAACCGCAGCCAGTCAGACAACGACTTCCAGTCGTGCGAGTCCTGCGGCAGCAGCGAGCGGGCCGATAACGAGGTGCAGGGCGGGAACGTGCGCATGGACGACACCAACGAGGCCGAGATGCTGATTCCCGAGCAAGATGAGATACAGGCCAACAGGGAGTGGCAGAAGGAAAAGAACATGATTAATGATCTTTATCGCGCCGGGGTTCATGGTGTTATGGGTGGAAACTCTGGAGGGGACATGGACAAAGATGTCGACACCACCACTGAGACCACACCCATTATCAGCAGCCAGGGAGCCATCAAGGTTCAGGGAAGAACATCAGGTAATTATAACGAAGAGGCATGCTGGCTTACATTTTGAATTTTTCTGCAATTCACTTGATTGTCCGCCTGACTTTATATTCAGCGTCAAAATTAAGGTGTTGAAATTCTAATATTTGACCTGCTGCCCTCCAGATTCATTCCCAGACATCCAAATGTCTAACATGACAAGACCACAAAGTCCGGTCCCGATGGAGGGACACATTCCCAAAATGTCCAGCAGCCCGCCCAAAGCTGCCTCCGGCTGGCCCAGCTTAAACCCTGCACACAAGAAGGGTAAGATAATCAGAGGCCGTCATATCCAAATTGAATGCTTAAAAAGTCAGGATTTTTCTAGGCTAGTTATAACAGTTATCTATCTTTGCAGACGTACTGTAAAGCACATTCTCTTTTCTCTCTGCCTTCCCACAGCAGTGACCACATTCTCTCCACCAAAGAACAAGCGTCAGAAGAAATACCGCAGTGTCATCTCAGATGTGTTCGATGGGACGATTGTCAGCTCAGTTCAGTGCCTCACCTGCGATCGGGTTAGTTCTCTTAAAAAAGATAACAGTAGTGGAGGAGACGTTCAGCCCTATGTCATTTCAAGGTCCTAAAAAAAAGTATAATATTAATTAATATTATGGGCCGTCTGTTCTGTTGATCAGTCCTGATGTTAACATGCACTGCTGGTGTATTTGTTGACCCTCTTTTGTGTAACACTTGTGATATCTGTGCTTCAATGACAACAATATTCCACTACGTAGTGACTAATCCTTAAACCATAAAAAAAAAAATTTTTTGAAATGTGGCTATTTACCTGTGGTTGTCCTAAGATGAATCTTTCCTGCCTGTGTGTTCTGTGTCTGGCAGGTGTCTGTAACCCTGGAGAACTTCCAGGATATCTCTTTGCCCATCCCCGGGAAGGAAGACCTGGCCAAGCTCCACTCCTCCACCCACCAGACCTCCATGGTAAAAGCAGGCTCCTGTGGGGAAGCTTATGCACCACAGGGCTGGATTGCTTTTGTCATGGAATACATTAAGAGGTGTGTGTGTGTGTGTGTGTGTGTGTAATATCAGCTCCACTTTTATTCACATTTTCACACCAGGCATTAGTAACGCTTTACTTTTTTTGTGTCTGTTTCTATATTTAGTTGGTTCTGGGGTCCGGTGGTTACGCTACAAGACTGTCTTGCAGCCTTCTTTGCCAGAGATGAACTGAAGGGTAAGCAAGTGGGTGTAAATCTGTTCTACTAACACAAACACTCAGGTTGATGCCTCAATAACTGTGTTTGTTGTTTTCCAGGAGACAACATGTACAGCTGTGAAAAATGCAAGAAGTAAGTCATAGATTTTTGGTGCCTTCGCTGAACATTGAACTGGATTTCTGAAAAAATTTTACTCTAATGACTGCCCATCTTTGCGTTTTTTCCTCTTAGATTACGAAACGGAGTCAAGTTTTGTAAAATGCAAAGTTTGCCAGAGGTATAGAGACAATTCTAGTACTTCATATCATGAATAAACCAAAATCTCCTACTCCTCTGTGTTTCCTCGCGCCGGCTTTCTAAAATAAAACACCTTTGTGTGTTTCCGTTGCTCCAGATCCTGTGCATCCACTTGAAGCGCTTCAGACACGAACTGATGTTCTCCACCAAGATAAGCACCCACGTCTCCTTCCCGCTCGAGGGCCTGGACCTGCAGCCTTTTCTGGCCAAAGACAGCTCCGCCCAGACCACCAACTATGACCTGCTGTCAGTCATCTGTCACCACGGCACTGCCAGCAGTAAGTGGGCACAACCCCCCTCCCCTTTCTGGATCAGACTGGTGCATCTGCCATCAGTTGGCACATAATTGGGTCCTGCATTCATTAGCCTGTAGGAAAAATTTCACATGTACTTGTTAGGTTTATGAATGCTGCTCTAACACCCCCCCCCCCTCCACTGTCTTGATTCCAGGTGGCCACTACATAGCCTACTGCAGGAATGATGCGAACAATCTGTGGTATGAATTTGATGACCAAAGTGTGACCGAAGTGTCTGAGTCCTGCGTCCAGAATGCTGAAGCTTATGTGCTCTTCTATAAGTAAGACATAACACTAGACTTGAATAGTTACACTTACGTAGTAGAACAAAGTCACCCTGGTAACATTTTCTTTCACTCTGCTGCTTTGATATTCATTACTCACATCTTACTGTTGATGGGTCTGTTCCTGTCACAGAAAGAGCAACGAGGATGCAGTGAAAGAACGTAGGAGGGTGTCAGGTTTATTCAGCATGATGGAGCCCAGCCTTCTGCAGTTCTACATCTCCCGCCAGTGGCTTAACAAGTTCAAGACCTTTGCTGAGCCGGGGCCCATTTCCAATGATGACTTCCTGTGCTCCCATGGAGGTACGTACGATCGCAATCATTTTCTTACCGAACCCACCCAGAGGTCAAAGCGTCTCTGAACGGGAATTCTTTTTCTTTGCCCTGTGTCCAAACAGTTAGTGGAAAAGCTGTGCTCTGCCCTCCCTCCACACAGCTTTTGCTTTCATCTTGGCCAGGGATTTTTGACTTTGACAAAGACTGCGGAGTATTCCCTTCACAACATAGCAGACTTCAAAAGGGGGTTTTACATCTCTTTGTACAGATGATCCGTCTTTCTCCTTTTAGTAGCGAAGAAGGAAGGATTCTTAAAGGGTTTGTGCCAATCAAGCTCTTTTCTTTTCAGTCCTCTATTCATGCTGGAAATTGTGGAATTGAAAAGTGAGCAGGAAAAAAATGTAAATTTATGATAAAGCTGTTAGGCTGCAGTGGCTGTAAAGAATGAATTCATGGTGTAAATAAGCACCTACAGGTTATTTCCTCCTTCTTTGCAGCTATAACAACAGCCTAGTCATGTACATAAGTGGAGATAATATCAGCTCAGTGAAACCATGATTGTCAGTTGTTTCATTTTCCATTCAAATCCAAAATTCTCACAGCTTATTTTCACTTCTCTATTCATAGCCAAGGGTGTCATCAGAAATGGATAATTAAGGACAGTATGCAAAGCCTTTTATTAGGGGCTCTGATGCTCCAGGAGAGATTTTTCAAATAGAGAGCCATAACATGGTTGTTGGCCATAGGATTTTCAAAAGGAAAGAAATACTTTGAGTTGTTTATTTTTATATGTGCAAATTTTAAGCATATTAGATAATACATGTGAAATTATTTTAATGTCAAGCATTTAAGGCACCACTGCAATGAATCACAAACACAAATGGTTAAAAAAAAGCTTTATTTCGCTTTTTAGCATCACTTTTTATCATACAGTTCATTATCTTATCTTATCACCCTCCTGTGTGTTGAAGCAAAATGTCACTACTTTTCTGCATGCGGGCATTCTGCTGCTTTGCGGTCTCACAGCGTCTGCCTTTTTTCTTTCTTTTGATTTCAGCATATTTTGTGATATAAAATACGAGAAAAAGCAAATTATTATTTCAGCTGGAATTCTGTGAATGTTATGTCTGGGCACATCAAATCATTCTCACTTGATAATTCCAGTTGAAGATGACAATTTGAACTTTGCCAGCAAATCAATTGAAATACATTGCTATGTTTGGACTAAAACTGAAGGATCCTCTCTATCAACTCAGGTTTTTAATTTGTTAGATTTGGCTATGATGTATAAATCGTTTCAGAAATACAATGTTGGAGCAGGATTAGAGTAATCTAGCTTCAAGGATGAGGAAAGGACAAGACTTTAAATCCTCATAGAAAAAAAGAATAAAGCTATCTGTCCTCTAACACAATGGCTCCCAACCTTTTTTGTCTTGTGACCCCTTTAAAATGAGACAAAGTCTACTTGTGACCCCTTTGTCACAGGTTATGGCTTTTGTGTGGAAGCAAAAGTGATTGTTCCTCCTCAGATTGTATCACTTAAAGAGTTTTAGAGGCCTGAAAGGGGATATATAATTTCCAAAACATTTCACAAGTAAAAAAGCAAAAAATAGGAGAAAAATTAACAGTTATGTGGAGCAGAATTTTCTTTTCTGTTCGATCGCTTTAATAATCTTGTGACCCCTCAGATTCTTCGTGGGTTGGAAACCACTGCTCTAGTGATCTGAGGTTGGAGGAAGGGTAACAATATTTCCAACACTGATCTGTATTCTATATGACGTCTCGACACACAATCATTACCTTTAAAATGTTACACTGTTAATATCTGATGGTTGTTTCAATGTGTTTCATCAGGTGTGCCGCCCAACAAAGCAACATTCATCGATGACCTGGTGATAATGCTGCCACAGAACGTGTGGGATCACCTTTACAGCAGGTACATACAGTAGACATGCCAGCTGAGAGAATGATATTTTCACATCTCCCATTTACCCGTTGTTCTCATAAGTGTGTTATTGTTCCCTTTGTACAGTTAATTTTATCTGTTTGAGTTAACATGGACTGCTCCCCTGCAGGTATGGAGGGGGACCAGCTGTCAACCACCTGTACGTTTGCCACACGTGCCAGATTGAGATAGAAAAACTGGAGAAACGGCGCAAGTCAGAGCTGGACATGTTTGTCCGGGTAAGCCTTTTAAATCATGCGTTCGCCAGCAAGTCCGTGAGCAGAAAGTAAGTAAAGACAAGCTTTTAGCCAGATTCAGTGTAAAAAATTGGTGTGAGTGATAATGCATTGTGGGTCAGTGAGTCTGTGTGCAGCCAGTACTCATGGACGTGTATAGGCTCTATTTTCCAATCTGTTTAACCAGTTGATAGGCTGCATGTGTTGGTGCTCCTCACCCAGCAGGAGATGAGAGGTGTGAGCCTGATGAAAGCCTTATCCATTAATGCACTGGGACAGATGCACCTGTTATTAGCTCCAGTAAGCTAACAAGAAGAGGGGGGATTGTGTCATTTCCAAGAAAGATGAAAATTGGTGCAGTATGGTGTTAAGACTGTCTTCTAATTGGAATAACTACCAGAGAGAATTGATTAGGTTTTCCCATCTCCTCTCCTCTCAATGCTTTCATCCTCACTTAATTTTTTTTTTGTCCCCCCCCCCATCCCCCCAACCCCCAACCCACCCTCCTGTTTCTCCTCCCCATCTGTTTGCGTCCTTTCTCCTCCCTCTTGTCTGTATGCTCACTCCTCCCCCATTTCCTCTCCCCCTCTCCTCCCTCTGCTCCCTCTCTGTAGCTGAACAAGGCGTTCCAGGAGGAGGAGTCTCCAGTGGTCATATACTGCATCAGCATGCAGTGGTTTCGTGAGTGGGAGGGCTTTGTCAAAGGAAAAGACAATGGTAATTGGACAGAAGTCTTGCCTTTCCACCCCCAGTCTGGTTTAAATGTCTTATTAAAAAGCTAAATCTATCCCACTTGACAGTTGTGCCTAATGTTTGGTATCTGGTGATTGGTTATGATTTATCATGGAAAAACTGGTGTGATTTTTGTCTGATGTAAATTTATCTTATTAAACAAATGTCCTGTCTATACATTTTTATGGACAGGAGAATATGCCAAACAATAAACTCTTTTATATAGGACATCCTCTTGTTACCAAAAGCTGCTCGTGTTCAAAAGAAACTGTGAAGTCCCATTTCTTGTCTTGATTTATCTTCAAAGAGTTTGCTTTAGTCCCCCGAGTCAAGTTTCCCTCCTGCTACAGCAAAATGAAGCGTCGAACTATATTTCATTTTTATTCCACGTGTTCTCATTTTTTTTTTATCTTCCCTTGCTTTGTATTGTCACATCTATTTATAACAGCTTACATCTGGCACGTCTGCAAACGTCTGTTTTCCTCTGACTTCTGCTCCTCTAATATTTGTTTTCTCTCTGTAGCAACTGCGGTGCAGAAATTGCTTTTCATAGTGTGACAAAAACATTTGACATTTTAACGTCATTGCTCTTTGAAACAATTAGGACTGAGAATATCTCAGAAAAATAGACATGCATGTTACTGCTGTATATAATTATGACAACTAATTGTCTTTCTTCATCTTAAAGATCCACCAGGTCCCATCGATAATTCCAAGATTACAGTAAACAAGAACGGCCATTTAACACTCAAACAAGGTACTATTATTATTATTGATGTTATATTGTTTTATTATTTCTGTGCTTTTATTCTGTAGAAAGGTGTAGTTTTGAATATTTATTCAGGAATTGTAAGAAGCATGAAATAAGTAAACTCTGAAAAAATATAAACCAATGATGATCCTGTAAAGAACAAAGTACTTTTTTATCAGAGCAAGTATTGCAGAGTTTCTTCAGATTGAAGTAGTTCTTTGATTAGATATTTGTGATATGCAATGTGTGTGCTTGCTCTGACACTGCAGGAGCTGACTCGGGACAGATCTCTGAAGAGACGTGGAACTTCCTCCACTCTATCTACGGTGGCGGTCCACTGGTGACGGTGCGGCCGAACATCAGCCACCAGGAAGCTGAATCATCACAATCAGAGGAGAAGATCGAGGTGGAGACGCGCTCTCTTTAAGCAAGCACTCTACAGTAAAGAATGGGAAACATTTAAGAAACGAAAAGCCTTTTTATTTTGCACTTGACTTTTATTTCAAAAGCATTCAAGCAAAGGACCTCATCTTTACCGCTACATGACAGCCTTTGACAGCTGAGGGAATTAACATGTCTAAAAAGGTTTGTCATTTTGTACAAATCTGTATAAAGAGCTCTTCGATTTCTATTAGCACTGTAGTATTCATGTGTCAGGTTGTTTTCAGAACCAAGCATTTAAAGTATGTGCAGCTAAAAATTCCACTGAATGCCATATTTCTTTTTTTTCATGACCAAATGAGCACATATTGTTTGTCCATGTGTCTTGTGTTGCTGATATCGATGAATTGCAATACATCTTGCTGTAGATATATCACACATTTTTCCTGTTATAATATTGTCCAATGAATGGTAAGGAGAGCAAAATGTGACACTTAAAGTGATGAAAATCATAAGGTTATGAAGGGACTAATTACTGACTAGTCTCAGGAATGAATTTTGTGTTTTGCACTGTTCTTTATACGTACAAATTGGCATGCTCACGCAAATGTCTGGTTTGTATTTGAATGTACCAGTACTGATAGTGACGGTATGTTGGTCAAAATTCAGCACTTGGTTATTTATCATAGAAGGGAGTGATTTAATATGATGTTAATAGATTTTTTTGTAGAAAATAAGTGGCAGGCAGAGTCTGTTAAGAATGCATGCTTTAACACTCAATCCCAATTTAACATCACATGTAACTGCATGTAAATGCAAAGCTGCTCATAAAATGTGCACGCAACTCATGATCTGGATCAATCTTCACTAAATTGTACAGCTATAGAAAGCATATTGCAGTATGTAATCAGCATCATCATCAGCAATCTAATTAATTAAAGGCATTATTTTTGTGTATGGGCATGGTGTTGCTTAATGTGTTGGCTGATAGGCGGTAAACAGAATGCTGTACTGTAAGGTTTTGCATATGGATGTCACTTGAGTAAGATCTACCCTGAATTTTGCTGGCTGACACTATTAAAACTTGATGAAAACATATTGAACAGTGTGGTTACGTTAATTGTCACCCTTTGCTGATTTCTGAAAAAGAGTGTTTGTTGGGTGCGAAACAAGGGGTAAATTAGAGAAGAAAAGTAAATTATAATGTGTATTGTCCGTCATTAAAAGTGTTAGTAAACAGTCGTTAATTAAGCTAGGTTACCCCGAGATTATGTGACCGACTGCACTTCTGGCATGGGCAAAAATGTAGAGTGTTGCAGTTTGACAAGCGCGGCTGAATCGGCTCACACACCCCGACTAGTTGACTGGACTGAAAACATGGCTGCGGCCGAACGTGCAGCAAATTTACGGAAGTGAGGTATGTGTAATTCTTGAGCTTCAAAAGCGATTTAGAAGTGTACCTCCAATTTGGTACTTGTAGCACAGCAAATGAAAAAAACCTGAATTTGGTATCCCACCAAAAAATGTCTACGACCTGCATTGTTGGCAGTACACAAATATATCGGCAAAGTTATGCGCGGAACAATCAGCTAGCTTGGCTAGCTAATATTAACCTGCTGCGGCTAGCTGTAGCTGCTAACTGGTTATCAACTGCCGTTATAGTACTTGGCTGCTATCCATGCTACTCCTGTCTGTACGCAGCAGTTGAAATGTAAACCTCGGCGAATCACAATGTTAGTAGCGATTCCCTCCCTTTATTGTGTTGTTGATGGACTTAACGTCTGGGTCAGTAGTCGAGCTAGCTAGCATGTACCCGATGTTGGTAACGTTGGTAGAGAGGCTGCATCTGAAATCGCCACGATTTCTTCTCTGCGCGGTGCGGTTAACTGGAAAACTAGCCGAGGTAACGTTAGCCAAGTTGGCTAACTAGTCGTTAACAAGAAAAAAGCATTAAAAAATGAAAGTGGTGGGGTTAGATTGTAGTGTACTTGTTAGTTGGGTGTCGTGGACAGTGTGTAAGATAATGTGAAATTCACGAGTGCAACAGTCTGCAGTTTGGTGTCTTAAGCGTTAATGTTTTATATTTAGCCCTGAGAGCTAACGGTAAATTAGTTTGCTGAGGTTAGCTCGCTAAACAGCAAGCTAGGTCAAGTAACGTTTGCTTGGAAGTTGGTCCATGCTAACGTTTACCCCGCTCGTCAGCTCCATGAACCACCTGTGTTTTGCCTAAACGTGGTTCCGGAGTTTTTAACGGTAAACTTTAGAGTTCACCTGACGCAAACTAGTGTTAACTTAACCGGCGGCATGTGCGGCGGCACCGTTGTCTAGTCTCGGTAGTTTAACAGCATCCTCGTGCCTCCAACTTTGTCGGTGCTGAGCTCGCGGCAGCTGATTAGCTGGGATGTGGGGGTTTGGGCGATTCTCGTCGGTATGTATACCAACACCACTTCGTGGATTTTTTGTTGCCAGTAGGCCCTATGGAAGTGTTGAACTACAGGTCAGTAACAGAGGCGAACAGACCAGCACGACGGTAAAACGGCTCAAAGCTTGTTTGTTTATCATAAGACAAATTTCTCACTCTGAAACTCAGTTAGCTTAGCTGGTTTGCCAACACTAGCCTTCACACTTTGCTTGTAAGGAGAGTGTTTACTTATGTAAAGCTGAGGAGTTTACTGCTTTAAAATCTCAATGAAACCAGTGTTTGGTATATGAAGGCAAATAAGCAATTTGTAAGCCCTGGTCTGTCATGATTATAGTAATGCAATCAGCACGTGTTTATCATAACTTCATAACGCGCTTTAGAGAAGAACAGGAAGTGGTTTGATTGAAAGGTAAATCACACGTGTTCTGTATAGGTACCTGTGTTGACTAAGATATTCGGCTTTGACACTGTTAAAATCCAAGGTTAAACTGCAGCCTGTGGGCAGAATTTGTTCTTTTCCAACCTTGTTAGGATCAGTGACCATACATGGCAGTATATTGTGGTAAGACTGTAATGAACTTGCTCAAACCCTACTACTGCAAAATGAAACTAAGCACTTGTAAGGTTTACCAGGAGTGTGCTGAGAAGTTCATTGAATAAGCAATGGTATGATCTTCTTTGTTTTATTCATTAGTAGTGATCACATTTTAATGTTTATATCTGACACACTAAAACGTGGCATATGTAACACTAAATTATATGTTTAGATATAGTATACAGTTTATGACTAGTTACCCACTAAAATATGACATTTTTTGGCTCAGTAACTTAGGACTGTTCACTGTCACTTACCCACCAATATTAGAGAGAGAGCCCCAATGAAATGATGGTCAGTGGTCTAAAGCAGTGGTTCCGAACCCTTCTTGGCTTGTGACCCCATAAAACACAGCAGTGTCTAGTTGCAACCCCTGATCAGATGCTTTGACCTTAGTGTTGACATGAATTACATGCAGTTCAACCAAAGAGTCATTTATCTGTGTAAGATTTTTTCATTTGAAGCACTTTTAGAGGCCAGATGAAAGCAATAGATTCTTCACATAACAGATTTAACTTCTCTAACTTTTCAAGACTGGGAACCACTGGCTTAAACTGTATCTAATCTAAATTTCCTAGTGTGTATACTGAGGGAAACCAGTGGTGTGATATATAGTACTGTGCAAAAAATGTAAGCACTGTAGGTAATGTGAGTATGCTTCCAGAAAAAAATCAATGAATAGTTTTTATTATTTATTTTTATCAATTAAGGTCATACAAAGTGCAGTAAACAGAAAAAATACTTAGTATTTGCTGTGGTCACCCTTTGCCTTTTAAAATGGCAACCAGTTCTCTTCTGTATGCTTGTGCACAGTTTTTCAAAGTAGTTTGCAAGTAGATTGTTCAGAGCATCTTGGAAAACAGTTCTTATGTGCATTCAGGTTGTCTTGGTGTTTTCAGTATCTTCATGTAATCCCAGACTGACTCCATGATGTTGAGATTAGGGCTCTGTGGGGGCCAAAACATCTGTTACAGGACTCTTATGTTATTCTCGTTGCTGGAGATAGCTCTTTACGACTCTGATTGTATGTTTGGAGTTGTGGTCCTGCAGCAAAATGAATTAGGAACAACCTGATGCCGCCCTGATGGCATGGTTGCATGATGGATAAGAGTGTATATTTAAAATGCCTTAATCCTTTGCACAGTACTGTATTTTTGGTGCTAATTCACTACATGCTCCACAGCCAAGGAGGTTTTTGTTAATGATTAGCCCTACATAAAAAAAATTCTTGCATACCTACTTTGTAACAGTGTTGACTGGGAAAAAAAGCAAGCTATCTCACACAGTCAAACTTTATGCACTCTTTATTATACAACATTGCAGTCATTACACCTCTGTCAGGTGTGTGTTACATTAGTTTGAGCCTCTGCCTCTGTGTCTTCCAGCTTTCTGTCGACATCTATAACATGTTTTATTGCAGCCGAATTCACAATGTAGTTCTCATGTACATTTGTTTCTGTTGTTAGACAATGGAATGAGAGTGAAATAGTGATTTAATTGAAGCCTTTAAACACTACATGTTAACAGTCATTCTAAATCTGCAGTGATAAAATTCTTAATTTATAATTGGAGCATCATCTGAAAAAATCATGATAAATCCAGGTTGACGACAACAGCTCTGTTGTGTTTTTGGATATATTATCATTTAAATTTAACAATCACAGTTATGATTAGAGGCGACTAAACGTTGTCCTAACTTTACTGGCAAGCAGCCCCCGACCCTCACCAGGCTGGCTTAGGTCATCGTTTTGGAAAAGCTCCATTTATCTTTTACAAACTGAAACACCAAGCAGGTGTTTTCAAATTTACACGTTCCGATAGTGTTTTGGAAATGCTCCGTTTTCTGGGGAGGAAAACAGTGTGAGTCTGAAAGGAGGGCTGAAACGGAGAGAAAAAGATGCGTTTACAAATTTAAGCAGCTTAATGTGGATGTACTCTTAGATAGGATAGTCACGTTTGCCAAGTAATCACAACTTGCTTTGTATTGTTACACGGGCACAAATCTTCCACCAGGCACCTGAATGCAACATTAGACTTTCATTTATTAATTATTAGTTGAAGCTATGCCAATTAACAACTTGTTAATTATTGGCATAAGAAAATGTGAGCTAATTTTTCACATTGCAATTCTGCTCAACTGTAACCCTGATCATTTTGAAGTAGTGATTAGTTTTCTAGTTTTTGAGAGCAGGTCACATGAGCCAGCTTAATTAGTTTTGTCGTGGTGAGTCTAAGGGTGAGTGCTCAGTCTGAATAACCTGCCCCCTGCTCCCCCCATTGTGTTTTTCTTTCTCTCTCTTATTTTATGCATGGACAAATCACATTAGCTTTCTCAGCTGGAGTCTTTACTGGAGTGTGAGTAATATGTGCATGTGGTAATGCTTATTCCAGGTGACTATTATGTTATCTCCCTGAAGGAATATTATCAAAATGTATTTGTAGCCAGGGTAGCCTTTGGCTTTGATGTTCCTGTGTTGGCACTGTGTAGGGGAAGGGATGGATTGTCTCAGGCAACAAGGACCTTTTTAAATTAGTTTTGACAGAGGTCGTCCTACAGATTGATGTACTAGGAATTAATGTAAATGAACACCATGTCCAATGCTAATTGATGCAATAATTTCTCTTTTCAACAATGAATGTCTCATGACTATGTCTCATCTTCTGCAAAAGGACACTCAGTGAGATCATCTCCCCCTGAATGTCACTTTAGTATGACCTTTACTGCATTACATTTTTATTGTCCTCTGTTGTTAGATTTATTAGTTGGAGCCATGATCTAGAGGGTACTTCAGTGGCAAGTTTCCTGCGTTTGTCCTGATTGCGAATGTTCTCAGGAATTAGGCTATACATACATTTATTCTAGCAAGGACAGGATTTTTTAAATCCAAATGATTTAATCTAAAAATGTCCCTTTATTTTGATTATGTGTATGATTATGTGTATGTATATTATATGTATATTATGTGTATGTTTACATACACAGGGATAACTTAATTTCTATTTACTGTATATACCTAAATATATATTAATAAATTAAGGTATTAACATGGTTTATAGTTGTATATTTTCCCACTAAAATTAATTGTTTGATTTTGTACTAATTGTTCTTTATATTGATGAGTTTCATGTAATGTAATCTGTTTCTTGTTATTTGTAATAGGAGAACTACTTTGCAAATGTGTTCCTAGTATTGCATGACTGCCGGCTATGGTGTTTTTTTACATATAGAAACAATATAATTTCTCACATTAACACATTGCTTTACATCTGCTTCACTCCATGACCTTTTTGCAGATTCAAATTACTGAGAGAAACCAGAATAAGATGACTTTTTATATGCATTTTTGTATGCGTTGATGAGTAAGCTAGCAATGTTATTCAAGTTACATTTGCCTCAATACAACCTTAATGTGAATTAAGCTGTCTGCATGAAATGGTGAAATTATCACCGACTGTCTGACCTAGATGACATGTGATGCATGATGCATAAAGGCTGTTTATTATCAGTGAAATTTATTATTTAGTATAGAATAAGACTCACTACTTCTTAGCGTGTGCTCGCATTGGATAGCTGATTTTCCGGCTCACAGTGTAATTCGGTATTTTTCTTCTAATGCACAGTAATGAACTTCCTCAGCGACACACAGAGCGTGTTTTGGGAGTCTTTGTTGTACCTTCAATTGTGTGAGTAAGTTAATCATGTCCTAAGCTTCTATGGTACTTTAAGCCTGTAGGCCTTGTGTAGGATTCTTATTGTTGCAGCATTTCAATCTTTGTATGTTCTAATAAATTGTGGAAGGATTGCAGCCTGTTGGTCCTCTGGCACACCTGTTATACAGAGATAAACAGACTACAGTGTGTGATGACAAACCTGCAGTGTTATCTCTGCTGAATTGGATGTAAGAATTACAGTGTAGCTTCTGTGTCAGAAATCAGTCAACCAGTAAAACATGTTTATTCTTTGTCTGACAGAATAAGCAGTGATCTCTGCAGGGGGGGGATAAATATACTCTCACTGAAATACGCACATTATGTATGATGACTTGTGTATTTGATATTTTTGGTTTTAAGGTAGTTTACCTTTGTGAAATTCACCAGTTTGCCTGCTTTGGGGCTTTTCTTCACTTAAAATGCTCAGTGCACTGTAGTCACCTTTATCTCTTGAGTAAGCAAGCAAGCACATACAGATGAGCTTCAACGCTGTGCCATTTGTGAAGTGTCAAAAGAAACTGCAGAATTGGTCATTTAGGCTAAATGGGAGATCTGACCTTACTGTTTCCTGTTTTGATCACCCACCTTTTAAGTGTATTTCCTTTGCACAGACCTGGGATAAGACATCTAGTTTTGCTTGTGGCCAGAAGGTGTTGCTTAGCTACAATGACAGGAGAAATCAATACCCCTCTGGTGTGAGCTGAGAAATGACCTGAGCAGTATTTAACAAAGGCCTTTAGGGGAATGCTTTTGTTTGAAAAACCTTGTGTATTAATTTTTAGCTTGGCTGGCCAGTGAAACCAGTCAGACCTATAACCACTACAATATTAATGCTACAGCATAACCCTTGAGCTGTAAATGTTTGCATGGTTCAATCATTATAATACCTTATTGAAGTGTTTGTATCTGTTTGTATGTGTTTTGCAGGTGCCCACATTCTGCTGCAGAGGAGAGAGCACCAGGATGAGGAGACTGTAGGCACCCGCCGTAGTATGGCCGCGTCCCGTTCCTCGCGCGTCACAAGGTCATCAGTGGGGCTCAATGGATTGGATGAGAACTTTTGTGGTCGAACCCTCAGGAACCGCAGCATCGCCCAGCCGGAGGAGACTTCGGTGTCTCCATTACCGAGGGCCCGTTCGCCCAAGAAGAAGCAGGACGCCAAGCAGGAGTCGAAGCAGGACGCCAAGCAGGAGTCGAAGCAGGACACCAAACAGGAGAGCAAGCAGGAGTCAAAGCAGGACGCTAAACATGATACAAAGCAGGACGCTAAGCAGGACACTCAGCATGATGGCCAGCAACAGGCCTCATTGCAGGGAAAGGAAACTGACTCAAATGCTTCCACAGCTGAGGTGGAGCAATGGACCAGCTCCAGGAAGCGGGGTGTGTCCTGTTTAGAAAAAGACATTACTCCCGAGAAGCCTGAGAACTGTGATAGAGGGAAAGGGGCGCGGGATGCCTCTCCTCAAATCAAAAGGGCCAAGCGGTGCTCCCGCTCCGGAGAGTCTCAGGGACACGAAGAGCACCCTGAGCCTCAGAAACCTGAAAGTCCAGCCTCTGTCCCAGAGCCTAGCAAGGACAACAGTTGTGAAGAATTTCCCAGTCAAAACTCTGCTAATACAGCTCCTTCCTCACCTGTGCTGAGTAAAGAGGAAGGTGAGCTGACAGGAGCGAAAGTGGAGGATGGCCATGTGGAGTGTGATGGGGCACCTCATCCCCCAAATGCTCACAAAGCTTCTAATGGACTCCGAGAGAATAAAGCAGAGGACTCTAGCGCACTCACTGAAGAGTCTAGTACAGATCCCACCTCTGCCAACAACTGCCCATCGCTGCTCAATGGTAGCCAGGCGGGGGCTCCCTCATCCCCTGACCCTGCTGTGCCTTGTAGAAACTCTGTCCCTGGGCAGAAAGAGGTCTCTGGCTCAGGGGAATCGCCAGCCTCATCTGCACCAGCACTTGAGGCTGTTCCAGAGGATCCTGTCCCTGAGTTGATAGTGGCCAAGGAGCAGGAGGTAGAGGAGGTGGAGGTTGATGTGGTGGGTGAGCCCTTGTGTTTGGCCCACGAGGAGCAGGTGACAGAGAGCGAGAGTGACGCCAATGGCCGGCCACTAACACCATTGCAGGAAGCTGCTGCCTCCACCTCCTCCACAACCAACATGAACAGTAGTCCAATCAACAACAGCAACTCAGGAGAAACTACACCCCCACTAGCAACCACCCCCTCCCCCACAGAGCCAGGGTGCAACCCCTCAATATCCAGCACGCCCCCCTCTTTCACAGAGCTCTATGAACACAGATACACCCTACGGACTTCACCCAGGAGGGCTGCCACTGGTGGCAAAGCCACCTCCTCCAAGCCCAGCTCTCCTCCTAGAGACAATGGTCCCTTGAGGGAAGAGGGGGAGGTGGTGGTTGGGCTGGAGGAGGACTGTCCCATGGTGGAGGAACCTGTTCCCTCAGACTCTGTAGGCCCCTCCAGTGAGTCCTTGGATCCTGGAGACAGGCCAGGTGGCGAGGTTGGTGGGTCTTTGGATGGCAAAGAAGCAGAGAGCAGCAAGGAGCTTACACAGACCCAGGCTGCTGAGGAAGAGGAGGAGGAAGAGGAGGAGCCAGACGTGTATTACTTTGAGTCTGACCACCTGGCTCTTAAACACAATAAAGAGTATGTGGGAGCTCCTCATTTCCCCTCATCTTTTGTTGATTTAGCTCTCACACATTTTGATCACTATATTCTGTGATCATTGCATTACTTCTGGTCTGTGGTTTTGAATGGACCAGAGATGCACTTTAGTTAATGTGTATTTCTACGTGCTAAGAGTATTTGATATCTTGAAAGTGCTGAATGTCGGAACACCTAAATTTTTTAAAATTATTATTATTTAATCTTTTTATTCCGGCTTATGACCCCTCCTTGCAGGCTGAATATTTGAATGAGTTGTGAGCAGTCCTCTAAACCTCTTAGTTTCATTTGAAGAACTGTTAGAGATGTGAAGAGCCAAGGTTTACACCTGCCCGTATTTCATAAGAAATGGATAGGATTAGAGGAAAGTCAGGAAAATAAATCAAAATTTGAGTAGCGGAACAGTATTTCTCTTCTTTGCTGTTTGTGTTCATTATCTCATGACCCCTCAGATATATCTTGCAACTAGAGCTGTGACTAACAGTTATTTTCTTTGTCAATTAATCTGTCATTCATTTTCTCAATTAATTGTTTAGTCTGTTAAAATGTCATAAAACAGTGAAAAATGCAGCACGAGTTTATGTATTCATGGTTGCTTGTTTTATCGAGCGAGGGAATATTTTACATTTTTTCATTAGAAATGACTGAAATGCTTAATCGATTGTTAAAAATCGATCAATTGACTTAATTGTTGCAGCTCTTCTTGCAACCCTGTGCCTGTTGACAGTCTCGGCTATGATGCAGAGGATTTTTATGTTTCAACAGTTTGTATTTTATAATAATTTGTAGGAGTTGAATGTAAATATAATGGAAAAAAAACATTATTAGCCTTTTTGGTCAGCAGACCATCCTTTCCTCTGAAAACAAATGTAAGGAAACACTGCATTGTGATATAAGTGTATCAGGGTTTTTGCACCACCAACACATAGACAGAATGTTTGTTTGATTATCCTAGTTATTTTTAGAGTCTTTTCTCAGTCATTATGGGAATATTGCTGAGCATCTAACTATAGCTCCTGTCCTTTTGTTTAGGTTCTACATGTTTCAGCATTTAATTTTCACCTTCAATCTGGTGCTCTGATTGTGTGAATTTCCTGCCAATTGTCAGATTTCCAAAGCCTGAGGAGAATGGATGTTAAAATTACTGCTCTGATTGCTTCTCTTCGCTCTCTTCTCAGGAACAAGAGTTGTTTTAGAGGAAATGGATTTCTCAGTGCAGGCTTTGTTCCTAGTTTGGTTGTCAGATGTCATGCAAGATTATGTTTATGTTAGTGGACAGGTCTCATGCTGTGCGCAGTCAGGCTCTCCTAACTGCACTGTGGCAGGTCAGCTGATTCATGATGCATCTTCATAGGAGGATGGGCGGAGCGCTTTAGGGGCTTAGAGACATCATCAGCTGAGGTCCTTCTGTCTTTGACACCAGTATTGGTGAATGTTTCAAATTCGGATAGTGGCTTTAGAATAAGATTTCACTGCGCTCGTATTACAAGGTAATTCGATCAAGTTTCTGTCACTTGCCAAGGTTTCATTGCGCTGAGTAAGGAGACTTTCTGAAGGATCCGATCAATGCAGTGAGGAGTCATTTTTGGGGAGGCATGACTAGGCATTTTAAGGTTGCTGAGTGTGGAGAATTGACACTGACATGATTGATGATCTGTATAGAGAAAATCTTGTATTTGCACCTCACAATTTTATGGATTATATTGTGTAAATATAAAAAAAATAATAATCTCAGAGCCTTAATTATCAGGCATTAACAAAGGAGAACTATTGTCCTGGTCACAGCCTTTCATTTGGCACCAGTGTTTGTGAGTGGTCCTTGGGCCCAGTAGGTGGCAATGGAACACCAGGCTTGTCCCTGGACACCTGGAGGGAGTCCAGAGTGTTGAGAGGCAGAGCCAAGTTCTCCTCATTCCGCTAAAACGGATTAATACACAGATCGTCTGTTCATCTGAAGAAGTCAGCATGCTTGCTGCTTTCTCTTGCAGAGATCTTACATTTTAATCAGAATCACTCTGTAGTACAGGAAATGTACAGCAATATATTTTAGTGCCACTGTTGCAGAGCCAGATTTACATCTTGCATTGTAGCACAGTACAAACTGATGCTGTACAAGGTCAACTGTGCCTCACATAGTGTAAAAGGCTGGTGTCTGTAACGAATCAAGGGATATGAGGTTAAAGACAGTTGACCGGTCTGAATGTTTTTACGTGGAGGATTTTCAAACCACCGGCAGCTATTGAATAAATTGTGTCCTGTGCATTGATTTTCATTCATGTCCTGTTAGGAAGGATTGATCCACTCTGCTCCACTGAGCACCTGCATTAGGTTATAGCCATGTAGAATGCTGTCACACTACTGTCGATTCCTCCAGCTCTGCTCACACTGTAAGGCCTCTGAGTCAGTACCACACTTAGTCATTGACAGCTCAGTTTGCAGTTCTCCTGTTGCCCCAGAGGGTGTGAGTGGAAAGGTCAGACCTCTACAGCACTGAAGACTCCTCAAGCACTGCAAAACCCAAGTGGTAGTCATGCAAAGATTTTCATATTTGCTGTGAAATCTGAGTGATGTGCATAGTTAGAGATGAGAGCAGTGTGTTTTCTCTTACCAAGTAAATGTTTATTATTTACCAGCTGCAGTTCTTGATGACACTAGAAAAGCAACTCTCTAAAGTTGTTAGGTATTTGCCAAAAAGGTTCATTTGAGAAGATACATATTTTATAGCCATTGCCAAGATTTGTACTACTCAAACACCTGTAAAAACTTTATAGGCAAAATAGGTGGAAAAGATTGGAGAGCCCTTCCTGTCTTGTGCAACTATTTAGGTTGTGAGCACCATGGTTGAATTATGCATAGTCTGGGTTCTAAAAGTTTGATGCACTGCAGCATTGCAAGTGTCAGGTTAAATAATGTAAGCAGTCCATTCATTCCACTCTTGTCTAAACTCACTTCCTTTCATGTCAGTTATCAGAGGCTGCTGCAGACCATCGGAGTTCTCGAGGCCCAGCGCACGCAGGCCATCCTGGACCTGGAGACATTGGCACGTCAACAGAGAGAGGCACTAGCCGATCCCATTAGCTTTGTTGAACAGCTGCAGAAACGGGTAAAAAAACAAAAAAAAACCCCAAAAAAAACAGACCTGTGTCCTTGATATAATAAAATGCATAAAGCTTAGAAGTGCCTGGGAGAAAAGTGTTATGTTTTGATTTTACAACAAACGCCTTCGGAATGAGTTGCATAAAATATGTTAAATACACCGTGCATGCTGGTATTTTAATAAGTTGTCACTTACTCTGCATCAACCCCTCTCTGAGACATGTAAGATCTTGATTTTGTTTTTTGCCTCAGGAATACCTTGCTTGTTGAAACGTTGCTGGAATAAATAGATTTGGTAGCTTGTAAAATGCAGGGTGCAGACTGCCATTCCTTTTCCACTGTATGAGTCTCATTCAGTCAACCGGGCTGAATGTGCACACTGTCCACATTTTCTACTTGGGATTTACTACCTGACAGCTTGCACAATATGATTTCAAAACAAATCAGTAAATGAACTAATGCAGTCAAGTAAATGTGGCCACTAAATACAGTCAGAACACCTGCTGAACAAGTTAAAGCAAGTATTTGCTTAAAAATTGGTGAAAATATGAAGACAGAAGCCCTCCACAGCACACGAATGGCCATCCCTTCTCTTGAACCTAGATATTGGGATAACTTTAAAGCCCCTGTTTACAAAGATATCAACATTTGAGCATACCCAACAAAAGTAGAAATATCCTAATATATGAAAGTTTGTTTTGTAACATCTTTTGGTTTCTCATGTGTTGTCAAATATCTAACATTGCTGCAGTGAGTGTTACAGAAGTTATTTGTTAATTTGTTATTGGAATCGTGACGCCCCGATTCTTGTGATCTTCAGGTGAATTTGGGCTTGCCGTGTCCGCAGCGGGTTGTCCAGCTCCCTGACATTGCGTGGGAACAGTACACCTCAGGCCTTGGTGACTTCGAGAGAGAGTTCTGCGACAAGAAGCGCAAAACCAGGCGGCTAAAGCTGATCTTTGACAAAGGCACGTATAAATTTAGAAATGACAGTGAATTTCATTTAATATAGATGGGTTTTTTGTCTTTATCTTGTAGGGTGTACAATACATCAAATACCAGATAAACAATTTTGTCATCTCACAGCTTTTAAAGATAATAATTCTGCTCATTCCCTCCATTTAGGTTTGCCTCTTCGACCAAAAAGTCCAGTAGAACCCAAGAAAGAGGGCGAATCCTCCACCATGTACTCCTCTCTGCCCACTAGTGATGCTCCAGAGAACGGAAGGCAAGCGCAGGTATGGCTCTGCCTCCTTACTAAAATAACCTGTACGACACACATGCTGCTGCTGTCATCACAGTGGTGATCGTCTGCCAGTGTATCATTACATTACCATTACCATTTCAAACTGCTATCTCAACCTCATCTCCCTTATTCTTCCTCGTAAGCATACAGCACATGTGAGCACAAAAGATGGTATCTATGGAAACATGAGGGGACTGCCTCTCCCACACCTCTGATTATTATGTCTTATTCTTGGCCTCTATTATGTGTGTGTGTGTGTGTGTGTGTCTGTATAGGCAGTAAGGTTTCACTTTTAATTGATTGTTCGGATTAGACAACGCCAAGCATTTAGCAAGGAGCAAACAACTCCTTGATTATTTCTGTCTCGCTCCCTGTTTATATTGTGCGAGCACATTTGCATTTCCCCGGACTACACTGTCTGAATTCTAACAGGATTTTGTTTGTCACTCAAAAGAGTTGCTGTTTTTCTGCGTTTTCCCAATGACACGTCTCGAGTCACATCTGACAGCCGGGCTTTCTCTGTCAAACTGACAGATTCAGTGTGCCAGGCAGTTCATATGCACAGAGCTCTTCAAATAGCATTTTGCCCCCCCCCCCCCCCTCTTTTTTTTTTTTTTTTTTTTCCCTCCATGGAGTCAGTCCTTTAACATGCCTGTCACTTGTTTACTTGACAGATGATCAGGGGGAGGATTTGTCATCCAAACAAGCCTGACACATTTAACCAGCTGTGGACTGTGGAGGAACAGGTAGGTTGCAAGCGTTTAAGATGTTGCACTATATTTTATAAGACTGACATAATTTATCAGGGGAGTGGTTTAGTGTTTGGTTTCATTGCCATAAAACAACCTACACGTAACACAGAAACACCAAACAAACTATAAAGAACACATGGAATAAATAAAGAGAGAACAACCAAGTGTGTGTGAGGATTGCTTGGTGAGACTGGTATAGCAACATTTTCAGGCTCTTTGTAGATTAAAAAAAAAAAAAAAATCATGAACACCACATTGATGTTATAAAAAAGGAAATCTAAAATTTACAGAACTGTAGTCTGTCCAACTATCATCATTTTGTGAAATCAGGGCTTTAAATCCTTTTTGTCTATAAGCAGACATTTATTAATTTGTTCTACTTGCCTCATTCATGGGCTTTCTTTTGACTAGTGTCTATCTGAATACTTATGTCCTGTTGCTTAGTATTATCATTTGCACAATAAGGAAGTTTGTCCTTGCACAGTTTTCACCTGTTTTTTTGTGTATTTTCCAGAAAAAACTGGAGCAGCTTCTTGTTAAGTTCCCTCCTGAGGAAGTCGAGTCCAGGAGATGGCAGAAGATTGCTGATGAGCTGGGCAATCGAACAGCAAAACAGGTGATGAAGAGAGAGAAAATGCATGCACTTATTACCCATTTGGTTTAGTTAGTTACTTATTTTCTGGTCAGATTCTGGAAAGAATTCACTTTAAAGAAGCAACAAACTTCATGATGACCTACACTTGAAAGAACTGACTTGGCTGATTGTTTGCTGGTAGTTGTCTGTAAACCAGATGTACTGTTGTTTACTTGTGTTTTTATTAGCTTGTCATGACATTGAAAGTGTGTCATTGCTATGGCAACAGACTGTTAAATTGAGTATACATGGACTTATATGATAACTGCAGCCCCTGCAAGTACCTGAATGATGCATGTATGTGTGTGTGACCTCAGTTACTTCAAGCGACTGTTCCCCAGTTGGAAATAATTAACGTAGAAATTTTTCTGTTAAAACTTTCCAGGTTGCCAGTAGGGTTCAAAAGTACTTCATCAAACTGACAAAAGCTGGTATCCCTGTGCCTGGAAGAACACCCAACCTGTGCATGTACACTAAAAAGGTAATTCTTAACTCATTAAATACAAAACCCTTGACCATATTAAAACAAATTGTTGTCTTAATGAATGTAAGGTGTCTTGAAGTAAGGACTGGGCAATTAATTCAGTATTGACACATCTGTTAAATGGTGTTGTGATGTTTTGAGTGTGGTTTTGAGTAGAGCTTGATTTATTTTGGATATTTGAGAAAAGCCGTGATAAGATTAAAAAAAAAAAAACAAAGCAAAAAAAAAACAGCTAATGATATCGGCCAAGCCTTGTACAGATTGGTGACAAATTAACGGAAAAATCAACATTAAGTGCCTTAGTAATGTGTCGGGTCACCATGTGCCACCAGAACAGCTGCAGTGCTCCTCGGTATTGATTCTCCGAGTCTCTGAAGTCTACTGCAGTGTTTTAATGGTGGCGGTGCAGAGTTTTAACACGTCGGTCTAAAATCTCCCATAGTTGTTCAACCGTGAAGGCCATAGCATATGATTCACATCATTTTCACACTCATCAAACCATTCAGTGAGCCCTCATGCCCTATGGATGGGGGCATTGTCATCCTGTTTTATCATTTTACAAAATAAATGACACTAAGCAAATTGTAATGTGCATTTCAACAGTTATTTTAGCAAGTTTTGTTTGACATGAAGAATTTTGTGAACTATAATATTTAACAGCAGAACACAGTTCATTGTACTGATCTTCAAATGTGGTGCATCCTGATGTATATTGATATTGGAAAATTATACTTTTTAATATCACGATACTGATTTGACCTACATTGCCCAGTACATGTTTAAGGGGATGTTTAAAATGATTTCCTTCTGTAACCCATTTGTTCTCCAGGCATCCAGTAAGAGGCAGCACCACCTTAACAAGCACCTGTACCGGCCGTCCACCTTCTTGACCTCCTATGAGCCTCCGGTCTACATGGACGAAGATGACGAGCGCTCAGCGTATTACAGCAGCGTGCAGGACCCCTCTGCTGATGACTCGGTCAGTCCTCTGTCACATCTGAGAACATCAATTACTGAAGGCCACAAAGCTTTTGTCTTTATATTTAAGTATACTAGCGTTTACACACACACACCCACCCACCCACCCACCCACCCACCCCTCTCATTTCATTTGTTGTGGGAGGTAATCTTGTAACTGAGCTCATTTGCCTCGTTCGTGCCACCGATCACCGACCAGACTGTGGTACTTTGCTGCTTAATTAAGCTAATCACAAGCTCACATGTCCTCTTCTCCGTCACCATCCACAGTCGTACCCTCTCCTCCTTATGTAAGAAGTGGCCTGTATGATAAAGACTGGTAAAAGCTACATGTTATTTTCCTTTGGGAGCTTGTTTTATACCTGACCAGTTCATTTAAATCCATTTCAGACAGGGCAAAATGCTCCCTGCCTTGTCTCTTACATCTGTATCATATGATAGACTGTCCCTCTGCCTCCTAACACCTTTGGATGAAATGATGCATTTGGCCCTTGATCATGCTCATTTCTACTAAACCCCCCCCACCCCCACCCCCCCAGCGTGTGCTGTTGAAAACTGCTCAATCAGAGTAGGGGGCCTGGCCAGCCTCGCCTCTTTTTCCATTTGAACTCCGCGACTCCTGACGCTCGCCGTTATCCAAGCGCTGACATTTTCTTTCTCCCCCTTTGATGGCAGTAACCTTTAAGTAAAACCAGGTTGCTGTGTCCTGCTGAGAACACAGGCTGCCGGCTCCACCGGCGCGTTAACAAAACCTCTGACACCGCCGATATGATGTAAAGTCACAAAGATGTTGCCAGCATGGGCCACAATAATTTCTCACTTCACCAGGTTGTCCTTTACTTTGGCTGTGTTTGCAGGTTGCACTGAAAGTCTTCTCAGGGCAAGTGCATCGGCAGCTTTGCAGGTCTTTCACAAAGCCATTCCCGGTCAAGACCTGGGAGTTTTGTTGACAATAAAATGTTGCACATTGCCCCTATTTTCATGTCTCAAGTGTTTTTTCCCCTCTCTATAAGAGGGTGGAGCTTTGTATAGACAAGAGATATCAGACATTTAGTGTCTTTGTGAAGGACATTGATGTTTTCATTTGTGTACCTTGAGCCGAAAGACGACCTCTGCTCATGACAGACACCACAACAATGCAGCTCAGACCGAAGAAAACCAATACTGATGTTCATGGATATGTTGCGTACTAAAATTAGACCGATCAATATTGTCAGCAAAATTGTTTGTGGGTTATAAAAGATCTAGAGAATATCATTATCAGATTGGATCGCTGAAGTCATGTAGAGATGTTTTGTGTGTGTGCATGTCCTGATGCCCATCAGTCACGTCCTCTGTCTCCTCTCTCTCTCTCACTCTCTCTCTCTCTTTCTCTTTGCATGTTTATATATGTGTGTGTTTGCTTGCTTTCCTGGACTCCCAGGACGAGGAGAGTGTACCTGTGGAGTTGAGAAATTTGCCAGAATACAAAGAGCTTTTGGAGCTGAAGCGACTGAAAAAACAGAAGCTCCAGGAGATCCAGGAGGATAAGGTCGGGGTGCGGCACGTAGGCTACAAGGTGAAGACTGCATATTTCTGTACATCATGAAGACAAAATTAAAGCCAGGCTTCTGCATATACAAGTGTCCTCAGTGTATGAGGGGAGGTGAAATCACAACATTGAGTGAGAGGGATTGTAAGCTGGTCAACAAGGACAGAGATTGTGTCCCATTTGCATAGTATACACTAGTTCTCTTTGAGCATGTATCATATTCACACTGTACAAAAAACAATACAAAGTATATTTGAAGAGGACAACATTCATATTAGAAATGGTTTTAGAGTGTCATGTTGATAGACTATTGTCCCCCAATGAAAATACAGAAGGCTGTATTAAGCCACTGAATCACTGAAAATACATATTTGACTCAATTACGACATTTTCCAGTTTGAAATTGGCAACAGAGGACAGAAGTCAGTGCTTGTTCTGACGTTAGCAATATCAACATTACCGAACAGAATAGTATTTAATTTTTTAACTTTCTCCGTATCTGTATTTCTACTGTTGCTATAGTGTTCCCTTATTTGAATTGAGGATGTGAGGGTAGAGGGGGTCGTATGCTGTAGAGATTGTAAAGCTGTTTTGGTTTGGGCTAAAAAATAAAACTGACTTGACTTGGTGTCCTGCCCAGGCCACGTGGTCTTATTACCACAAAATACAGATCCACAGATTCAAAATGATTTAAAAACAGAACATTTCAGTTACCATGACAGAAATGTTCTTTTGTGATGGATACGGTGTTTTCTGTCTTAGTTGCCAGGCATTTCCTGCAATTCTTACCAAAAGAAAAATCATATACTCAACATATTACCTTCAGACAACAGAAACAAATCAATGGTTCTTAACTGAATTTTTAAAATAAATGATTCCTCCAGTTGCTGTGCATTGGACAAAAGAAAACCAAACAAAAAGAAATGAATCAACACCAAGGTCACAAAGAACACAAACACTGCTCTTCATAAATACCTTTATATCTGCCTGCCTTACTTGCCTGCAGTAGGGTATTGCTTCTTAACTGAGTTCACAGGGACCTCTGCCTTATCTGTAAATTACATTTTATATGTGCTTCACTGTAGCAATCTTCTTTTCATTCAAACATATTTTCTGAGCTTTGGCTTATTGTTCCTTATTGTGTTCTGAAGATGTGTGTTTGTGTGTGTGCTTGTTTTCAGTGTGACGTCTGTGGCATGGAGCCAATCCAGGGAGTGCGGTGGCACTGTCAGGACTGTCCGCAAGACAACTCGGTTGATTTCTGCTCCAACTGCTCCGACTGGTGAGACCATCCACCTCTGTCATGAAAGTACATGCAGAACTCATGGAGAGCGTGGGCCAAAATGATGATACATACCATGAGATGACATTAATTTGTCTAATAATCAATTTTTCAATCTCCATAGAGTTTATACACTGTTGGCTATCCCTTTAAGATCGGGGATGTGTCAGGCCATTATAGGCAATGTTATAAATGAAAGGGCATGACTGCTTTATGTCAGTAATGCATCTTTATGAGATTTGCATCAAACTGGATTAGTCAAACAAGCCTGTCTGGTTATTTTATCCATTTTTAATGACATTTTCCAGAAACTTAAATATTATGGTACATATCAATATTGTCTTGTTTACTTATATTAAGGGCCTTTATATCTTAAGTTTGTTCTGCTTATATAGCATTTTGTTTAAGACTGTGTGAACAAAATATCCTAGGAATTTACAGAAACATACATAATCTTTTTCTTTGAAAATTCAGAGGAATGTTTCCAGGAAATTAGCTGAAAAATGCAGGACCCATGAAATAAAACATTACCAGAAAGTAATTTGTAGCTTTATTTCTTACATTCTAATGTGTTAATAATGCAGAGAATGTAATAATATCTTTTTTTTAAAGGCTTATAGATAGTAAAACATGTCATGGTCAGAAGGTATTGATTTTGAGTTAGAACCCAAAGTGACAGTTGAAATAAAATTGTTTAGGCGATTTTCTTACATGTTTCGCTTAATTTTGCCTTCAACATGAGATCGTTAGCCCGCCAAGACGTTGGTTCTTACATGACTAATGTTTTTCCTCTTTTCCCCTCTCATGTTCCAGTTTGTTCAAGACAGAGACCCACAAGCCTAACCACCACTTGGAACCGGTGTACCAGCCAGAAACCTTTCTGGACAGGGACTACTGCCTGCCGCAAAGCACAGGCTACAACTACCTGGACCCTAACTACTTCCCAGCCAACAGATGACAGGGTACCAGACGCCCCTAGCTCCAGGCTCTCTCCACATATCCCACAGGCCACTCTGTGCATGGCTCCATCCTCCAAGTCCAAGATAACCGCTTAACCCGCCGCCAGGCAGGAAGGCCAGCAGGCAGGCAGACAGCCAGGGGCCTCAGAGCAGACCACAGTGCTGCTGGTGGGGGGCTGTTGGTAAACTGGCCTCCCTGACTCGAGCAGAAGGCGGCCGTGTTGGTTCCTCAGAACAAGGGGGCCCCGCTCCACCTCAGCCAGGTTAATCAACGGATCTGTGATTTGAAACGATACACTATTTTTAAAAACAAACAAAACAAAAAAAAAAAAAAACGAAGGCACACCGACATTCCCGAGCTCTGTGACTCCAGGAGGGCGGTTCATGTTTCCCTCTTCCCGTCATCGCCCTCCAGTTACCTCCCTGTGCTGCTTCGAAACTGGAGAATTGACGATAAGTCTGGTGAATGGAGATGTGTGGTCGACGAGTGTGTCATAGTGGACTGTGAAGTCATCAACTGAGATACACACAGGTGGTTTGTATGTGTGTATGTGGTCTCCGTGTTATGCAAGAGTGGAAAATGTTCTAGCTAGGTATCAGTAGATTGAGTATTTATGAGTCGCAGCTTCCCCAGCAGGAGTCGGGGGGGGGGGGGGGGGGGGGGGGGGGCTGCTGTGAGAGATGTTAGACAGACACCGAGGTCGAGGTCGGTGTGTTTATGGCTGCAGACTGTAGGAAGTTCTGCTGATCCACATGACGTTCTGCAGACAGACCTGTACGTGTTCAACGGATTGTGCGCCATGTTTCAACATGGAGCCGTCACTACCACTGTCACACAACGCTGCTCTCTAGCCCCCTCACCTTTCAAACACACACACACACAGACACAGACACAGACACACACAGATGCACACTTTCATCTCTATTTCCTTTCCCTTTGCTCTCTTCACTAAAACATGTCTAGCAAGGAAGCACTACAGCATGGAGAGCAAATGTTTTTGAAGGCAGGCGAATGGGAACGTATGGGGAAAAATACAGAAGACTGTTTTTCTTTTTCTTTTCTTTTCTCTTCTCCTCCCCCAATGTGTGCCGTTGTTGATCATGTTGAGTGTACAAGTATATGGTGAAAAGTAGCCAGTGCTAGTTGCTGTGTGCCATTTTTAAAAAGAAATATTTTTTTGTTTTTGGGGAATTCCACCTCTAAACCTGGCCACAACTCCCTTTCTGTGTGGCACCATCGACCCACATTATCCTACATTATTGATCCAGTCATCATGCCTCTAGACCTTCTTTAATTTTGCAGTCCACTTTAAAAAGGTCCATTTAAAAGATTGTATTTTTATTAATCTATTTAAAAAAAAAAAAAAGAATTGAGGTAGTGGTTGGTGCCTCCACTGTGGAACAACCCACACAATTTTATACACATAGATTTTGTTGTGCTTGAGTAGACACCATTTTGTATGGTTTTCGTCTCCTTCCCTTACCTCCTTTGCCCTGCTTCAATATCTGTGTATAACAGTCTGTTCTTATGTAAAAAAAAAAAAATTAAAAAAAAAAAAAAAATGTAAAAAAAAAAAAAAAAAAAAAATGCTAGAGGAGAATCGTGGAAATAAAAGTATGTGAAAATAGTGTTTCTACATATGTGGTTCCTGAAGTATTATTATTATTATTATTCCTGAAAGTCACTTCAAGTTTGACATATGGTTTAGCAGTACAAAGCTACAGATATCAGTCAACTTAATGTATAGCTGAGTAATAATTTGCTTGTTCCAGCCACTGAAATGTGAGCATTTGCTGCTTTTCTCTGCATCTTATTATTGTAAACTGAACATCTTTGCCTTTGGTCAAGCAAAACAAAACATTTGAGTAACCTGGGACCTGGGACTCAGAAACTGTGTGCTGACATTCTGTCAATATTCCAGTTTTGTATTATTTTTCAATTACAATATCAACCAAAGATAATTTAATAATGTTAAATATGACTGTAACTAACAATTGTTTTTATTGTTTTATATGTCGATTATTTTTCTCTTATTTGATTAGTCCTTTGGTCAGAAAATTACCATCCCAATTTCATAAAGTCCATATTGATGTCTTCAAATCAAAAAATCTTAAATTTGTGATAAAGTGATTCTTTATTTCGCTTATTTTGTCCAACAAACTGAAATCCAAATATACTAAACCACAAAGTAATGAACAGTCGGTAATTGACATTAACATTACAGTTTTGGCTGTTTTTGCTTGATAAGTGATAAATGATAATCAGATCGAGTAATTTCTGTTTCTCAACTAATCAATATTTCCTATAATCTACTTTAGACAATAACATAAGATGATACATAAGTGCTGTAAAATTGAATCAAGATGTATAGTGACTATTTACGATTCAAATATGATCAAAGTATAAGTGACTTCACAGAAATTCTATTTTATGCTTCTGTAATTTCGATCTGTGCAGAGAGAGCTTGACAGACAGGAGGTTTTGATCCCACACGCCTGTCAATAAGACTTTCTGCTGTACGAGAGTTTTTGTAGTAAAAGAAAATGGCAGGATACATTGATAATGTCGCTTCCCAGAACGACATCAGACTGGTTACCTTTCATCAGCAGAGAAGCACGATGAGCGACAGCTAATTTATCACCTCTTCTACCTGTTAAAGTGCTTCGGTGGTGTAGGTGTAAAAGTTTTTTTTATAGATTGAAAGCAATTTATAAACGTTCAGGTGTTGTCAGGAAGATGTGAAAAAGTCAAATTTTTTTATTTCCTTTGTTCTTTCCATTTATGCTCCCAACATGTCCCTCGTGACCGTCAGCGTGCACTTCAAACACTCCCTGACACACTGAGCGCTGCAGCTAAAGGGCATTTTACTGATGTTTGATCCATATATTGTATCGGCTTAAAGATGGACACACGCAATCATCTTTTTTTTTTATTATATTTTAAGTGGGAAGCTAAACTCTTCTCCTTTGGTCACCTTTCATGTAATTTCAGCATTTTTGTTGTCAGCTTCTCACCAGCAGATGGGGCTATCAGATAAGCTGTGATCATCTCCACACACACACACACACACACACACACACAACACCAAAGCACACACTCCAGAAATCCTCCATTTACCAAATACACTGTCTTTATTTGAATGTTAAATACCAGACTTGAACAAGCACTTGTACGATGAGCTTGGAAACATACAAATGCAATATTCTTTTAACACTCTGCTTTTTATTTAATGCACAAAAGGCAGTTAAGCTTGATTGTAATTCTTGCATGCTTGTTACAATGTAAAGCATGTTGCTGTGCATGAGAGCATGAACACACGCTGACATTTTCACTTTCTGACATGGCGGGAACCCTCTCTGAGCTCCTCCGGGTGGGGTGGGGGGTATGGGGATGGGAGAGATATTGAGATATTTCACATTCAACTGGAAACACGCTCTCAGTCACAGCAGGGAATGCTATTTTCTCTGTACATTTATTTGCCTCAATCCGGCAGTTGGCAGCATATATTGAGGTTGATGTGAGAGAGAAAGAGAGAGAGAGAGACAATGCAAGAAGATGACGCAGAACAGCCAGGTGCTTCGTCAGTGTCAAAAGCAGAGAGAGGTTTCACTGATTGCTGGGAATGTTTCAAAACATCAGGTGGGACATGCATACCACTGGAGTTCATGAGCATATGTCTGGTGCAGATGTGAGGTCATGTGGGCGCGTCTCCTCGGAGTGAGTGCGAGGGGGGGGTGGGGGGTGAGAAAGGTCTTCACCTCCTGGGCAGCTGAGTTGAGTGGGCGGGGGAGTGGTGTTGAGGGAATGGTAGAGATCAGAATGTGGGAGCGGACTCCATCGCCTGGCAGATCTGGGCAAACGCCTCATCCGGAGACTTCTCAGCATCAATCTGCAGACGGAGACAAAGTGGCTGAGACGAGGCCTTTCAAAAGCCATCAGTGTCTTCACATGCGGCCGAGGACAGCAGTCTGCTGCAAAGCAACTCCTGCGAGCTCACTGCAGACTGATGACCTCAATACGTGTTGTGGCATTTAACCCCCCACACCCTCCACCTTCCACACATACACACACACACACACACACACACACACACACACACACAAACAAACACAAACCACCTGATGTGGCATTTAAATGTTCAAACAGCTCATTTTAAAGTGACAGCCACCCCCAACCAGACACTGTGTGATTATCTGCCGACCCTCATGTGGGTGGAAACGTCAGCGAAGTGAGCAGAGTCGCCAAAACCACCGCGAGTTAGACTCTGTGCTCACATCCCAGCCTTTTCTACATGACTGACATTCAAGGCAAATTAGTATCTGGTGTGAAGATGGGTGGAAATGACATAGTTGTTTGATTTGATTGTTTTTAGCTTTAAACAATGATGTGTCTTAAATGACAATCAGATAATCATATCAGCAGAAATGGGTTTTTCTTGCTGTAATCAATCCTCCCGTTTATACTGGACATTAAGAGATTCCATGGAAGCGATAAGAGACAAAATCCACAGTCCTCGCTCTGTGCAAAAATGTAACAATTGATTTGGAGGAGGACTAAGGATTTTGTCCCCCATCACTTACACTGGAAGAGCAGTAGGAAGGTATCTCTTCATGGAGGAACGATTACAGCAAACAAAACCTGTGTCACTGTTCATATACTGTTGTTTTAAGACATATATGAAAAAAATGTGAACCTATCCTTTAACTAACTTTGCGTCAAAAGCTTGGAAGAGAGGACAAAGTGACTCTTTATATGGTCTTAAAGTCCATTTTTTTTATGTTGGGAAAGATCTGACAAAACAAGTGCAGATGCATCCATACAGGGCAGGACATCTGTGACGTGGGGATTTGGCTGTAGACATGAAGGTCTAAACATCTTTTCACGTAATTTATGTAAAATTCTTGCAGAATCATTTGATTACATGCAGTATTTCCATGAATAGCTCATGAAGCCTGATCTAAGTGTTCTGTAGCTAGTCTCAAGTATTGTGTTTATAGTGCAGCATTATGTCCTTTATTTTACTTTATAATCACAAAGACTTAAATACCAAAGTTTTGCCAGAATGTTTTACAAAAATATGGAAAATAATGAGTTAAAAAAATAAGGGGGTCATCTTTTTGTGGAGATAAATGTTCCTGTGGATAATTTCCCAGTCAACATAATTACTGTAAAAGAAGGCTGCAACGTGTGTCTGAAGGGTTTATAAAAGTAAATGAATTTCAGCTGAGATGACGTGTCTTGAAATGAGATAATGCTCATTTGAGGGTCGACCCCTCACCCTGGCAGAGCTATAGCTGCACCTAGCTGCACAGGAAGGCACACAACTTACCGTGTGCAGGAGCCTCTTGCGTTCGTAGTGGGCTGCCACCGCCTGGCTGTTGTTGCAGAAGCTCTCAGCCCGCCTGTGCACGGCGCCGTCTCTGTCTGTGCCGGGATGGAAGCCTGAGCCGGAGCTGGAGCTGGAGCTGGACCTGCCACGGCACTGCAGACGACTGCACATGGTGTCAGGTGAGCAGTTCAGCAGAAGAACCGCACTGGGTTCACCCATCTGACACACAAGGCACAGGAAGAAGGGAAGTTAAAGTGCAGTTAAAGCAGTGAACCTCGGGCTACATCCTCCCCTGTACTTGATGCTTTGTGTCACCCTCCTGTTGTCCCATCAGTGTGAGAGTGTGTGTGTGTGTGTGTGTGTGTGTGTGTGTGTGTGTGTGTGTGTGTATACGTGTGTGTGTACTCTGCATCAAAAATGACATTTTTCTTCACTGTCAAACAAGTCGTGCGTCCCCATTCCCTTCCATTATTTCCACACTTCTGTCACTCCTTCATTAACACAGTGAGTCATATTTAATTGTCATTTTTCACACTGATGTCAGTGCTACATGTCAAACAAGTCTGAGAGTTTCTTCTCTTTCTCACTCGTCACTTCGCTTTGCGCTCATTTAAGTTTTGTGGGTACATGACTTCAACTTGTGTCTGCTGGTGGATAACTTTCTCTTCTTTTATTCTGCTGTCTGTCCCGTCAGCCTGATGCTCTGACCTTGGCTTCGTACTCCTCCGCCTGTCTCAGGTCTCTGGGGAAGCTGCTGATCACAAGACCTTTCCCCTGCCGTACTGACGACGCCACGGCATCACAAAGCAGCTCCAGCAGGGTGTCCTGGAGATCAAGTACACACATACAGCACAGGCATTAATTGCCATTCATACCTGAAAAAGCACGGGATTATGCATATGTTCATATATAACATTTGTGTGAGGCCTCCTCCAGGGGCCCCAAAAGCTGCAGGTTCACTGTGTGTCAATTAACAGCAAATTTGTTTGGCAATAAAGCACAATATAATCTGAAATATGCACCTTAAAAATGATTCTTGAATCAGATCTTTAATGTTGTTCCTACGTGATGCATAATCCTAAATGTGTAAAATTGTACTGAAAATGGCTGCAAATGGCTGATTCTAACTTATTTCTATTATTGCTTTCTCTACTGATTAATGTTGATTCAATTTATAAAATGTCAGAAAATAGTAAAAAAAAATGTCTATCACATGTTGCCAGAGCCCAATGTGTTGTCTGTACATTGCTCTTTTTGTCCAGCCAACATTAAAGTGTTTGTGATTAATTTTCTCTCGATGGACTAATTGATTAATTCACTAATTTCAGTACTTCAGACTGGAACGAACTACTTGACAGTATCAGTGTCAGCAAGTTGGTTTCTGGGGCTTTAGATAAAATATATTTATGTGTAGTCTGTAATTTGCACTGCACATGACAGCGCCTCTCTATCACACATACACTAATAGGACATTGGGGGAAACTTGGGATTCAGTATCTCGCCCAAGGACACATTGACACGTAGACAGGAGGAGCTGACGACTGAACCACTGACCTTTTGATTAGTGGTCGGCCCGCTCTACCTCCTGAGCCCCTGAAGGCAACAGGGTAAATTCATAATTAGTTGGAGGAATGGATGCCAGCTCATGTGTCTCCTACAGACCCCCCTTGCGGGTTGATCAGGCAAGTGCATTGGTATGCATTGATAAGTGCTACTTTACTGTGCATAAATAACCTACATACATTATATCCTGGTGCGTCTAGTGGCAGGTATAAATGTACTGTATAGAATGTTTGTGACTGCAAGGCTGCTAGTATGATTAGAGCAGGAGGTGTGAAAAAATAATGAACCAATCTGGTAGAGGTGCTCATAGATACCTGTGTGCAGGGTGTAACACCTCACAATGTAAGATAACCCAACAACTTGACAAACTACAGCCTTAGAAATGACAGCAGTTGATGGATTACTGAACGGGCACAGCTCCAGGTCATACAGAGCTTCTGTATGAAGTTAGTGTTACGTCTTGTCAGAAAGTCAAAATGACTACAAAGAAACGCAAAATGATACAACCTACAAACAGACGTAAAATGGACAGAGAAACACAAAACTAGTAAAAATAGATACCAAATGGCTACAGCTCTCTGTCAAAGTGTCAGCAAATATCAAACAGGATAAACTCCATAAAAGTAATCTTCTAATGGGTGTTTTCACGGGATTGTATTACGCTGGACACTACTGCACTCGTGACATTTTCTACGTACTGGTACTCAAATCAAGTGCACCCTCTGCAATGAGTCGGCCTATTTAAAGGTGTGAAGCTCCACCTGCTCGCTGGCTCTGTAGGCCTGTGGCTAATGTTTCTATGAACACTGCTTTGGACTGCTGGCAGTCGCATCAAGTTGATTCAGAAGAAAGATCAGGAAATAAGTGTGTTGTGTTGTGTTGCTCTTTGTTGCTGCTGACATTGGAAACCTCTTCGTCATATTAGCTTCAACCACCTCAACCAGGAAGTGATGTTAGCTTGGAGCTAACACTGAAACACCTCCAAATGGCTTCACACTGAAATGCTGGAGTTGCTGCTTCACTTCACCAAACTCTGGTAAGTGTTTGCTGTGTCTTTGCTCTGCTCAGTCCGTGTTTGTGTGGATTATTGCTCTCCAACGGGTGCGTGTGGTTGTTTCCTGGCCTCTGCTGCCTGTGCTAACTATGCTAACTTTGGTCTTATGCTGCTGCACTTTATTCTGGTTGTTTGGCATGACTATAATGTTGCTGGTGATGCTAACTTGCTTTGTGGCATGACATCATTTCTGAGCTGTTGTTTTGGGAGTTTCATACTGGCCCAGTTTAGACTGTGGTCTCTTGTATATTGTACATGGGGACATTGAGTGAGTGATGGCATGTCATCAGTTCTCTGTATTACTGTCTTCATTAGAAACTCCAGACTGTTGTTGCCTTCACGTCTTCTTCACATATTCTCCACACACTTTATATTCAGCCTAGCATTGGACATACAATATAATTCAACTCACAGCAATTGTGTTGGTTATGCAACACTTTTCTATAGTATGCTCTTCTTCATAACATGATTATATATGATCTGCTGTTTATGCTGCTGCTGCACTCAGCTGCTCTCGTCTGTAATGTATGTTTATCTGCTGCTTATCAACACTACATAACTGTCTTGGATTGAAATGTGCTGAAGTTGAGAATAACTTGGCTGCACAGCTGGCGTGTCTGACTGCTGCAGGTCAGCTGGGTATATATCGTACCAATTCACTTAGCAACGTCACTCAGTTGCCAGTTCATTAGGTACAACTAGCTAAAACTAATGCAGAAGCCCTGTGATAAACACTGTAACCTTGGTGAAGGTGGGTTGTTGTAATAGACTGCACCGGTTATAGCATTCCCTGCTTTGTATCTAAGTAGACATACAAGCTGTGCTGGACTTATGTGCAGCATTCTACTAATTCCATGCATATATATTCATATAATAAATCAATTATTGTGGCTGAACTGTTATTTCTTTTTAATACCATTCACAGGGAAGTACAGTGTATGTGGAAAACTGAGTGTTTTTGGGGCATTTTGTCTATTTGATTGTTATCAGCTGAGAAGTTCAGGAAATATGAGGAGAAATATAAAATGTTGAAGGTTATGGTTTTCTTCAGGCTGATGATCCTGCAGTTGTAGTTTGTTTTTTTTTTCTACATTTGTCTGTATTTATTGAATTCAGGTTCAAAACTCCTTACTGCTCAGATACCATAGTTTCCTCGAAGGTCAACGGCAAGATGCTCCAGTCAATAAGTCCCTGAGCAACATCATTAACTATTTGTTGATGCACTCATATTAGCATTTGAGAGAAGAACTCACAGGAAGGAAGAGGCACAGCAGTGTCATTTACCATGACCTGACCTTGTCCAAAGGTAGATATGCTCTTCACTGAATATTCATGATCAACTCTACTGCCTGAGCTGAGGCCCTGAGCTGCCAAAGACACATCAAATCAAATCATGTGCAGCTCGCACACACCAAGGAAATCAAGCAGTCCACTAGTGCTGGTAGTTTAACACATTAAATATCGAGGACTTTTGCTCTTTGATATCAGCTCAGAATATGCAGTATGTGTGATTCCACCTCTGGATAGTGACACAAGACCCCACATGGGGGGGGGGGTCCCACGTTGCTGCATGTAGTAGATGGCACACATGTGGCCAGACAGGGAGCTGACGGTGTAGTGCGGGATCACATTTGACAGAGAATAATAAATTGCTCTTTCTGTGTTGCCAGGCAACAGTACATTCACATTTTACCAAGTCCAACTTTCACTATGTGGTTTTTACAGTTTTGCACTCAGCCGTGAGCCACAAATGACAGCGTTTCATCTCATGTTGAGATAACAACCTTAACTCTGATGTGGGTGTGATTTATTTTGTCACAGTAGGTTGTGTAATGTGTTGTGCTGTAAACCTGGTGAGGTGCACTCCCACTCCCAGTGTGGGATTATTCATCATCCTCTCTCTCTCTCTCTCTCTCCCTCTCTCTCCATAACTATGTCACTGTCACATAAAAGTAAGTGTTTGGCATTGACTGTGTCAGTGAAGGCATTGGGACATGACCTTAATGTGTTGTAAGAAGCTTAGATAGCTGAGCCCTGCTTGAAAGCCACTGGGTTTCTCCATTGAGATGACAGAAAGTTAAAGAAAATCTCTGCGTGTGTGTCTTTCATACGTCTTGCTTTTGATTCCATGCTCCACTTTTTAATCTTGAAATGATGAAAAGGCTGGGAGTCTCTGCTTTTCTAGAGTTAGTGTTTTCTATTGTTCTGTTTATTGTTTGTGTTGCTCACAAAACAGAAAAGACAAAAAACCTTTTTCATTTTTTCAAAGCGTTGGTTCAACAAAAACTGTCCTCACTCACTTCTAGCACATTTAGTTTTGTTTGATATTTTACTTGTGCTGGCATCCCAACAGTCGGGCTAAAAGAAAATTTGTTTGTGGGGCTCAAAAGATTAAAAAAGAAAAAAGAAAAAGAAAAAATTGATTTAGGACAATCAAATCATAATTGACATTTCTTTCCAGGAACAAGTGTCCCCATTTATAGGATAATCCACAGTTGTCACTGAACAGTTTTCAGACTGAATGAGACTTCCACCTGCCTGTTAGACTGAAGGGCAGGGATGATACTGAAGCGCCTGACTGATGGTGCTGGTGCTTCAGAAACGGCTTCATTCAGTCTGACAGTTTGGAAAGTTTTTCAGCTAAACTATGTGATATAATGTGGTGGACATTAAAGAGATAAGAAGAGAGGAGAGTAAACTAGAAACATGGTGATGTGTGATAAAAGTAATCAGCTAACTGAATGAGCACTGGGCCTAAACAGCACCAGTAAGGTACATCAATATTTTGTTTCTGGGTTTTTAAGACAATTCATTTAATAATTATTTTACTGTAACATATTCTGCTGTAACATCTACATTTAATCCAACACTAAGTATTACAGATTTAATATAGTGCAGGCTTCTTGGACTTTTTTTTGCACACGTATGAAAGAAAACTATTAAAACAGTGAGCTGTGCTGTGACACCATTCTTGGAGGGGCTGCTATAAGTTTTACAAACCACCAGATGTCGCTGTACCTGCTTTGTTTTAAGTCTCAAAGATATGAAACTGTTTTTTGGCACAAATAAGAAAGCCCCAAAGTGTCACAAGGCTTCATCCACCATAACTACTACTACTATTTACACCACTGTACCAAAAATGAAAAGAAAACTTCACTTAAATGACGTCTTTTCCCAGCTGACAAAAGGATAACCCTCTGTCTACTGAGGAATCCACATTTCACTGAGGACGGTCTCTCTCAAGGACGAAAACGAAAATGACAATGTGACTCAGTAAACACTGACAATACAAGCAAGTCTTTAAATATTCATCACCTCATCAAGGAAACTAATTATTAATCAGCCGTACTTGGTATTGCAAAAGCATAAAAGCATGGTGGGTTTTGTAGGTTAGAACAAAGAAATGTTTAACTCAAGAAAACTAAAGATTAAATCAATGAATAGTAACTGAGCTTAAAGAATACTTGCCTGCGATTTGGCTGAACTAACTAATGACAAGCGTGGTGAGAAATAAAGGTGCAAGTGGGACAAATGGTGTGGTCTCACCCACTTTAAATCTGTAGTAACTGATTTTTTTTTTTTTTTAAAATGTAAGTCCAGTATTAACCCTCTTTGAACTCTGTTTTTGGTCTCCACCAACTTCTGAGAGAAATTTCTGGCTCCTTAGCTGCTAAATGCTCCACATTGTTGTCATTTGGAGTTCGGCAGGTAGTGCACAGTGGGTTTTATATCTTTTTCTCTAAAAACAGCTGCCTGCTGCAGCTCCAGCTCGTACAGTATAACCTGACACTTCCCATAATTTCTATAGGAATGTGCTCATGCTTACACCATCGGCTGCTGCAGCTGACTCCAACACCTAAATGTGATTTAATGTTCATATATGTTTGTTATAAGGAGATTAATTTTCCAGCAGAATTTTGAAGGTGCCCTGTGGAGTTTCCTTGTAAACAAACAAGTTATGTTTTTATTCACAATACATTACCCTCTAAAAAGTATGTGTGTCTCCGACTAAAACAAACCATTTATACTTGCCAATGTCAGTATGTCACCAAGCCAAGTTAGCATTAGCCTTAAAGTAACACTGTACAGTCATTAACTAGTTTTAGACAAGTGGAAATTTTGACCTTTTGGTGACAGTAAATGCGAATTCAGGGACCGGTCATTAAGTTTGATCACCTTGGGACCGTGAATGTCTGCGGCAGATTTCATGGAAATGCAACCTTTAATAGTTGATATAACTGACTGTGGACTGTGGTGTTTAACTCACAGACTCCTTTTCCCATGGTAGCGTGGGTGAAAATGTATGCTTATGATAATGAATAAATGCATTCACCTCCACTGTGTACAGCTGGGTGCTGAAGCCCATTGAATTACTGCAGTATATCATTTTGTTTGACTGCAGAATGATGTATGTGCAGACTGTTTTCACATTTATCTGCTGAAGGGGGAAAGTTTCTCTCAGCGCTCACCTCAAATCCAAGTTTAAGACATGTGTATGAGCAGGTTTTAGTGACATGAAATGGACTTCTCTCTGAAGTAGTGAATTTTGAACTAGAGTTAACTTCTCATGGTTGTGTGCCTCCGCCGACCAGCCAAACTGCAGGAAATATGGCCACAATCTCTCCTTCCTGAGTTTCAATGTTGAATAATGACCAGAAGTGTTTTTACAGAACATTGACAGAACATCACAGTGAAGTTGACCTTTGACCATTTGGATATCAAATGTCACTTCACCATTTTATCCTATCAGACATGTGTGTTTGTGTTTGTGTCAAAATTAATGTATGAATTGGTGAGTTACAGCCAAGAATGTGTTTTGTGAGGTTACCTTGACCTTGACCTTTAACCAAAAAACTGAGACATTACGTAAACTGGAACAGGACGGAGAGATGGACGGACAACCCGAAAACAGAATGGCTCCAGTCCTGGCTGTCACTGACGTACAGGAATAATTAAGCACTTTTCTGTTAATGACCTTTAATTAATGAATTACTCAGTCCTCTGTTGATAATCTAGCATGAGTACCTCACTCATATGAATGACGGTATTATAGAGGATTGTCAAATTTGAAAATGACTGTCGTTATTCTGACAGTAGTGGCAGTTTTCACTGTATTGTGAGCTTGTTAAAACAGCTACGGTGAAATTTGATGAGCTTCAGCTTTTGCTGCACATCTGTGAACTGAAAACCACTTTCCCACTGTCTGCTGGAGAGAGCTTGCATTAAGTGACTGGCTGAAGTCGACTCCCTACTCTCATGAACATGTTTACGACTCCTCAGAAAATGTGTTTCCCCTCAGAGTGTTTGGAGTTATAGATAATTTATCTGGGTTTACACTCCGTCAGTGAATTGATGTTTTCAACTCAGACAGCCATGTCAGCTCTGAAGAGTACAGTGTGTGTTAGAGTGCAATCTCTGTGAAAGCCATTATGAGCACCAATGAATGTATAATATTTCAGCTCTGTCCCGCCTCTTGTATTTATTTCTTTAGGCCATTGGCAGGAAAACATATTTTATAGTACATCAGATGTTTTATCTTTCAGTGACGGCACAGAAAGACCTATCTTAGTGCATTTTTCTGACTGAACTTCATTCATCTTCAGCTGTCTGTGTTCATGAAATAATAATCTGTAAGATCTTCTTTTTGAATTATGATTTTGTTGGCTTGCTGTACTGCTCTGTGCTCATTGCTGTCATGTTTTTGCACTACTCTACCCAGAGATCACCTGTCAATCAAAAAGTGTGGGCGGTGGTTCTGCGACATCTTTATTTATTTTTCTGTTCAGGTGGCATTTTACAGTCACTGCTCCCACTTAATACCCTATTAATTGCAAACAAACCACCTTTTCTTTACATCCTCCTTAGAAGCACATTTTTGAACAACGGGTACAATTATCAGTAAAATGAAGTGCTTGTTTCAGTAAATGTGTTAAAATTATGTAATTTGTATTTGATCCGTCTAGTCGCCTGTTTTTGCAAAGCAGAACTGCAGCCTCTCAAAACGCCCAGAGAAGCACATCATGTTCTCACAGCGCTGCAGGTCTGAGTTCAGCTCAGGCTCATTTGTTGCCAACTTGACTGCAACGAAAAATATCCTCTGGGCCAAGAACATGTTTTTCCATAGACTGCAATTCTAAAAGACACTTGAAACTTCAAAGGTCAATTATTAAATCTGTATTGGAATAAGTGAAAACATTTAACATTTTTAAAAATGTCTCCAGAAAAGCAGCAGCTGCAGCTGGTTTCCCACTGGCTTTTGTAAAGGTGCCTTTATACCGTGTGATAACAACATTCGTATGTCACACTGTGCTGGAGGGGTGTTATTAAATCCTGTTCTGCAATCTGTGTCAGACTGTTATATCAGTTTGAGGCGTGTCACATTGTGCGGTCAGTGCAGGGTGAATTGTACTATGGAGTAGAGGCACGTCATCAGCTCATGTCATCCATTCGTGCAGCGCTTGCATTTTTAAAATGCAGCCAAACTAAAATTAAAAAGTTTTGGCTGTAGTGCTGACACGTCTATATATCAATACACCACAAGATAGGGAGGAGAAAGAAACTGTGGACCGTGTCATGGCGGGACTTTATTCTAAAAATGGCACTTACAAACTTTGCCAGTGTTTTCTGCATCATTTCATGTTGTATTCTGATTGGTTGATTTGTAGATGTGGATCGTAGCAGCATCTCCCCTTTTCCACTAAGGCATTTCCAGGGCCGGTCTGGAGCTGGTGCCACATCTTCAACCACTTCTTCCTGTTTTGACAACTAAACAACCAGTTCTCAACAGGTTTGAGAGCAGCTCCAACACTATACCGGTCTAGAACCAAGAACCGCTTACATCAGGGATTAGTGGTGGGATTATTGTGACCAACAAGACCAACTAAAACTTGCTTGGCACTAGTGTTGCTGGGAAGGCAGAGATGAATACAGTTATGTAATGATGTGGCTCTGAGTCAACTCAAGTTCGTGTTGGTGGAATTTGGTCCTGAATTTGTGACATAGGCTCCAAATCTGCCGTCGGTGGACGTGTCTCACAGTCTGGCCTAGAACCAATGTTCTGGATTGACAAGCAAAGATTTGACCACTTTTCTCTCACAACTGTCAACTGACATCTCAGACAGCCCAAAGTTACAGTGTATAGTAACTTAACTTAATTGAGATTCACTGGTCTTTATGGAAAAGTGAAATATGTTCCTGTGCTGGACTATTCATTACAAGATGAATGAGTAAATTAAAAAGTTCTGGTCTCTAGTTCTCTATCTGTTGTGATTGTGGCACATAAACATCGGCAGTGCAACTAGACTACCACACTGACCTCGGGCAGCTGCTCTCCTCTCTCCAGGATGTCCCGCAGGTGGCGCCCTCTGTCACTGTGAGACTGCAGCTCGTTACACAACAGGTCACCCAGGGTGACACGACGCAGGCCGAACCTGTCCTCCATCCGTTCACACTGGAGAGCCTTCCCTGAGCCTGGACCACCTGCGAGCAAGCACAAACACACACACGCGTTTGTACAGCTATCTTTGTGAGGACACAATGACATAATGCATTCCCAAGCCCCTTACCCAAATCTTAACCATTACAACTGAATGCCTCATTCTAACCTAACTCTAACCTGAACCTTAAAACCAAGCCTCTGAAGTCTGATCTTTTGAAGTTGAGAGGATCGGCTGATATGTCCAAACCAAAAATTGTCCACACAACTGCAAAAAGACATGTGCACAGATACCAGCACAGATCAGTCTATCTATAATATCTATATAGTCTGTCTCTATAAAGTGAGGCGAGGATGAGGAAATTGAGAGGTGAAGAGCATGACAAAGGGAGACAGTGAGAGTGAGAGAGTGAGAGAGAGAGAGAGCATGAGAGAGTGAGAGAGTGAGAGAGTGAGAGAGAGAGAGAGAGAGAGATCTGTCTACTTGTGGGTATTTATGAGGAAAAAGGTGTGTGGGAGAGAAGCCAGACTTCAAGAGGGAGGATAGAAGAGAGGAAACGGATAGCAGCTGGGTGAACTGTGTATATTTATATGTGCGTGTGCGTATGCATGTCCCTACACATCACAGGTCTGATTCATTGCCACAGGCTCAGAGCCAGGTTATCACAGATGATTATCTGAATCTATCTGCCCTGCTGCGCCTAGGTTTAACACACACGCACACACACACACACACGCACGCACGCACACACACGCACACACACACACGCACACACACACACACACACACACACACACAGTTTTGCAGCTACACTTGTCAGGACATTGCATTGACTTCCATTCATTGTAGACAGTCTAACCCCAGCACTAAAGCCTCATTAGATATGTATACCAGTACGGATGAAGCCTTCTGTCTGTACTCTGAATTAATTTTGAGTGTATTTGTGCACGAAACAGATGAAACGGAAGCCTATAGTTCAAGTGAGACACGCCCATAGGACACGATGAAGACATTTTTTAAATGGCGGAAATTTTTGAGGAGAGGTTATGTGAGTTGGTCAGAAATTTTAAACATCTAAAGGGACTAACAATTACTATGGGAATTCATTATGAAATTGACTCTGAGCTGCCCTCTAGTGGCTGTATTGCTTAACATCCATGCTAATGTAAAGGCTGCATGGGAGTATGTGGGCAGTGACCGTTGCATCATTTGAAATGGAAGTATCTATTTTCGTCTGTAACCTCAACAACTCCTCCAACCTAAACAACCATATAGGTCGTTTTTTTCAACCCTCTGATACGACCTATAGGAGTGTCTCCTGAAATAGTGCCCCTATGGCGACATGTGTACCGGACCTTGGTTGTCATGGTTACCATAATAAACCCACAACTGTACCGGTGTACTGCTTGTCGCCGTTGTTATTGAAATAACAGTCATGGCTTGGTTAGGTTTAGGAAAAGATTGTGATTTGGGTTAAAATAAGTACTTCCTCAACATTAGACGATATGTGTTGTCATGGTTACAATAATAATAACGTAGTTAACTTTGTTGAACGTTCATGGATAAAAGGAACAACATAAACTGCTGGTTTCACATGGGAGTGGAACACCGCTCTCCTGTGTCACCTTCCTGTGTCTTGTTGATCCATCCATCCACCACAACCTCTTCCTGACGTGGACTTTCATCTCTCTTTATACTACGTCTCCGCACTTTTCCCTTTGCTCCAGTCATAAATACTACGGCCACTAGATGTCACCTAACAACAAAACGTAGCAATGGGTCATAATAACCCTAACCCCTAATTTAAACCTAAACCCAACTTCAACCCTAAACCCACAAACACAAACAAAGCCAGAGGAAATTCAGCTGCCTTGTCTTTACTACACTGTGGCAGGTTTCACTTATTAATAACTGAGAACATTCCAGTCTACCTGCTCAGCCTCCGCATTGTGAGGTCTGCAGGTGTTTTATTGCGGGTTAACCGCATTACTTGGCCATGAAGGTGTGTGAGGCATTGTTGGGAGGTGGCAATTTATCATGACCAGCCTTGAGCCCAGTAATAAAACTCAGGATGTGCTTCATATTCATCAGCATGCTGCTCTAATGCGAGAGTCGCTGCCCTCCGCCCACCTTCAAAAACAAATGTCCTCATCACCATTTCCTCAGAGTGCGTGGACTGATATGAGCTCGGATCACCCAGGGACAACCATGAAGTCAGAAAAGGTCCATAAGAAATAGGGGTGGGGGGGTGGGGTTATATATTCATTCATTTTATATTCAGCACATTTACACTGACATGCCTGCTCAGTGAAAGTATTCCTCTGCTGCTTAACGCCTCCGCTGGGAATTAAAATAATGACCCACCCGGGCTGAAGCGGAAACCCTTAGAAGCTTGTTAGTGACTCTCCTAGTTAGTTGGACCTGCTGTAGAAATCAGCTCTGAGGATAAAGATAGCTTCTCTCTGTGAGACCATCTGAAATTTAGATCACCTCTCTCACCAAGAGAGGATGAAGTGTATCTGTCAGACCTCTGTGCTGTTCTTTATACTACTCCAACTTTTCTGATTTGTACTCTCTCTTTCTGTTTTGTATTTTAAGTTTGTTTTTTTTGTCCATCAAGTTTTCCAATAGGTAAAATAATAGACAGCAACATGGTGACAAAACAAACAGAACAAGACAAAACTAATTTGGGCAAATGTATAAACTAATCCAAATATAAAAACAAATATATGATAAAAATACAATAAAATGGGCTAGCAGTAGCTGTTTTGTTTCTTCCTTTAATTACACGAAAAAATGAGACCAAATCTTCCTCTTCCTTGCTGTTTTAGTTCATTTTCTCAGTTTCCTTCAACCATTCTCCACCGAGGTTAAACTAGTTAACTTAGTTAATTTACATAAAATTTAATAATTTACATAAAATTTACAAAAAAACATCTGGCAAAAGAAAAAGCAAATGAAAGCGTCTGCTGCTGTTATACAAATATTAGAATTCCTCAAGATAAACAGCTGGTGGCGCTAATTCTCCATTCAGGTGCCAAGATGATGCACACAAGTGACACGCTTCATGTTTCATGTACTTTCGTCATATTTTGCTTTTAATACATCAAAAAACAACTTATTTTTTTTATATGCAAATCCAAAATCTGCATAAAATGATGATTGAGCCATAACTGTTAATGATTTTGATCTGACATCCGGGAATCTGGGTACTTTTTGGCATAAAATCTAATAAGGAAAAGAATAAATAATAAAAAGAAAGAACTAGCTACAGCTTTGCAAATCAGAAAAGATTTTTGCACTCTGCTGAGCATCGTCTAGTTTCTCTGCTGGTGTTCAGGTTGGAGATTTAGATCTGAGAAACCCAAACCAGCCCCCTCTGTGTGAACAGGTCTGTCACAGCACTGTCTGCGATTAGAGCCAAAGTGACAGATGAATATGTTAGAAAGAGTCGGCACAGCAGACAGAGATGAAGATGAAAAACATGAAACAAGGCAAAGAGGGCAGAGGACCAGACGGAGGGAAAAATTCTCTCTGTGGTAATTTAATTTGTGTATGCAGTGCTGCTACATAATTACATTTTCCTTGAAGTTTCAGCAGGTAATATTTTGTTGTAAAAAAAATAAAATCAGTCTATATGACAAATGGGCTGCAGCGGTAACAAGCCTCTCGCCCCCACTAATTGAGACACCTCAGTTATCCACTTCAGTTTCAGATGATCACTGAGAGGAAATTCTGTCAGTGCACAGGAAGTGCGAAATCAAAGCCTGAAAGCAAAAATGAAAAGTGTTCCTGCAAACACAAAGGAACGAGGGCTGTGAGTGCTGGATTCCTAAATGATGGTTGAATGGGCTTTGAAAATATTTTTCTTTTCCACTGTCAACATCCACTTTGAAGGATGTTGTTCACTGAGGTCACATTAAATGATTTTTCAGTAATGAACACAGACTGTAGCAGGTGGCCAGTGGTTTTCTGCAGAGATGTTTTTTTGGGTTCATGTTTGTCATGTGTTTTGAGCTACAAGTTCCAAATGTTGACGATGGGATGTGGCCTGAGTGACACGAGCAACTACCACAGTTGAATACTAAGGACTGTCAGTTGAGATGAACACTCAGCCATAGGCAAATCCCTTTTAGTACCAATAAAAAAACTGTTGAAAAGAGAAAATGGCTTTCAGAAAAGGGCTGGAACCTTTTTGTTACTTGCATTATCAGTCTGTTGCATGAAAACTGCAACTTTGCAATAACAGCATAGCAACTGCAAAGAAGTTTGTCAAGCTTTGGATGGAGTGCATGGTGCGTTAGATAGAGCTATACTCTGAGGGTTGCGTCTATTTTTTGATTGCCTTTCCAAAACCAAAACTACAAAAACAAAAGTGTAATAAATGGATGGTGTGCTTATCAGTTAGCATATCATAGGCCATCTGCATTGTGGGGTTACAGGTTATGTTCCAAAAAACATTGTTTAGAATTGACACATCCATTTGTTTCTCACCTCTATATAGCGCTGAGCTATGCTAACATGTATGTAGCCATCAAACGCATGTTCAAGACCCTTTTGGTTCAGGTCAACAAAAATGAGAGATTTTCAGCCAGCACAAACAACGTTCTTATCAGTAGCTAATTGTTATCAGTAGCTGGGTTTCCATTTCAGTTTTGCACAAACCATTTCTTTTGTTTCTTTTTCAGTTTTGCAAAATATTGCTTTGTGTATATATATAATAGTCTGAAAAACCATGTGTATACATTTTTTTTGTGACATTTGAATATTTTCAAAATTCGCATGTTTCCATCACTAATTTTTAAGTTTGCAATTTCAAATTGCGCATTAAGCAGGATACTGGATATGCACCTAGTGATGTGTATGTGCCACAATTAGAAATCTTAATAGGTATAGCAACAGAAAATAAGGGGGGGCTGGGTTATAGGAAGGATATTTTAAGTCTTTGAGTCTATATAATGTAAGAAAATAAGGATACATGCCCTTTACAAGTTTCATCTTCCAGTTGCTTGTTTTTTCTGAGCTACAGTTTAAAAACCCAGAAATTTTTTTGTTACTGAAATGAAATAAAACTTGCAAAGTCAAACATTAGAGCTGGAACCTGCAAATGTTATTTTGCTTTTATTTGATAAATTACATAAAATAAATAAATAAATTACATTATTATTTTGTTATTTCATCAGCATTTAATCTGTTAATGATAATAGAATATTAAAAAAGACTAAGTCCTTGGGGAAAAAATTATTAGAAAGTTCCACATTGGTGGAAGTTTTTGCTTGTTAATGAAATCTTTTAACACCAGAAAACAGTTTTCCACCCAATTTCACTGAAGTGCTAAATTTCCATTGCATCAATTTAAAACAACTGACATTACTCCTCTCACCCAGAGCAGCTTATTCACCATTTAAATTAAAGTCTGATTACCAGGGTAAAAATGGTAATTTTCTGCAGAGAGGAGGGAAATAGCAAAGAGGAAGATGGAAGTGAGAGACGAGCAGAGGGATGAGAACATGAAGAACAGAAGAACCGAACAGAGACTAAAGGGAAAAAAAAAATACCAGTGAAACCTCACATTAGCATTTCCCTCCGGCATTATCGCTGCCTCTTTCTGAAGCACCACTGCAGAACACTGTTTCAACTTTTCCACCCGTTTTTATGGTCAGGGAGGTATTGGATGGGTAAACCCAAATTAAAAGAGACCACCCAAAACTCCTCTTTCCCAACTTTTAATTAAAGTAGTTTGAGAACTTAAATACACGTACAATAGTTTTAACTGAATCACTGGTTCTACCTCTACGTGTTGTTCAGCAACTATTCTATGATTGACAACATTCAGACAGTGGCAGGAGGGGATGTTTAACAAACGGCACCAAATTTAATGAAATATCATGAACTAAAATGTTTCTTAGCGTTTTGAACTGACAGCAGAAGACACTCATGCCCTGATTTAACTAGACAATGCAGCTTTTAGCGGGCTAATTTAAGGAGAGTTTTTAATGGATTTTCAGTTTCTGTGCAACTTTGATTACTTTTGGTACCTCAGCAAACTTCTACTAAAACTACTAATTTGAGTAAGGGAGACTGGGGACGGTTGCAACAATTCTTCAGTTGGAAACATCTACTGCTGCATTTAGTGAAAAAAATAGTTTTGAAGGTATGAAAGTATTTTTTTCATGAGTTGTATTTTTTGTCATACTGTCCTGACTTTTCACAACTTTCATAGTTTGAATCACAGTTGATGCAGAACACAGCAGAATGTGTCGTGGTCAGTGTGTCTAGCACATGATGTTCTGTCATGGCTGATGGGGTGGGGAAAGGTTGCTGCAACAAGTTTTTATAACTATGCCCAAGCTCAGCAGTCATATCAAAACAGAATAAATGATACTAAAATATTAAGGTATAAATAAATCACTATATATATATGTACATATAAAAATGTACCTAAATTTAATGTTTTTTTTTTTTTTTTTTTTTACAGGCTGCAACCATTCCTGATGTGTATTGCAACTGTCCCCAGGGTTTGGGTCAGTTGCAACATCTGAATTTTTCCTTTTTGAATAAATACTGTGAATAATACGACATATAAAATCACGTTGAAATGGTACAGGTAATTAGCAGACTGATGTAAGTTAAAAAGTTTGGTCTACTCCAAATAGTCCCGAGTAGAAATGCAAAAAGTGTTTCAACCGTTTGGAGTCTCTAATATTCATCCACTCTAAGATCTGACACGAGTTTCCAGACAGCATCACTCCAGCTCACTTAGAAACTCTTAGAAACTCTCTTAGTAAGACAGATTTGTAGCAAGAGACTTTGAGCCTGTCTTCACCTGAGAGGAGCCCAGAGTCTGACAGATAACCTGGGTCTCCCCTGAAGCAGCAGCATCAGCAGCGTCGGAAAAGAGCGACAGGGGGATACGGGGCTGTTAAGAGGACATGAACATTTTCATGCGGAAGTGAGGAGTCATCATTGCTTCGTCAGGGAGTCTTGAGACGGTGCTTTCAAAGTCAGGCTTGACGTCTGATGTGCCAGGAAAGAAAACATGTCCTCTGAGGTGACACAGAACTTTTCATAGAGGCAGGTACAGATCCCTGTTCACATAAATAAGTCACTACTTCAGAAAATGGGTCGTGGTGTAAATAGCTGAGGTACTGGCTGTATCTCATAGTTAAGTAGTCAGTTTAGTTTTACTTGTGCAGCATAATTCAGTCATTGCATTTAGTCCTTGTTGTAAAGCAGTTTGTAACTTGTAACAAGTTCTCCTGAAAGCGGAAAATTGCTATAAATTAAGCAGGATGAAGGGGTTCATATTATGTTTGACGAAACATTACGATTGGGGAAAATGCTTTGACTCAAGCAGCTGTAAACACGTGTGGCCCCAGCGTCTCTGAAGCAGACCCCATTTTGGGATTTTCATAAATCATTCTGTCCGGTTTTCTGAGAGTAGCGCAGTGGAAGTGATGTGACAAAAACACCGACGCTAATGAGCTCATTAACAAGGAGGGTGCTCAGCTTAAATTAAGACAAATGGACTTTTCTTGATCGTTTCACCCTTGTGAAGAGAGTGGAGTGAAGTGAACAGCCAGGCTGCTTTGAAGTTGGGAACAGACTTTGTTTTTTAAAGCTGCAGTAGCCCACATTTTTTATGTTGACAGATGTAATGGTTGTTGCTTGATGAGCCCACAGAACATTACCACCTGACTCCGCGGCTCAGCTCTGACTATGCAGAGTGTTTAAGTGTCTTTAGTGTCATTTCCAGCAGCAGCAGCAGCAGCTCTGACAAAGCTGTGAAAAACCCACTGTGCAAAAGTTAGCAACCAGCTGGTGAACATAGTGAAACATTTATCAGCTAATGAGCCAGATTGTGCTCTCCGGGGTTGGTGGAGACCAAATGAGAGCTAAGAGGGAAGTCAACGTTGCGCTCACACTTGTCAAGCGGCTCCAAATAAATGTGTTTGTGTGTGGGTGTGTGTGTGTGTGTGTGTTGGATGTGTAAATAATAATGTAAATAACTGTTTGCTAACATGTTAGCTATAACAACCTTTTAAACTAATAATATGCCAGATGCTGTGTTTACAGCCTTCAGGTGGCCAAAAATCAATTAATGAAGCTTTAAGGATTTGGTTGAATACTCTGCTGTGTATTGTTCAGAGATTTTTGTTCTTATTCTTTGTCTTTTGTGGTTATTTTCAAAAAAGAAAGTCCAATCTATAGAGCTGTGAAGTGGGAGGAGCTATTCCATTCATTTTTCCCATAGACAGTTATAGCACTTCTACAGTTTAGATCAGCATGAAACTCTCCTGGTTCAAAACATCAAGAACTCTGTTTAAAAATATCTGCTTCTTTGATACAAAGACGAAGGTACAAGCTAGTGTAGATAAAAACTTTGGCTTAGATGTTAACTACAACTCCCAGGGGGCCTTTTGGCAAGAAACAACAGATCAAAGAGCTTAGAAATCTGTTACAGAAAGTAAGCTACAGATCACAGTGTTGAGAAACTCACTTAATCACTTCACTATTAAATTCTTAAATGTGATGGGAGACCGACTGAATCCCAGGTTTTTATGTTCAGGATATCATATAAAGAAAATACTGAAATAGGAATACAGAATGTAAAAAAAACTCTGTGCATGTTCATTTTCATGTAACTTTTCATAGTGCTATCAGTCTATGAATTGTTCCACATAGTGCTGGTGGCAATCTGCAGGCAGAACAGGGGGAGGTGACAGGTTTGAGAGAGATCTGAGGAGGAAGGTGATAGTTTCAGCTTCAACATCTGCTTCTACATACTGTATAACAGCTCAGTACAACAGTGACAGTCAAAAGCTGACACAGGTAGCCTGATGCTTTACTCAGGCCTAAGATGAGACATGAAATCCAAAGTCTTAAACAAGTTCTGGCTCCAATAAATCCCAGAGTCAGTTGCAACACACAGACGGTATGATCACAATTTGGTGTAAACAGAATAAAATCATGAATATGTTGTTGCTGAACGGGCCAGCTTTTCATTATATGCAATAAAATCTGCTAAGGAGACAGATCGGAGTCTAGGTGACAGTTGTTATATATGCAGCTGGCATTTTCCTCCAATTATCCGCTCCTGCTGAGAAAAAGCTCTTGGTCTCTCTCCACGTCTGTTTCTCACATAATCAGACAAACTGGTGTTAAAACAGATCAGTGGGGATTTGTCATGTTAGTTTCCAAAGACGGGGATTTCAACACTAATACACATAACTGGTCTATAATCTGTATGGGTGTGAAAGGGAACACACACACACACACACACACACACACACACACACACACACACACACACACACACACACACACACACACACACACACGCATGCACCACGCACACACACACACACACACAATACTGATGAAATAATCTTTTAATGACTGTACCTTTAGTGTTTTTCCATGGTAGAAAAGTGAATGGTGGTTAATGGAGACTCTGTGTGTCCCAGCTCTCTCATTAACCTTCATCTCTCTGTCCTGTCAATTAGCAGACTGAGCTGCACTGCCTCACTGTGCCACCGCAGCATAATAATTGATGACAAAAATGCACCACTCTCCGCCTCCAGAGGTGTGAAATAAATGAGTACATTTACTTATCTGCCGCACCTGAGCACAGTTTTTAGGCACCTGTGTTTGTGTGTTTTCAGATTTGTTTGACTTTTACTTTCACACAGAGAAAAATGATGAATTTTGAATTACTTGCGGCAGTGATACTCAGGCTGCAGATCGAAATTTCACATTAAATATCTAAGGACGCTCTCGAAATATTGGTGTTGTTGGTATAAAACTTCTCATGTCTCCAGAAATTTTAAAGCTGCATGTAGAAATATTTCCATTAACGACTGATCTGTCAGTCATTTATTGTTTAATTATTCAGACTCTAAATACTGTTGTAATGTCAAATAATGGCCATCATGATTCTTGTGGGCCCAGAGCGTCGTCTTTAAAATCCAAACATATTCAATTTCTAATGATATATGACAAAGAAAGACAGTACATCCGCACATTTCATTTCAGGAACCCAATGTTTGCCTTTTTTGTTTGAAAACATAACTGAAACGCTTAATTGATATGTTGCAGATTATTTTTCTGTCAATCGGTTTAACAGTTGATTGACTCATCATCTGATCAAGAGTCGAAAACTCAAAGATATTCAGTTAACAGTGATATAGAGCGAGCGAGAAAAGCTGGAGCGAGCAAACACATCCCATATTTGCTTAATAAATGACAGAATTGTTCTCCTAATCACTGATTTTCTATTGATTGACTAAAGTTCTGCCAGTGATAACGTTCTATTAATTAACTGACTCAGCATAGTTTCAGCACACGAAAATCCTTTTGGGGAACTCTGAGAAACGGCCGTGTTTCAGCTCAGTGATTTTACTTTAGACAACAGATTTAAAGCATTTTCTCAGAACAGGAAAAACGAACAAAGGAGTGTTATTATATGCAAATCAGGAGCATGACTACAGCAAACCAACATTAGATGAAAAACTAACACCTGAACACTGACTCTGAATTTATTCAAACAGACCAGATTTTGATCCTGACATTTGGGGTTAAAACCATCAACGCTGACAAAGGTAATGCGGCAATCACCTCAAAACCATCAGCGGTGGGTAGAACATGATGAATAATAAAAGTGCTTATGAAAAATATCTGTTAAAATTTCACCTTTAAAATCTGCATAAAAATTAATTTCAGAGATTGTCATCTAACAGCAGTAATGAGATGTAGCCAGCTTTACACCTAATACAGTGAGAGCATTTATTTTGATGACTCTACAGGAGCAAGGAAACTTTTTAAAATGACTTCATTAACTTCCCCTCTGTCTGTGTGTGTGTGTGTATGTGTGTGTCCTCCAGTGTGTACATGAATGAGAATAGTTTATCTAACAGCCAGCCGAGCAATCAGTAGCTGCTCATTATCATTCTGTGTGTGTGTGTGTGTGTGTGTGTGTGTGTGTGTGTGTGTGTGTGTGTGTGTGTGTGTGTGTGTGTGTGTGTGTGTGTGTGTCTGAGCTCGACCACATGTACGTACCCATCAGGAAGATGACCTTTGGTTTCCTCTGTTCTGTACTATAACCTGTCAGAGGAGAGAAAATCAGAGTTTAACATGCAGAGCCGATCAGCACACACGGAGCATCATGTACATGAATACACATATACACACACACACACACACACACACACACACACACACACTTTTCACTTATTATTCGGATGCACCGATACATAACGTCCCATAGGTGCTCAACTGGATTTAGGACAGGGGAAGGTGAGGGCCAGTCAATGGCATCAACGCCTTCGTCATCCAGGAGCTGCCTACACACTCTGGCCACATGAGGCCGGGCGTTGTCCTGCTCCAGGAGGAACCCAGGGCCCCCTGCACCAGCGTAAGGTCTGCACCGCTGGCTGTGACATAGAGGTCTGTGAGACCCACCAAGGATATGCCTCCCCAGACCATGACCCACCGCCAACCGGTCATGCTGGATGATGTGACAGGCAGCGTAACGTTCACCACGGCGTCTCCAGACTCTTTCAAGCCTGTCACATGTGCTCAGTGTGAAGAGAACAGGACGCCAATGGCGGACCTGCCAATTCTGGTGTTCTCTGGCGAATGCCAATCAAGCTGCACGGTGCTGGTCTGTGAGCACAGGTCCCACTAGAGGACGTGGGGCCCTCATGCCTCCCTCATGGAGTCTGTTTCTTACAGTTTGGTCAGAAACATGTACACCAGGAGCCTGCTGGAGGTCATGTTGTAGAGCTCTGGCAGTGTCCTCCTGTTCCTCCTCACACAAAGGAGCAGGTAGCGGTCCTGCTGCTGGGTTGATGCCCTTCTACGGCTCTGTCCAGCTCTCCTCGTGTAACGGGCGTCTCCTGGTGGTCTCCTCCATGCTCTTTAGACTGTGCTGGGAGACACAGCAAACCTTCCTGCGACCGCACGTATGGATGTGCCATCCCGGAGGAGCTGGACTACCTGTGCGACCTGATCGGGGCTGCAGGTACCGCCTCATGCTACCAGTACTGACAAGGACACGAGCAAAACACAAAACTAGAGAAGACTCAGTCAGGAAGGATCAGGAGAGAGCAACTGTCTGTGGCCACCACATGTAAAACCATTCGCTTTCCGGGGTTTGTCTTTCTTTTGCCTCTCCATTGCACCTGTTGTCACTTTCATTTGCATCAGAGCAGGTGAAACTGATTCACAATCACTTGTTGCTTCCTAAATGGACAGATTGATATCCATGACGTTTAACTGACTTGGTGTCATACTGTGATGATTAAGTGTTCACCTTAATTTTCTTGAGCAGTGTACATTCACTGATAACAATTAACACATAAACATACAGTAGTCACATTCAATCTAATGAATTAAGACTGCAACACTGGTTAATGTGCCTCTGCAGCTACAGGGAGCAGGACTGATGTGAGCAATTTCAATTCATGAAGGATATAAAACAAATTATTATAAAAGATTAGTGAACAACATATGATGATGATTATGATGAACATATCTACTGTTTAATGATGGAAGCTTTTCAGTTGCAGTTTCAATGAAAATTAAATTAGTCTCAAATATCAACATTAGTTGACATAATAAAAATAACATCCAATAAAGCTTCTGTAATAATCTGTACTGAACTATAATCAAACGTGTTTTGCTTTTCTTCGTCATATATGATTTTTAAACTGAATATTTTTGAATATGAATAAATGTAATATCTTTTGGACTCTTCATTGACTAAAAGAAGTAATCTGAGTACATCTTGGGAAACTATACTGGGCACCACTCTCACCGCACCACATTATTTTCTGACATTTTATAGAGAAACAGTCGATTAATCTATAATCAAACTGATCGTTATCTGCAGCTCCATTATGGACTAATACCTCCTGTATTTACTACTTCTCCTTTTGTTAACTCACACACATATTAAGCATCTCTGTAGTATAATATCTAGTTATTTATTGGCAGATGTATATGCTAAAATCTAAACATCAGCATTTAAATGTGTGTTATCCTGCAGGCGAACTTGCAGTTTTAACTTGCATTGCTTAGCACAAAAGGTTAAGCCAATAACTGTCAGTTTCTCCTTCTAATTTACATTTAGATTAAATTTCCTGCTGTATACACTCGCTCAGATAGATATTTCCAGGAAAACTCACAGGAAGTGTTTTTCCAGCTGTGGCAGCAATTTCTTTAGGAGAAACAGAGACTGTATCACAGAATAAATACAGTCTGAACGATATGAACGATGTACTAATCTCCATAGATGTACACAGACATGTGGCATCTTTTTTTTTATACTCACAGTATACTACATCATTTTAGCAAATACATTTGTCTTCATTGATTATTTGATTAAATTAGCTTTATGAAGACAGTGTATTCACTTTAAAGATAACGTGTATAATATAAATTATTATTATTATTATTATTATTACACTATGGCATTTAATGCCAAGGGTTACCTTAACATAATAATGATAACAGCAGTGTTAGCAATAATTATACCACTAATACATTAATAATGTGTATTCATTTATTCATTTAGTCCAGAGGGGGAAAATTACCCAAATATGGTCAAGGGGTGAAGGCTTGAGCCACTTGTGTCTGTGCTGATCTTCAGTGTAAGAAAAGTAATGTGCTTAATTATTTCTACAGAAACAATTAGATAATTAATATCTTATTCGATTGACAGAAGAAAAGGGGCACCTGTTTTGCTAATCAGTTGTTTAAGTAAAAATTGTTGCTTTTCTCTGTTTTACCTTATTGTCAAATGAAAATCTGTGTGACACAGTAAGACATTTGAGGACATCACCTTGTTCTCTGACAGGTTGTAATGGCCATTTTTCAGCATCTTTTGGCATTTAATCGACTAATGCTTGATTGATTAATCAAAAACATAATCGATAATGAGAATAATCGTTGGTCGCAGCTCTAAACAGTAATTACACAACATGTGGACCAGTGGAGGCCAATCAAAGGTCACCGGTGACCACACCTGACATCAGAGTTGAACTCGGACCTGTGAGGAGGAGAGCGTGCCGTTCTTCTCTGTATTTCATGTTTTATCCAAATCTGCTGGCCTACATGTCGACTAAACACAGGGTTTGGTCTCCTTTAATCAGACAGGTGTCCTCCTCCTCCTCCTCCTCCTCCTCCTCCTCCTCCTCTCTGTCCTCTGCTGTTAGCTGACGAGATAAACATCAGGTCCAACTGATGACAATGAAGCTACAGACGAGTCCTCCTCCCCCTCCATTACACAATCAATAATGTTGATGCACAGACATGCTGATAAAACCACGCACACACGCACACATGCACATAGGCACATAGGCAGGCAGCAGGGAGAGGCTCATTCAGGCATCTGGTGAATAACAGTTACATGACACGTGGCATTTACTCAGATGAAACTGTGTGTGTGTGTGTGTGTGTGTGAGAGATGAAATGCTGTATGGAGTGGGCTGCTAGTTTATGAAAGAAGGCATAAGAAAGGATAAATGTGTGACTGCTTATATGTAAAAGCTTTGGTGATGAGATAAGGTGTAGTGTGTGTGTGTTACAGAAGAAAGATGGAGAGTGTTTGATTTTCTCGTCTTTTGACTGTTTGTACAGACAATCGATAAAAATCATTATTTCATCAACTCACTGTCTGCAGCTCCTTCAGCATACCCAATTTCTTCCTCCTCTTCAACCTGGAAAGACACGAGAGACTCACATGAACAACCAATGATTCTCTTTAATACCAATTAATTTGCCAATTATTTAGCTCGGATTTGCATATTTCCTCAGGCCAGTCAAGTGCTACCACACCAACTGGGAAAACCATTTCTTAACGGACCAGTTTCACAAAGATAGACTGACTATGACTTAGATCTAATGAACAGTCAGACTTCAGACAGACATCTCCATTCATCCACTGCTCAAAGCTGTCTAGCTCTTGTCTCACTACATGGACTAATTCACCATGATTTCTGGTTAAGTTAAGTTTCTGCTTCTGAGCCCAGAAAGCCCGTTTGATAATCCATCCATGAACAGACTAGTCTAAATTTTAAAATATCTTTGTGAAACCAGACCTTGGCCTTGTGCATGTTGGCATCGTCATGTTGAAGGGCCTTACTCAGACTGTTGACACAAAGTTGGAAGGACGCTGTCTTTTAAAACATAATTGTATTCTGTAGCATTATAACCAGAAGAATGGGGCGTCCACATATTTTTCGGCGATATAACATTGTGAAAATGAAACAAAGGAAATTGAAATAGAAACACAAAGAAAAAGAGAGTCACGGTATTTGGCAAAAGAGCGTAGGAAAAACAAAGACCAAGACAGAGAGGAAGATAGAAAAGAAGATGAAAGAGTGTTTGAGAAAGAGAGAATAAGTGCTGAGTAAACCCTCAGTCTCCCTGGAGCAAACACATGGTCTGAGTCTGGAGGAAGACTGAAACTCCCAGCAGCCTCGTTCATTGAAAGATGATTACATTCACAAACACATGTCACAGTCAAACAGGGGCAGAAAAATCGGAAGAGAGACGTTTTCCTCTTAGTTTAATCTGTTTCCAGAGGAAATCTGATTCATTTGATTCAAGAACACATCAACTAAATTCAGATATTTGAGACAATTTCCAAAAATAATCCCCAAAGTCTCAGTGCTGCAGGTTTCCATGGTTATCCCCCTCAGCTTCGGCCATCTGCATCATCCTGGCACAAATGACCTTCTAATGACTGGAGTTGTAGCATTAAAAAATAATTTTATGATCTAAATGTCTGATCACAGCAGAAACAGGCAAATGTGTGAAGCCTCAGTGGCTGATATTTAAAAAAAAAAGAAAAAAAAAAGCACAAAATAAATGTTCTCATCTTTGTGAAGTATGTGTGTGCACAGAGGAGGATAATATTCAGAGCCCCAAGAGAGACATTCACCCTAATCATCATTTAATATAAGCATTGTTTTGTAATAAATTTACAGAAAATTTCCTGAATTGAGATTTGATCCCTTACATTATTTAAAGCTGCTAAAATCAATATTTTCATATTAAGTGGATTAAACAACTACATGTAATGTGCAAGGTTTTGCTTGTAGTGTAGAGTTATGACCTGAATCTGCAGTTTTCTTCAGCTCTATGTATCAGTTATTAATATTTTAACTCAAACTTGAATTGATTGATTTTTTTGGCCACTTGGGGGCAGTGCAAAAAGCTGTAAACACAACATATCATCACTTAATAAAGTTGATGTGGTGAATGAAGCAGTTGTTTATTTACACATCCAGCAGATACAGAGCAAGTCGCTAACTCTCTCTGTCGTAGCAGGTAAAAAACCAAAACAATGAGATGAAAGAAGCTAAAAAATCTCAGTAGAACTGAGGGGAACTGCAGAGTTGCGTGTTGATTATTTGAGGGTTTGACACCTTTCACATCACATATTTGACACATTTGTTAATATAAAAATATTGATCAGTGCTGGTTTAACTTATTCCCTATAATTAATCATTTGCACCCTTAAAGGTCCCATATTGTATAAAGTGAGATGTCTGTGCCTTCTTTGATTATAGATCAGGTCTATGTTCTAAAAACTATCAAAGCCTCAGTCCACAGAGAAACGCACACAGCCTGTATTCAGAAACTGAGCCTTAAAACCAGCTGTCAGGACTTCTGTAACTTTGTGATGTCACAACAAAGCAGTCACCATCCTCATCCATGCCCCAAGCCCCGCCCACCTGGACCCACCCTCCAACCTTGCGGGATTTGGTTTCTCTGAGTGTTAACGTGATATCTGCTATGTTTTTATTCAATCACTCAGAAAACAGTCAGCCAATCAGAAGAGAGCCTCAGAGCCTCCTCTCTTCTGATTGGCTCACCGACCTGTTGTCATCCTGTATCATCAAAGATAATATGGAAAAACAATCTGTCATCTCATTACATAACAGTGCCTAAAGGATGTTAATCATAACAGCCAAATCCCAAAGTACAATACATACTGTGCATGTATTTGAGTATCACAATAAAACTGTATTACTGTAAATACAACAGCTCCATAGCATGAAGGCAAATGAAATGAAGGTGATAACTTACTATTACTAATTTGACAGAATGCATTAAACAAATTAACGATACAAGTCACTGAATGAAGTGAGCAAAACAAATTTTTGTACAGAATGGATGATTTAATAATTTGAATGAATGATGTGTAAATTCATTTGAGACAATCAATTTACGCCTAATGGACTCTGTAGTCAAGTGCTGTCTCATTTCTGTTCGAAAAATGACGAGGCAAAGAGAGTTTCAAATTAAAATGTTAATGGATCTTTTAAATGGCAAACACCAATTTATGGGAGTAGAGAGGGAATATTAAGAGCACAGATTAGGTTTTCCATTTTTTGAGTCTCTCACCGGGACATAAAACTTGAATGTTGCTGCATCACCCAACACAGCTTGCAACATTATGATGTTTGTTGGCAGCAACTATTCAAATTGTGCAACACGTTTACAAAAATCTAACTAGGCATCTATTATCTCTACAGGCAGGTCTGAGGCAAACAGCTATCGGAGCGGAGACCAAACAATAGGCTGCATTATGCACTTCATCGAGAATGTGTGAAAACTGAGCATCCGACTTCACATTTGAGAGAGAAACATCTAATGTGCACATAAATATAGCGTGAAATGTAATTTAACTGAATTGTTTTTATATTTCTCAAAGCCACAAAGTATTATGTACACATCCAAATATTATATCAGGTGCTCTGGCAACAACAATATCATGAAAAAGATGTCCGCCCACTGAGGAGGTGGACTACACGACAAAAGTGAGTACACCCCTGCAATATCACAAAAATGATTGAAGATTGTGTGATTTGACAGTGTACAGTATTGGATCTTATGTATTATTAAAAACAGAGAGGTTAGATAGACTACATTGAAAATACAGGCCCCAAAGTACAACATCAATGCACTTAAAGTGATTATACCTAATTTACAATTACGGCCAATTGCATGAACGAGGTGATAAAATAACCTGTGAACACCACAGCTTCCTCAGTTTTGGCCTGGGTTGTGTTTAATACCCTTTTTACACCAAAATGAGCGGGTATAAACGTGGGTAAACCTGCTAATCAAAGCTGGTTTTCCACTGCAAGGAGTGATGTCATCACATGCACTTACAGAGCACACACGCAGACGCAGGGGAGAAGGACTGAGCCGCTAGCCGCCGTGCAAACTGGTAAACTGTCACGTCTCAACTCTGGAGCCTCCGTGTGAGACGATTCGAACAGTGATTGTGTGTTTTTTAAAACTTATTTCAGGGCTGCAGCTCACTCTGTCATCCTGGAGCGCAGTGTAGCCGCAGTGTTTGTGGTTGAACAGCACCGTGCTGGGCAGGTGACAGGTGTGTCTACAGTGTCTGTGCTGTGGAAGATGTAACAGCAGGAAAAGGGGTGAAAATCAGCCGGTTCACCCGGGTGTTGTGTTTACATCAATGCCGACTGGAGCTGGAGCCATTAAATACCCACATCTACTGCAGAGTCATTCATGCCAATTGTACCCTTTTCAATTGCCACAAAAGCCCCAATGTTAGTAGGTCTTAGCGGGTTTTTTGACCAGTGGAAAAGGGGCTTAATGCAACATGGCTCCACATGGTGAGGAGAAACCAGATTGTGAGACTTCATAAAGATGGGAGAGGGTACAAGAGCCTAAGTTTGCTACTGAATGTAAGCTGAAACAGCAGCAGCAGTGGTGAGGAAGAGGAGAACAGGAAGAACCTTAATAACAGAAGGTGCAGTCGCTGTCCTTGAAAAATGACTATGTAATCTGCTATTTATGCAGCCTTGCTTTGAAAAAGACATGTTTGCTTCTGACTTGGCACAAGGATTATGTGTGTAAGTTGGTGTTTCAGTGACTGATCAGACGGTGCAAAAGACATTTTTTTGGAGTCAGCCTCCACCGGTGACGTCCGTGGCAACCGTTTCTCACAAAACTGCACAAAAGCATGAATAAACTTTGCCAAAGAACGTGAAAAGACGCCCGATGAATGATGGCAGCAACACATTCTTCTGTCAGATGAAACCAAAATAAATTTGTTTGGATCAACTGCGGTTCAGCATGTTTTTGTGTGGACCCAGCCAGGACTACCACAGTGACTGCATAGCACCGACCATGAATCATGGAGGTGGGAGTGTGCTGATATGGAGCTGCATAAGTGCAAAAGGTGTAGGGCAGATGACATTTATAGATGGCATTATGAATGCAAATTTGTATTCCCAAATACTGAATGAAAAGATGACTCCCACTCTCCAGAAGCTTGACAAGAGAGGAATTTTTCCAACATGACAGTGATCGCAAACACAGAGTTTTTAAAGAAGAAAAAAGTGAAAACTATGACTAAGTATGTCTCCTGACTTGAATCCAGTGTATTCTAAAGCAAAAGATCAAGCAACAAATCCCCTCCAGCAAACAGCAGCTGAAAAGAATCATCCGTGACGAACGGCGGAACAACAACAGATATGCGTAAGACTCCATGCCCAGGAGCATTGAATCTGTCATCAGAAATAAAGGCAGACATACAAAATGTAGAAAAATTAAATTATTGAATCTCACTGCTGAAGGGTTCTGAAGGGTTTACTCACTTTTGTTGCAGTTTGTTTGTTTTTTGTTTGTTTGCAGAATGACTAATTCAACTATAAGGAAAGGTCCAAACATTTATTTTTCTCAAATTAAATGACTTCATTCTCCTTGGGCTTTGGGTTAAAAACAAATAGACGGACAATAACTTAACTTTTTAACGATATTGACCAGGATTGGCAACATAGCTGGCAACAGCTTTAGGATGCCAATGTCAGTCTGTCGGTTCCCTTTTTAGTCAATCATCCACCATTTTAGTCCAGAATGAAATATCTCAACAACTATTGGATGGTCTGCCATGAAATTTTTCTATGGATATTCAGAGTCTCCAGAGGATTCATTTTAATGACGTTTGTTGCTCCCTGACTTTTCCTATAGTGTCACCAGCAGGTTCACATTTTTGCTTCTTATTGAAACATCTCTACAGCTATCGGCTGGACTGCTGCTGTGAAATTTGATTCACACGCTCATGGTCCCCAGAGGATGCAATGTAATAACTTTCAGCCTGTGCTTTAAATCTAGTGCCATTCTCTGGTCAAAGGTTCACGGTATCAAACACAAGTCAAAAAGCCGTCACATTCAGTAGTGCTAACATGCTAAATGAACACAGTGACCTTGGTAAACATTTTGTCTGCTAAACATCAGCATGTTAACATTGTTCACTGTGAGCCTTTATCACAAGTATGGCTGTAGACTCTATTATTCACTGTCAGAGTCATTCACAGTTTAACTTAACAAGAAAGTGGAAAAAACTAACAAACACTCAGTAACATAATGTAGCAGCTGATGATAAATCATCAATGAAATGGCTCAACAAAAAGAGGCCAAACAAGATTAGAAATAAGTCTGTTAAAATCCCTTTTTCAGCACGACGAGATATATTACTCAGGATATATATCTGTCCAATCAATAATCAAGTTTCAGTGTCGACTGGAGCTATGCTGCTTGAAACACATATTTCTCTTCTCGTCCTCATACTCTGCCCAACCACTGAATTGTTTTTGTATTTTATGGAGCAATTTGGAGAGATGTAGTGAGATCCAGCTGACTGTCATCATCTGCAGACTGATGAGGAAGAAAAGAAAGATGGAAGCCGAAGAAAAATGATCTCCCGTGACATTTTCATTTGTCGCCAGCTCTTAACTCACATTGTTCTGATAATGGCTGTGTTTCTGTCTGGGTCAATGTGGAGCTGCAGTTATACACAATAGGAGAACGGTAGAGGAGCAGAACAAAGTGAAGCGGAGCTCTGTTAGAGTTAAATGCCGTCAGTGTGGGGGAGGGCTGGGTGCCAACAGAGAGCCTTGGCATGTGGGTACACCAACTGGTGTGATGACTCAGAGAGAAACACATCACTAGCACACATTGCTTACACGTGATGGAGGCACACACAACACACACACACACACACACACACACACACACACACAAATAAAACTGTTTTTCTTCATTCCTGGGAAGTTGATACTGTATACTGGTGATGAACACATGAACAGTCATAAACACACACTCCTACACAAACATCCCAAAACAACACCTAAAGTCTCCATCCATGTTCGCAGCTCAGTGATGCTGTAATGCTCATTTAACACCAAGGAATGAAACTGCTGATGGATACTGGGGAGACAACTTTGCTTTTCTTACATCTTTATCACTTCATCACTAAGGGAGTCTCTTGCAATATGGATAAACTCTTCTGGGTGTATGAATATTTTATAACTCCGCTGAACACTGTAGATGATGAAATGTTTCCAATTTTTTTTCCTGCAAATTAACTGTAGCGGCAGCTCTCTGAGCTTGTGTTTACACGCAGATGTGCTTTGAGCATAATGCTAACATCAGCGTGCTAACATGCTGATAACTTGCAGATATTTAGCATTTAGATATTTTGCTGATTTTGTTAGTGTGCTAATATGTTATTTAGCACTTAATGCTGCGTTCACATCATATTGAGTTGGAGATATTGCACCACTTCTGGCAGTTACATCAAAATAAAATCCACATTAACTCTAGTACGATCCATTCAGATAATTTTTATAACGCTAATTTAAGCTCTTAATCTGGTGCGAGTACGAGCAGTGGGAGCTGGCTAGCTGTGGGGCTAACCACCTCAGAATAATCATGTGTGAATGGATGTTTTTTTCCTGTTCTTCCCATTGTGCTGCAGCTTAAACACAAAGTACACCTGAAGCTGATGGAAATGTCATTAGTTTTGCAGGTATTTAGTCCTAAATGAAAGTATTTGGTGGTAAATCAAAAAGCTATTACAGTACAATTCATTCATGAATATGTGTAGCAAATTTCACAGCAATCCATCCAACATTCATGATATTTCACACAAAAAAAAAAAACAACACAAATATCAACCTTGTGGTGGCGCTAGAGATAAGACCAAAACATCACCACATTCGTGATCTGGAGAACATGAATGTTCGTCCCAAATTTCATGGCAATCCATTCAACAGATTCTGAGATATTTCAGTCTGAACTGAAGCGATGAAGTGATTCACCAACCAACAGACTGATATTGCTGTTAAATAACCAGATGTATTTCACTAATCCAGTGAACTACCTGGTAAATCAAGGCACTTCATCACATTAATGCAGCACTCCAGTTACCTAATACTGCACCAGTCCAGCTCTTTAAAATGCAGCATTGTCCACAGTGGTTTATTACAATCAGAGATACAACAGAGATAGCTGCTGTACCTTCTCAGTAGTAACAGAACGGCTAAATCTCTACTGACTGACGAATCTGAAATGTCGCAGTACAGACTGCTATATTGGCAAACCCTTAAAAACCACTCACCAGATTCTGAGGTATGTTGTTGTATACAGGTGGAAATAATGCTAGTAGGAAGGTCAGGGGGGGGTTGCCAAAATTAAAACGGTTCACTGTGAGGGAAACATTAATTTGCTCAGTAAATGTCACGTCTGCTAGCCCTTTGGACTTTCAGGTATAATGTCTAAAAAAGTTTGTAAGATAGTGATCAAAATCATCATGAATCATCATTTGCTTGAAATAAATATCAGAGGGAAAACTCACTGGATTTTAGTCATTAGTTTTCAAGGTTTCACATGATCAAGTACATTTTTGGAGTCAAGCGATCAACAGTCATTGGGATCAATACTTGTTAACGTTTGAATCCCGGTCCATCCAGATTGTTGTGGAGATTGAGGCGCATTACTGAAACGCTGGACTAACACCCTCATGTCTACAGCACGGCCTCTCGTGTGACGCTGTTAGCAGCAGCATGAGGTGTCGCTCAGTCCGCATTTCACAAGAATGATTCCTTCGCATGTTCGTCCGGGTGAGTCACCTGTGTGATCTTATCAAATGAGCTGTGGCTGCTGCCCTCGACTCATTAAACCTCAGGACCGCGGTGCGGAACTGTCATGTCTCTCAAAATGAGCCTGGAGACGCTCTTGTGGGCTGAAGAGCCCTCGTCATCATCATCATCAGCACACGGAAAGCAGCACAAAGCAGCAGTATGATTGAAGCTTGTTTGAACTAATCGTGTAAGTGGCTCTTTCGTTTACTGAGGCAGAGTTCAGATTTAGACGGTTTATAACTTCCTCAATTAGAAAGTAGTTTTTATTGAGGCTTTTTGCCAAATACTGCCCTTCCAGCAGAGCTTGGGAGCAACGTGAAGATGAAAGCAATTACAAGGAATAATGTATTTAGTTATAATGTGAGTTAATCATTCATCAAGTGAACAGCGACAGATGGATTCACTTTCCCAATGCTATGGTCAAGGTTTGGTTAGGTTTAGGGAAAAAACGTTGAAATAAAGTTGAAATAAAGTTGAAATAAGAATTTAAAGACTAAAGGGCCTTTGTCGTCATGGTTACGATAATAAACACTGACTTGTCGGTTTGAAATGAAGTCAAAATGGAAATGAACAACAGTCTCCCATGTTAAAGTCCAATGTTTTGTCGACCTCCCAATGCAGGCTTTGCGTCACCTGACGTCCTCCTTTGCTCCTGTCATATACTCACTACGGCCACTAGAGGGGTTTATCACTTGAATGTAAACAAAAGGGGTGGGATACTGGAATACCTTATATTACTTCGTCTTGTGATGCACTGGCACTAAATATCTATATTTTTACTAGAAAGATTTCAAAGCCACAAAGAAGAAAAGTGAGTCAGAAACACAAGCTATATCGGCTGTAGATCTCATGCTCTCATCAGGATCACGCTGGAGGTGGTGGAAAGTAAGAAATAATTGGAGAAAAATGTCCATGAGATTTGACACCAGAGCCCCAAAATAGCCGCTCTGCCCTTCTGTCTCCCTCCTCTGCCACCTTCTGTGGATCAGCACGCTAACAAAATACAGCTCCGTCTCATATCTGAGGCCACAAATATGGAATGACAAGGTTGCACAGCGTCTTTGTTCCACTTCACAGAAAAGATAGTCACAGCTCGCCACGGGAAGAGCTGCACGGGGACGTCTTCAGTGAGCCGGCTGCCCCTTTCTGTTTGCACTCCCAATATACTCGAGCTGCTCTGTGGTTTCCTCTACAAGGATTACCACCGCGTCGTATCGACACACCGGGCTTTACCCTCAGTCTTAATGTGTTTGAATGTGTCTGAATAGTGATGAGTAGGTGACATCGGTCAATACTTATGGATCGGCCTCAATTAAAGTTCACTTTTTAACCGGGCATGACTAAGGGTGTTTTATTAGGAAATCACAGTCGGCCATGAAGCGCAGGAAACACCCACTGGGATGTCGGCCGCCAGGTAACAAAGCACCCGACTGTTTGTGAACAGGGCTGGTGAAGGTCAAACAATGTCCTCTCTGTAAACAGTCACACATGGACAAAACATATCAATGTTAAAATGAAGTATGAAGCATAAGAGTATGAAGGTTATGAAGGTGCTTTGACAAGTTAAGTGGACCTACTCTGCAGCATTTATTCCACATTGTTCTTAGGGCTGTCACAATATCAGATTTCACAACACGATCATGACCAATAGAATTCACAATAACTATATTATTGCAATATCTATAGAAAAAAAAATGCTCTTAGTCAAATTTATCTTAAACTTTGTTTATTGTGTGTTTATTGTCTCTTGTTTGGTAAATGAATTAGACTCAAATATGACTCTAGGGAGATGGAGAGTCTGTAACCAACAATTACACTTAACAGTTAGGCCAAGGCCAAACAACTGCCATTTCAATATTATCATATGTGTATTATGAATACAATATCAACATTTTACTTTTTAAATATCAGTTATCATCAATATTGGTATATCGCGGCACCCTTAACTGTGTTACTAGGGTTTTGGCTGATATGTGCTGATCTTCCATTTCCCTGCCACAAGATGCGATAATGCACCAACCCAATGCACTGGATTGGACTCAGTGCCCGAGACATATGTATTTGACTAAACAATCTTTTATTATGATTGTGTTCTGGAGCCTTTGTTTATATCACATGATCTGTCATGCAATTATATATGGCTCAACAGTTGAGATTTAAAGTTCGTTCTTGACCTTTTAAACAGTAGCTGTTCGGAAGTATTGTCCAGATACGGAAGAAACCTGCAATAACTGATTGTTTTTGCCACTTGGGGGCAGCAGAAACTAGTTGCGAACACAACATTGCCATATTGTCACCTTTGGAAGTTGATATTTCGACCTTGTTAGCAAACAGTTGCTTATTTACTCAGCAGTTACAGAGAGGCATCGTTCATTCATTGGAGTTGTGTATTTGGTCTCTACCAATTTTGGTGGATAAAAAAAAAAAAAAGTTCTAAAATTTCTAAACGTTTTAGATAAATATAATTGCATTTTTCATACGAGTTATGCACTTTCAATTCTTTTTAAATTGAAAAAGAACTGGTTTGAGATCAGTATTTGGTTTCAGCTGATACCCTACTATGTAGATGTCAAACTCTGCAATCAAGAGAAAAGTGGAATCCATCCATTTGAAAGAGACAGGAATGGTGCGGTTCAAACGAGAAGACATTAAACCTCTACACTGAAAGACAACAGGAGACGTGTAGTAGCCCATGTAGTAGGTGCTTCCCTCAAAAAGTATCGTAGAATGTTTGTTGATTCAAATCTCTAACCCTGGCCCATGTCACCCTTTTAGATAAACTCCACACATGTGCATGAGTAAAACTGTGGAAAGCGGTCATAAAAAACAGAGTAAATGAAGTATGTGGATATATTATTGAGAAGGATATGGAGAGAAGAAGGAAAAATGATAGCAAATGTTACGGGGGAGGGCTATTTACGCAACTACCAGTGAATTACTGCCAAGCAAAATATCCAAACTTCTCCACTGCTGGGCAGCCAACAGTAAACAGATTCAGTTATCATGAGCAGCTCCCAAGTGTGAATTCAGTGCACTGTATAAATGAAGAGGTGTGCTGCTGACAGAGTGTTTATGCCCTGATATCAGACTGGTTGGAACATTGAAAAAACAATAAAGAGCCTCCATCAGGCAGCAACACTCCCGAGACAAGAAGTAGAGAAGAAAAGCAGAAGCAGAAGGAGGAAGAGAGAGAAGAGCAATTTGTTTCTAGACTCTCGGAGGATGGAAAATGAGACAGAGGTCAGGGTTATGCTTCGCTGCAGCGCAGGATTGTGCGGAGGAATGATGCTCGTCTGCATCCTTCGCCTGAGAGTTCTGAATCTCTGGGCATGTGTCTGGCTGAATCATCCGGCCTTTGAAACGAGTTCACCATTTTCCATTTTTGAAAAGGTAATTTGCAGATTGTCACTTATGTTTTGCAACTACAAAGAAGGGACAGACACGGAGAGAGAGAGAGAGAGAGAGAGAGAGAGTGCAGGACGTGGACTTCATGGGTTTTTTGCTCGTTAGTGATGACTGAAAATTTGATTTCTGTAATGGGATAAAAATGTCACCATGAAAGGACAATAAGATTGTTATTAAGTTACTGCTGATGACAAATCTGGAATAAGGTTGTTATGAAGATGATTGAGGACAACATTAAGATTTGCATCGCAAAAACAAACACAATCCATCAGACTGGAACGCTTTCCATATTTATTCTAATGTTCCTGAAAGCCTCACCAATAGCTCAGTAAGTGAACACTGAGTTCACACTGATGAGCCAAAACATTATGACCATTCACAGGTGAAACAAATAACACTGATTACCTTGTAATTGTGGTGCATATCAAGGTCTGAGATATACACTGAACAAAAATATACACACTAGAAGCTCCCATTTCTTATGAGTTGAAATCAAAGATTTTTTTCCTGCCACACACAAAAGGCCTCTCTCTTTCTCTCAAATCTTCTTCACAAATGTGTTTAAATCCGTGTTGGTGAGAATTTCTCCTCTGCCGAGATAACCTGTCCTCCTCACAGGTGTGACATATCAAGGCGCTGATTACACAGCATGATTACTGCACAGGTGCAGGTGTGCCGTGGGCTGGTCACAGTAAAAAGCTGCTTTAAAAATGCTCCATGGCTGACATGTCTGGTGACTACACAGGTCACGCAAGAACTGGGATGTTTTAAGCTTCCAGGAATTGTGTACACCATGATGCAACATGAGGCGATGGCGGCGGATGAATGGTACGGCGACAGCATGGCCACAGGATCTCGACACGGTATATCTCTGTGTGTGTGTGTGTGTGTGTGTGTGTGTGTGTGTCTGTGTGTATCCACTGTGTTTATAGAAAAACTCTTCTATAAATCTCTTTTATTTCAACTCTGAAATGCCTTGTGTGGTGGTCCCAGTCAGCAGTGGTGATGACAACCTACTGACAGTGGTCCAAGGAGGAACGGTGGTCCTAACTGGCGAGCCATGAAACGTCTATCCTGTCTAGTTAGAACCAATAAAAAGCTACTGTTTCGCAAGTTGAAGAGAATTTTAATGAGGGTTGTATGTGCTCCCAAATCCGGGAGTGACCCTCCACACTCAACAGGTAATAATGAATGGTAATCTTACCTCATCGTACTTGCAAGCAGCATCTGCCAGACTGCTGGTTTCACCCAGTAGACTGAGGTCCAGCTCACTGGGGCCTGAACACAGAAAATACACCACAATCATCAAACTTGACTCAGTTAGGTTTAGAGGAATTGATCAACATTTTGGGTGATACTCTTATTTGGTTACATAGATGTGAAGATGAATGTGTCTCGTGTGTGTGTGTGTGTGTGTGTGCGCGTTAAGTGTGGGGCTAGAGACCACAGGTGATTAGCCTCCTAGTTAGACCCTGTCCTGCATATTATGTTTATATATTACAAAATAATTTCCTCAGTCACATGGCAGGGTCATTTTCAGAGGCATTGGGTTTTTTTTTTTATGAATGACTGAAGCACTACATTTATAAACTACACCAGAGTCAGTGGTAGGTGGTCGGGTGGATGTGTGTGCCTCTGTCAAGGTTCGGAAAGGACTGCGGTTTTCATTCAATGTAAATAAACACGTTCTCTCACTGTGAACCTTTTCTGTATTAAATCAGACCATCTTTCTCTAATAATGCTGTAGTCACTGCAAGTGGATGTTGACCTGCAAGATCAGACACATTGGCAGAAAAGAAATTAAATTTCACTGAAGTATTCACTATCAACATGTTTGTGACCTGTCAAATGTCAATTAACTACATATCCTCTTTATTTTTAATAGAAAATGTCACAGTTATATTTCCTTCAAAACGTTGTGTATAGACATAATTTCTAGGACACAGGGGTTGCCTGGTTGCCTGGCAATGATGGCAAGACTCCAGGAAGCCGCTGGGCTCGGCTGTTGTTTGTCAAGAAACATTTACAGCACATATTCGCCCTGTAAGACCTCAAACTGTTGTTTTTAGATTACATTCTTACATTTGTGTAACAATAGTCTTATTTTTTAATTCGTTGCAAATGAGTGTATTCCCTAATATGTTAAATTATTTCTCACATGAGAAGCAGCAAATCCTCATTTTTAAGAGGCTGGAATAATTATTGAAATTTGACTAAATTTTTTTCAACAGTCACATCTCATGTCTGGAAAATGTCACATAGAACATAGAAAAGGAAAAACATAAGAAATCTTGGATCCGTTTCTGAGCTGACGGCTATAAAAAAGTAATGTTGGTACTGTTAGCTGTCAAGGCCAGTAGTATATGGATTAATGTATGAAGATGAATACTTGTATATATGTATATTGCATGATCTCTTTGCATTACATAGGAGCTAATTTTATCCCTGCACCATGTGCACCACAACAGCACGGAAAGCGACATCTAATTTCCAGATGTAGACACACCGCTGCACATCTGCACTTTGACTTTCAGTCTAAGTGACACTATGCAAAGCAGGGAAACAGAATATCTACAAATCAAGATTCTGAGATTTTAACTCCAGAAATCCCTGAACCTGAAGTGAACCTGAACTTCCTCCTGTCAGAAAGCAGCTGAGGGGTGATGCTGTGATAAATTCTAACACATTGCATCTTCATCCTTTTTCCTCAGTGGAAATGGGTCGTGAATAACACTTCCCCCTGGCAGATCTTTCTTTCCTGCATGCCACAGCCTCCTGATTAGAGAACTGGGTTAGATTCTGTGAGGATGCAGCTTCAAACATTCAGGCAGATTCCAGAGAGACAGCAGCTGTGAATTCCTTCGATGCATTATTTGAAAAAAAAAGAAAATAAACTCAGAATCCACCACATTTACAGAGAAAAACGGCAAACAAAAACAACCCAGTGTACTCTCTACAGTTCACAACTTAAAGAGTCAGCAGCACGTCAGAGTGCATCTCGTCTTCGGCGAGCGAGGGGGGCGAGGTATGACAGCGTGGAGTTTTTCTGTGTAGCTTTTGAGGCCAGTGATGTCAGGTGGCCGAGGCTGCGTTCGTCAGCAGCGCTTCACTTTGGTCCGCACGTGCGGCTGCGATGATCACGGCCTGGGGATGGACCAGGCTGGGGGAGAGAGAGGCAGCAGTGGGAGAAATGTGGCAGATGGACCTGAAGGCAATTTCTCTCAAAGAGTTTGCCGTAACAACAACTGCCAATCTATTTTTAAATTTCACTTGATCTTTCTTGTTTCCTGCAGCTTCTCCTTATACTTTTTCTTTGCGATGTAAAGACATCGCCTGATCGCCGAGAGTTTCACAGAGCAAAAATAGACCTTTTAGTGGTCTTTTCAAATTGCACTCCGCTCAGTATGTTGTTCTTTTTATTCCTGTGTGGAACACCTATTGGGAGGCTCCATTATGGAAAATAATGTCCAATATGTGAAAGAACATCTAGAAAAATGCTCTTTAATGCATCTCAAAGTGCAGCTACATATAGTAAGTGGACTGTCGATGAGGAGCTCTCTCAGCCAATTATGCGCTATATGAGAAAAAGATCAATCTGTGAAGTTCCTCAATTCTACAAGGGTAATATATTATCTTAAGAACTATATAATGATGGTTCAGTAGAAATCAGTGAACATTAAGAGGGTTCAGTGGCTTTTCACAGGAGGTAAGTGATCTTTTCTCAGTTAATGAGAGCCTGAATGTTTCTCGTTTGTTCAAGGATCTATTTTTGAGATTCTGTTGCTCAAGTGGTGTAACTGCAGAGGTTTTTTTTTTTTTAATTTAAAAAATTTTTTTTTTATCACCTTTGTCTGTTTGGTATTTTGGTTGTTTTGTCATGAAGCAGACTGCTCTCAAGTGTGAGGAGAGGAGCTGCAGAAGTGTGTCAGGTAGCTGTCAAGTATAGCACAAGCCAATTTTGATGTCAAAGATGTGCAAACGTGAGCTTCAGTCCTATTATGTGCTTGGCCTTCATCGCTGGATATTTGGATTCTAGATAGAAATCTTTCTTGATGGATGATTTGAGGCTCAATTTCACTTGAATATCAATCCTTCAAGCAAAAGATTGAGTTTAGTGTTATAGTAATGCCACACAAAGAATGTCTCTACATGTCCACCATGAGCTTCCTCTGGATCCTCGCTTATTGTAACTGATTATATCATGGGGCAGCAGCTCTCTTCTGATCAAAACAACTCTGTATCCAAACACCTTTTTCTCCTCCTGAATGATTTTTGAGGTGCTATATGTTCTCTCGTTGTGATTCTGCACCTCCTGACACAAACCTGGGTTTCCTCCTGAGTGAATCTGTTGTGGTGAATCTGCTCTGCAGACTGTTCCCTTCATCACAACATCACCAAAGCAGTTTGCCTTCGCTTTTGCAGAGAAGGAGAACAGGCAATTTGACTGATCGCCTTCATCAAATGCCTTAATGACAGCCAAGATGGCTGAAAACGCTTGGTGAACAAAGCATGGTGTATTGGAGAAAGAGTTATCTGACATATGGGCCACTGTTAGCTTATTGCAGATATAGGTATCTGTGTATTTGTTCGACCAACAAGTAACAAGAATTGCAATTCACCATTACATCGCTCGTCTACCAGAGAATGAGAATGAGTGTTAATTACTGAGCTTTAGTCGTACTGACAGAGGATAATTGTTTCCCCTTGTTTCAAGCAGGTTCTAAATGTGTTGGTCTCTACAGCTGTTAAATAAAACCTCTGCTTGTGCCTTGGAAATAAGTGAAGTTATACCAGAAATCCCTACCATGCTATGCTAAGAGAAGCTGCTGGCTGTAGCCTTATGTTTGACTTGTATTATGAGAGGGTATCAATCTTTTTCTCCATCAGAAAATGATTAAGAATATTTCCCAAAATGTGACACTGTTCCTTTAATAGCCAAATTTGGGGGAACTATGGCAAAAATGTTTGTTTATGTTATGCGTTTGTGGAAAAAAAAAAGGAATATGAAATTATATATAATGATCAGATTTGTCTGTATAAAAACAGATCTACAAAGGAAAAAACATTCAGGATTCCTTTTCCTCAAAAGAAAAAAAAAGTGTTGTACCAAAATGTGCTACAGTTAAAGCAGAGGATACTCCGCAGCTAGTCTGCCTTTACACTTCAAAAGATGTGGGGTTTCTGTGCTGTGTGGCCACATTTACAAGTTACACTTCATCATCCAGAAAAGTAATGGCTGCATTGCAACTGAAACAGGCATATTTTGCCAGCTGAGTTGTGTGCCAGCGGTAATATTTCTTCCTTTCACTAAACCCTTTTATGATCTCTATCACTTATGAAATCCCTGCGGACGTTGACTGATCGTATAGACAGACGTGTGTGTGGCTGTGTCAGTCAGACCTTGACTGAAGGTGAGGAACACTCAGATCTGTCTGGGACATTTTTAAAAATGGTAAATGATGGGGTTTTACATTACACAAACTGGTCGTCTCCGTCACGCCATCTGAGGATCAAAGACTCATTCTAACCTTGTTGATTCTGTTTTTCTCACAAAGCGTGGCTAACCCTGCTTCACTGGTTGCTATGCCAACTCTTGTGGTAACCAGGGAGCTGGTGGGTGATGTTTTTGGTTTTCACTTGTTCTCTCTTCTTGTGTATGTGGACTGTTTTGGAGAAGCCCTTCATCACTGCACACATGCACTGGTAAAGGGAATAAATCCTCTTGGTGCTCTTCATGGTGACTGTAGGTGTTCTGATGCTGGACTCAGAGCTGCTGATTGCATCATGTTTCATCATTATTTGGCCCATAGCCACAGTAACGAATGCCCTCTACTACATTGAATGTATGTGCAAACACACATGTTGCAACATTATAATTTTTTACTTGTTATGACGTCTTAACAAAACCTCTCTTCTGGGAACATTAAATTTGATCCAATGCTGGCTGCCTATTGTAGCCGTGGAACATACACTACCTTTTGCACAGCGGTGGAAGTTTTCAGATCTTTCACTTAAGTAAAAGTAGCAACACCACAGTGCAGAAATACTTGTACAAACAAAAAGGTCTTGCATTCAAAATTTTACTAAAGTCAAAGTACAAAAGTATTTGCATCAAAATATCTTGATTGTAAATGTCTTTTCCTAACCTACAATAATCTGATTATTTTATATATTATTAATCTGAATATGCAAAGTATACAGTTACCAAATAAATATAGCGCAGTAAAAAGTATGTTTGCCTCTGAATTATTGGGGTGTAGAAGTATAATGTGTCATAAAATGGAAATACTCTTTAATAACTATTTGCAGTACTACAAAATAAACAGCAGTGTCTACAGATGACATTCATATACAACTGCACTTACACTGGATAATATTACAGCCCGAATTAGTCGTGTCATCAACATAATGAGAAACACATCTGCAAATTGTTTACTGTCAGTGTTTTTCTGTTTAACTTCCAACAGCAGGGCTTCAACTAATGATTATTTTCATTATCAACTAATCTGTTTTCTCAATTAATTGATATTATTTATCAATAAAATGCCAATTAAAATTTCTAACAGGGTGTCAAGGTGACATCTTCCTACTGCTTGTTATGTATGACCAACAGTTCAAAACCCAAACATATTCAGTTTATTGTCACACACGACAAAGAAAAGCATAAAATCTGCACATTTACACAATTATTCGATTATCAAAAACCTATAATCAATCCACTAATTGTTGAAGCTCCAACATACAACTTTGCCTGGAAACTAAATCATGATTCAGGTTTAGAAAAGTCAGACTTTAAGTAATGTTTTGCTGGTTTTTTAAATGTGTTTTGCCTTAAAACGTCTCTTGAAGTGTCTGTAACTGTTTTATAAAACAAGAGTTCATCTCACCGGCTGCAGGCTCTTTGGAGGGAAACAGCTTGTTGTCCAAAGTCATGCTGATGTCGCAGAAGACCTCCTCTTCATCTCGGTCAGCATCCAACTGAAAGGAATAGAGAAAAAACATTTTAACTTGATCCTCCATCCATTTCTTTAAGTACACGCAACTCAGACATCTCATCCAAACTTTTGATTTCATGCGCTAATGTAATGTATTTACATATATTGAATTTCCATGTATGATATATATGTACATATAAAATCAAAATAACATACATAAAAATTATAAATGAAACCTATGTTATATACTGACATATATGTCTAGCCCATACAAATATGTATGTTTATGTATGTATACTTATATTGTATATATATGTAAATATGTATCCATCCCAAAGGCTGTCCATATATGTTGATATTATACACAGTGGGGGTCCACTTTCCCATGTGAATGTGGATGTGTCAATGCTTTTTTCACTGGGAAATCTGAGTAATATCTTTAAAAAAGGTGATATAGTTTGCAGACAAAGGCTACACAAAAGTCATGACCTTAACCCACAAGATCAGAAGTAAAGCGGACATGCTCGGTCGGAGTTAAGCTGCTGTGACATCCAGAATGAGGCTCATTATAAGATCAAACATAAGAAATGAGCTCAGGCCCTGGGAGCTACACACTTGGGTTATTTTGTATTCAACACACAGCAGAAGCTTTAATAACACTTTAATTAGCCTCTCCCTCTGTCAGTTGGTCTCCGTTAGATTATTCGGCGGTCGGCTGCCTCCCTTTGCACGTACAGTATTGGCTAAATTGGCCATGAAGAATCTGCTTTGTGAATGAAGTAGAAGCAGACTCCTCCTCCCTGATCTGCTCTGTGTCGTCCTTCTGTTCTCATGTGTGCACGCAAAAACGGGTAAAAGTAAACAGACTGGGTGTAATTGTTCTCAGTTTCAGGTGTGTGATTCTCAGCACTAAGCTAAATAAATAAACGAACGGATGTCAGCGGTGCGAGTGGAGGTCAAACAAATGTAAGATAAGGATAACCCACAACCAGCACTTCCTCCTGGGGTTTCCATGGTAACAACCTAAAAAAAGAGGCCGGTCCCCCGAGCCCTCGAGAGCCGTGCGAGTACACCTGCAGAAAAGGAGTGAACGGGATCAAACTGAGGATTCCCTGGGGAGTGTGGCATTCAAAAAACCCATCAGGGTACTCAGAGTACTCACATCTCACCGTCACATCTCACCGTCACATCTCACCATGTCTGGCATCAAGAGCAGAAAAAGTGTCTGTAGTGTCTTTCTAACCTAAATGTGTTCCTACTCCAACAGAGAGGCTCTGTGAAGTCCATTTATTCTTACAGGACGCTGCATGAGAGAGTGTCATTTTTCAAGGACGGATGGGAAAGCTCTACCTTCGTCTGAATGACTCAATGTCAGTACAGTATCCTCAATATCAACTTCCCTCGCAGCAAAGTTCATGCGTCTGCTAATAATCATGACTAATGCTGTATCCACACTAAGCCCAGCTAAATCTGAAGACGCTGTGTCCACACTAGAAAATAAGGTTTTAGATCTCTTTTTTTTCACAAAATGGCAAACAACAAAATAAACATCAACATTAGTGAAATGTAATCTATAGAAGGCAGAGCTGAAATAACTGTGAGGGGGATGTTCACAGAGAGGTAGAGGCAATAGAAAGTTGTCTTCATATACAGCTTGAAACCGGATCTGATCAGGCTTACGTCATCATTTTTCAAAAGCTCACTTTTCATCATCCACGCTAAAATGGGAGCATTTTAAAGGACCACTGTGTAGGATTTAGTGGCGTCTTGCGGTGAGTGTAAAAATGAGAAAAGCCCTTGGTTTGTCTATTCTTGGCTACTGTAGAAACATGGTGATCCAACATGGCGGGCTCAGTGGAAGAGGACCCACCAGCTCTTTCTAAGCTAACGAAAACACAAGGATTCTTAGTTTCAGGTGACTATACACCAAGCGGCAACTTCCGAGGCAGAAAAATGAAGCCAACACAGCCAACACTTCTTCGAATGGCTGCTTGAGTCTGGCTGCACAAGCGAGTCAATCCCCATAGACTCCCATGTTAAAATGTTCAAATTTACAGCAGAAATAAACATGTTTACTGCCTGGTACAGAAAACTGTTTTGGTTTGGCTAATTTCCTCCTTCATGACAACTGTGCGGGGTGTAAATATTATTAAGGCTTAAAGTTCTGCATAATTGAGGTCGTGCCGCTTTGAGTGACAGGAGGGTGAGCCTACGCCTGCCACAAGCCAGCATGCACCGAAGTCTTGGCTCAACACAAGCCCCTCCTCTTTGGATTAGCCGGGAGTTCGGCGGAGTCAGGTACTGACAAGATGATGATGGCAGAACGTCCCACTCTGAGCTTCAGCACCACGCCTCAGAAACCTGTGGGTGACATCACGGAAGCTACGTCCAGCTACAGTCTATTTTAACCACTAAAGAAAACATGATTTTGAATATTATATTCCATTTCTGCCATTTCTGGTTCTTTAATGTGAATGAAGCATTTTCAGATTCATCCATTGGGGATTTGGATTTTGAAAAAAATCCTAAAATGTCTTTTTTTTAAAAATCCATAGATAGACTTGTGGATCGCCACAGCAGAGTGATTAGGATTTCTGTTCACGAATGCACCATCCCCTCCCAAAAATAAATCACCTTAAAATTGACAGGGGGAAGAGCAATTGGCCTTCGCGTTCTCTGCCATCAATATTATAATCAATATGAAAGTACATCCTTTTGCCAAAATGTTATCCAAGTAACTGCATTACCTTCATGTATTGAACATGTTTATGTATAAAAAGATTCATCTTTTTATATAGTGCGCTGATAAGTTGAAGTGAATGAAAAGCCCTCATCCATTATCTCAAAGATCCCCAAGAAGGAGAAGCAGATTAAAGGAAACACATGAATCAGAAAGGGAGTCTTAAGCTTTTGAAACGGGATAATGCAGCAGCTCCATTAGTGCTCTGCAATAGAGGCTGCAACTCTTTTCAAGAGAATATTTTGTCCATCCAGTGTAATCTGTTTGATCATCTGAGTGAATTCATGTGAAGTTCTACAAGAGTTTGAGCTGAAGGAATTTGGGAAATTGATTCTCCCTGCACACTTCAACAATAAATACCTTCCAGTTTTCTTTCAAGTTATGTGAAGCTCAAAGTTGTCACTCTCTTGTGAAGAACACAGAGAAAACAGAAGAGCTATAAACAGACAGAAATATGATATGGATCCAAATGAATCTAAAGATCCAGTAGAAATGAAAGGCCATCTCTTCAAAGCGAGAGACATCTTTTTTTTAACATGAGGACTGCTGTTCATACTTTTACTGATTAGTTACGATGCCTGCATCTCATATATATTTCGGGAATAATGAACAAATACCTTAGAGACAAGAGACCCAGAGAGTCTCTTGTTTGTATCTGTGTGGCATCAAGCGGCACGTGGGACCGAAGCTGGAGCTGAACTCCCTCAGCAAAAACTTAATTACAGTCGCTCCTCCCTGCGATTTCCGGGTAGGGTTTATTGTGGAGGTGTGTGTGTTTTTGTGTTTTTGATAAGTTGAGTCAGCATAGATGGAAAAAAAAGCAAAACAAAAGAAACAGGCTTTCATTTGAACATCGTCATCACTTTTGACATGAAAATCTAAATGTCAATATTTGAATCGCACGCAGAGAATTACTGAAAACTGACAAGAGCTCCAAAATGAAACCGCTGAGCAGCTCAGAGGTGACAACGTCCTAACAGCGACAGAAGCGAGATGAGTTCATTCAGTGAAACATCAAGAATTAATAGACTCGTAGACGTATGTATTGACAATTCAGTCATTCCTATTCAGGGTTGACGATGTGGAGTAATGAGTCATTGCAGTTGTTCTTTTATAGAGTTATGTCTTCCCATATTGAACCTGACATTTAAAATGAAAGGATCACTCTCACACAAAAGCCTTCTGCAGAGCAAAAGCAATTAAGCCTCAGAGGTTATTGCATTCATTAGTCAAGAAAGTATTGAGTCCCTCTCTTGGGATAACTACTGAAGAACAAGGGGGAAACTTATTCAATCAAAAACAATATGTTCCTGTGCTCGGATCAGACTGAAATGTAATATTGTGCACAAAATTTTACAAACATTATTTGTGTTTTATTCTAGTTCATTAGAAAATAGATAATTGGCGATAAGACAACGGAACAATACAACTGAAAGAAAGCGGAATAAAGTATGCGTCACTGTGTTCACCAGCTCGTCTCTAACGTTGTCTGTCTGATGTTTGATGACGAGAACCGCCCAAGTGTTCAGCACGTACATCAATTGTCATGCGTTTTTTTTTTTTTTTTTTTTTTTTTTTTAAAAGGGGGGGGGGGTGAAAAGCGTGTCACACTCTGCCGGCCTTTGATTGGGATGATTTGACAAGCAAGAGACACACTGAGAGTGAAGGGGGAGTGACACTGTTTGTCTGAGACTCCCTGTTACTGAATGTTGACGCTGAGGCTCACAAAGAGAGTGGCAACAGCAATTCACAGAGAGGGGTGGGGGGGGTGCAATCCATTGATCAGCTCTCAAAATGTTCAAATCACAGGTGTAGGGAAAGGAAATTGGTTAGACCCCAGGTGTTTTTACAAAAAAAAAAAGTCAAATGTCAAACTGCAGAGGTGCAGTCAGTGTACCTGTGAGGGATCTTGGTTGGCGTAAGAGATTTAAATGTTTTTACCTGTAATTTATGGCAGATGTAATATGTCAGGTGTCATTATTTACAGCTATACTGACCTATGATGTTATATCAGCCGTAAACTACATTAGAGTCAACTGGAACTTCCAGGTTCTGTTCATTATGTCAGAAAACTTCATTCAAAATCCCATTGACATCTGTACTAATAACTTAAAATCCAGCCTCGGAACAAAGGCTTTCTCAACAGTGTGTCGCATGGCTCGCTTCATGTGTTATGATAAGGACACAATGTATCATTGTTTATTCAATATTTACATGCATATCCATGATAAGCCCAGACGGGTGATGTCATGTCCACAATTCACCAAATTACAAATACTTACCCACATGGGCTTGTGGGGAATTTGGCTTGAGACAGTTTTACAGCACAACGTGCCTTTATTTACAAGAAACACAATACTTCAGAATCATTTAGTCAGTGTGTCTTAATTAAGTTGACTCCATGGGGAATGTAGGGAGGATGTGGAGAGAGTTTCAACAAGTAGCAGGCTGCAGAAATTTACTATTTAGTGAGCTCATCTGTAAAATGCAAAAAAACTTTTAGACACTCAGGTCATATTCACCGTTTTTCTGTCTTGCAGCATGAGCGCAATGCATGATGGTATATATTGCTTGGTTAGTGACCATCGGTTGTAGACTACTTTTCATGGTGCATTGTGGGATACTGTGAGTCCACTATGTAGGGTATGACAATCCTCACTATACAGTCAGACAGCACTACAAAATGGCAAACTCACTATAGAGTGGACTATACAGTGAGTGATTTCGGACACAGCCGTGGACTATACTGAGAGTGGCGTACACTTCGTCACCATGGTTACTATAATGATGATCATGGCTTGGTTAGGTTTTTGGTTATCTCGTCATTTGGGTTAAAACAAGTGTTTCTTTGGTCATGAACAAACTATATAACTACAGTACACTGTAACTACATGGCATGCCACTGCTCCGTGATACATGTAAAATCATTTCACCATAATTGCAGAAAACCACTTTTAACCTAACGGCGTCACTAGTCGTCATCTTGGTGTCTCTTTTCATTGTTATGCTGATGACTCACAGCTACCTGATGAGTCTTTCTAACCTTGTGCGCTCACCTCCAGAATGTGAGCTGGATTTAAATTCACCGAACAGCAAATAACTTTTTTCTCAGTTCAACTCAACTCTGTCTGAACAGGAAGTTACAAGTTCAGTTAAATCCCATACCAAAAACCTGCGACACTGCATGTCAACTTCCCTTTTAATCATTCTATCGCTGCTCGTCTGTTGAGGAGGATTAGAGCCGCCCTCATTTTAAAGACACTAAACGCTTCTCTTTTCTTGTCTTAGTCAAAAAGGGCTTTGAACTAGAATTAAGAAATGGGATCGTGTTACTTTAACTGTCCTGTACTGGCGGTCTAAACGTGTTAGGATTAGTTTTAGAGTTTATAAAGTAATTCACGACACCTGACATCTACAAAGCTGCAGTCTTTTATCCCATTTATCCCGTCTTTGATTCTGCTCGACTTATTTTCATTCCCGTATTTTACTTGTATTGTTTCTCACTGTATTTCTGCTGTAAAGTGCTTTGTATCCTTTGTTGGCAGAGGTTCTCTCTCTCTGTCTCTCTCTCTCTCTCTCTATATATATATATATATATATAAAGTTTATTATTAGAATTTTCTGTCTGGAGCTTTTCTTAGCAAAGATAGTCTAAAGTGCTTTGATTAAAAAAAAAAGGGGGCACCATTGTCTGTGGCTTCACCTCACAGAGGTTTACTGTAGCTTCATGCTGAGGTGGATTGTTTTTCATTATTCTGGCTGACACAGAGGGCTGCTGGGTAATAATATAAAATAATAATAACCATGCTTTAGAGTGTGAATATATCTATATCTATTCTCTCAGTCAGAGAGGCTGTGAAGTGTCTGCGGGAGCGCACACAGTCGCCACCAACAACAGACAAACTGTGAAAATGACAGATTTCTTACTTAACCACAAGGGAATAAATATTTTTCTGTGAACAGCCAAGATTAAATAGTGTAATTGAGACACCTAATGTATACAGTACCCACGCAGATCTGGTAATACACTTTGTTTGTACATTGCTTCCAACATTAAAGAAAAACAAAAGACTATGAAACACTATGAAAATAGATTCAATCTAGTTTCAGATTCTAAACTGTGAATATTTTCTGGTTTCCTTCGTCTCCTGTGATAGTAAAGGGAATATCTTTCTGATTTTGGGCCGTTGCTCGGACAAATAGTGACATTTGGAGATAACATCTTATGATGGACCTTTTCTTTTTTTTTTCTTTTTTTTTGCTATTTTCTGACATTTTATGGTCCAAACAATTAACTGATTAATCAAAGAAATGCTGTTCATGACAAATCAATACTGAGAATAATTGTTAGTTGCCACTCTGTTGTCTGAACACACCAGAAATGAGCCTAAATCAGAAGCTGATGAAAAATAAAGAAGAGTACAAATGTGAGAAAGCTTTTTTGCTGCCAACTTTTGATACTTGACTGTTTTCGATACTCGGTGCTCCTGACAAATTTCAGTCACTACCAAAATAGTGCTGAGCTGCAATACACAACATTAAATGTCAGTCTTGAAGATACAGGAAACCTCCTGTAAAAGCAGATAAAGGAAAGTGGTCGAAATCACAACCGAAATCAGCAAATGGATGTTTTTTTTTGTTTTTTTTTTTGTTCCTAGATGAGTGACATAGATTAACATCACCAAGGCTGGACCACAACAACATACCACACACAGGTGAGGTGGCAAGAAGCACGATTCTAGTGTATTCATGAAATCGTGTGGAGACACGCTCCCCAGGTCTGCTCTGCTTTCCACCCGCAGCCCAAAGACATGTGGATTAGTTGAATTTGAAACAAACAGCCTGTAGGTGTGCGACGGTATGAACCCTCTGACAAACGGGCTTATTGCTCGCTGGTACAGGCTCTTGGAAACCTTAACAGGCTAAGCAGGAACATGGCAAACATGTATACAGAACTGTGAACTGTGACAAAACACGAGAGCAGGAGGAAAGAGACAGTCAGGCAATCATCCAACAAGCAGATTATAAAAAAAAAAAAAAAACAGATAAGATAGAGTATAGAGCACGACAGAAATCCACAGAGAGAAAATGTGCTTTCTGCAATAAGAATACAGACACAGGATTTCAATCCAATGAGTCTGGAGTCGCAGCATCACTTATCCTCAAAAACTGCAGGCTTACATTTTTTCTTTCTTTCCAAAGTTAATGCGAGCTACTCTGGAGATGAGCCTGTGTATTTGATTTAAAAAGACAACGATCTAAAACAGTGAAAACAAAATCTGCGTCTCACAGTGATACAGTGGGGCGGTTATTCAGTATTCCCTCCGCTGCGAGGAAGACGACGCAGCGCTGAGACTCAGACAGATCAATAAGACTCCCACTAGCAGTGTGGGCAGCCGCTTCCTGTTGGCTGCAGGAGTCAATAGCTCTATTAGCACCTGCCTCACACACACCACGGGCAACTCGATGCCCCCTCCGCACCAAAGCGCACAGTCTGGTGAAGATCCCAGCGGTCTCCAATTAACAGCAACAGTCTGCCCCTCATCTTGCAAAAGAATCGGCAGCTAAACAGATACAGTTTGGGAAGATTGATGACTTTCTGCTTTCTTTTGTGTGTGTGTGTGTGTGTGTGTTAATAATGATGAGGCATATCTTTGGTAATGTTAACATAATGATTATGCACATACCTGAAAGTATATATCCAAACAAACTTTCAGTTTGTTCTCTCAGTGTTCAAATCAATAGTGTTTTGTTGGCAAATAATTTGTGAAGTTTGTCATTCTATCTGGAGTTTTGTAATAAGACTGCCGACACATGATGAGTGAGTGCGGCATCATTGTTGGTGGTGTGACGTGAGTTGATCTAATGTCTCTGGCATAAAAGCCAGATGTTCTTCACACTCATCCACAAACCCGACCTCCGCACCCTTTCCTTCCTGCCTTGCCTCGCTCTACTTCCTGTGTTGGCACCGAGATGTAAATCACGCACACACAGATTTGATTGTTTTCAAAGACATGCATGTGTAATGTAAACACACACACACACACACACACACACACACACACACACAAATATACAGACAATATTCCACCAGCCTTACCGTCACAATAAGGCCGCGTTCCTGGAAGTATTTGACCAGAGGGATGGTGTTTTGCTTGAAGTTGGTCAGGCGCCGGTCGATGGCCTTGGGGTTGTCGTCGGGTCGTCCCTGCTGCTCGGCTCGCTTCTGCAGCCTCTCCTTCAAGCGGTGGTTGGTGCAGGCCAGGAACAGCACCAGGTCAGGAGTGCAGATCTAAAGAAAGGGAGAGAAGACGTGCGAAAGGTTTTACAGTCAACGCTGCAACCTCTCAGCTCAAATCTTTCATTCATACGCGATTTCCATTTTGACCTGACCCAGAGGAAACTCCACCAAACCAGAGAACCAGCGCAGGCGTAGTCTCAATTTTAAATTATGTGCACTCAGGTCAAAATGTCAACCATTCAATTCACAGAAGAATAAACGCTTTGCTCTCAGGAAAGTCTGAAAATATTGAATATCCTTTCTTTTTTTCCTTTTTTTTTTTTTTTTTTTTTTTAATTAATTTCAGAGCAAGTCCCCCGCCTGAATTTCACTGGATTGAATCAGTGCCATGAAGATTTTAGATTGAAGCCTTGAAATAGCCTGCAGCTGCTCCTCTGATGATGCAGCTTTAATACAGGTGTGATTGTGAGGCGGACAGGATGACACTGTGCTCTCCCGACAGGAGACGAGAACATCATTATCTGCCCCGCACACAGCTTTTCTTTGTTTTCGCCCCGGCTCACTGCGTTAGACAAACAGGAGAGAAACGAGACCGCAGACGATGACATGAAAGTATTTAAAAAAAAAAAAAAAAAAAAAAAAATCATTTCGTAACAGAAAATGAATTTTAAAGTGCGATCACACGCGCAGCTTTGTCCCATAACTGTGACGACAGCTTTCTATTTCGAGATCAGACGTGAAGAGAAAGCCCATTCCCCCATTTCATCCGTTTGTGTGAATAGTGCAGTGATTACTTATTACTCTTTGTTGCCAACCAGAAAACTGATCACTCTGCATATAAATAATTCTTCTCTGGTTTATTTGTTTTTTTTATTTCACCTGTTCTGCCTTTGCAAATGTTAATTTTAAATTTTCGAAATAGTGAATGAAGAGAGATGCTTAAAGCAGCACTACTTGATTATTTTGGCCACTAAGGGACAAAACACAACCCTGACATCATCACTTTACAAAGTTGACATGGTGAACATCTTAGGAAAAAGGTTCCTATTTACATGTCCAGCAAAAGCAGAGCGACATTCGCGTTAATTTTCCTGTCTGTCGTCCTATTTGTCCTGTCTAATCTGTCTGCTGTTTGGTGCTGGACTTTTCGCATATAGTGAGTTTGTGCTGCAGCTGCTTATTGTGCTGCAAGTTGTGCTTTGTAAAACCAAAATGCTAAAATGCTCTGTAGAGTGAAGGGGAACTGCAGACTGAAGAGATCAATCTTTTGATTGTTGGTAACTATGAGAGCCTTTCACATTACATATAGCAATAATATCTATTGTTGTTATAAAAATACTGATAAGTGCAGCTTTAATCTATTTCCAGAACTTAATATGCAATTAAAGCATTTTATTATGTCGTGAACCTTGTTTTGATAAAGAGTAACAACAAATTAGATCACCTTTATTGCTACATCTAACCAGCATATATAATATCAATATAGATATACAGCTAAATGAATGTACAGAATCAACAATACATAGTAGAAATTGTGTAGCTCTGATATACACTCAGCTGCCAGTTTATTAGGTACACCTAGCTAAACATAATGCAGTCTAATGCAACAATCCTGCAATAATCCTCCCACCATGAAGGTTGCACTGTTGAGTTTCTGTTGAGGTGTTGATTCAGCTTCATGATCACTTTGGAGAATATAGTTCATGGTGCTGTTAAACTGAATTGCATGATACAGTGAGGTGTTTCTGTTATTTGACCTACCTCCACTGAAATAAATGGGGTTGACAAACTAATAGAGACATCTATCAGTGTAATTCCACACATGAACACATGATATATCAGTAATATAAGCAGCATTAAGAGCGTGAACGTGTGTAGAAACCATAACCAGTGAGAGTGTAAGTAGGGGAGGGATTAGCTAAAATGAATTTCAGCTTCCTCAGACACATCAACATCAAGCAGTGAGGAAAATGATATTGTTCTGCTAAAATTACTACAATCAGGAGATGATGAAATGATTACGACAGGCCTACAGCACCTGTTACCAAGATATAATGGAGGGCAAATTAACAATGAACTATTTCGGTTCAAGGGAAAAGGTCAGGCTGTCAGCAACAGCACTGACTGATCTAAGTAATAGATATTTAATTTGTGACACTCCAATGAGCTTGACCGCTTCTATTTCACAAAGTCCAATACACAAAGACATTCCTTAGTAACCAACGAGTATGTAAACCAAACAGACTGACGTATGTGCGCTGGGTATTTAAAGTTCAGTGTAGGATACTGTTATCTATCTAATGCAAACATTGAAATGAAGTAACTTGGTTTCTATGGTTCTGGCCTCCAGTTTTATAAAACGGTCAGAGCGTTAAATAATCTCCTCATCTTGGACCTGACATCTGCTCACCCATCCCACCACCAGCAGGGACTTTCCTCCATAAAAAGCCTCAAAGGTGGTTTATTACTACCCATACTCTGCCGTTTGTTTTGCCTCCTGTGTTAGATGAAATGCACATGATGAACACTCCAGAGTCTGCGTTTGATCTGGTGCTCTGCCAGAGCCAAAAATAGCTCCGACGGTGTTGTTTATTCAGGCGCATGCCACTCCGGCAACAGTCTTCGAGTCAGTCTTTGTAAATGAAAGTTTACATTTCCATAGTAACCACACTTGTATCCTTGTTTTTTTTTGTTTTTTTTCTTAGATTTTACTGTTAAATGTAAAGCAGCAGTCAGACCCCACAGTTACTGCTAATGAGAACTAGGAGTGTCTTCAGAAATTTACCATCTGCACATCAGCGAGTAAAGAGGCATCTACTGTATTTAAAACGATGCTGGCAGTTCACACTCACAGTCCTAAATAAGGCACGTGAGCAGGCAGATGTTGAGATGTTGACCTGATCGCTGTGCCAAGCGCTGTGCACGTTCTGCTAAATGCTCTCGATCAAAAGGAAGGAAATAAAGAAGAAGCTGAGAAATAAACTGATGGCAGAGATTCAAGTACTGAAATTCAGAAAATGTGGCTTCCTGTTGTGCTTCAGAGGAAAGTCAACATCCTTGATAAGGCGAAACCTTACATACATAATACTGATACTCCCACATGCAAAATATAGCCTGCTTGCCTTTGTGCAGTTTTTCACATTTGAGGAATTTGTCTGACACATTCATACTGATTATTTTTGCTTGGTTGAAACCACTGGGTAAAAACCTTTTGGACCAGGTTTTTATCAAGTTTTTTATTTAGTTTGGTGAACCAGACCTCGTATTAGATAAGAGGTCGTTTAAAACCAAAGCTGATTCCAGCTATTCAAAGTGGAGCTAATCGTTATGGACTGACCTTCTCCGGGGGTTCATACCAGTTAAGGTTGGTACATGAAGAAAGAGCTGAATGTGGGCGTCAATCCAGAGTACTGTTTGCCGTTGGTTAATTTCGTCCTGTTCGGCTCTCTTAAGTATGTGGAGCTGCTGACTATCAGACATTTCAATCTGTCTCCATAAGCCCAGCCGTTTCCTCTCGAGCTGCCATCCCGCCGTTCTAATGGAGGACTACAGACTTCCATACTCAGATGTCTCAGCGAGTTTTGAGTGGTATTAATCTTTACTTGTCCAAACGAACAGAACCAAAGCAGTGCACATACAGTAACTCCAATACATTTCACCATGCGTTCCTGGAGCCTATGCACAGCCCAAGGTGACAGCTTCAAATTGCTTCTACCGTTCAACCACTGGTCAAGAATCCTAAGATTCTCTGTCTACTATTACTTAAGACAAAGAAATGCAGAAAATCCTCATATTTGAAAACCAGGAAACATCCAATATTTTGCATGTTTGCTTGAAACAATGACATAAATGATTCACTGATTATCAAAACAGTTCTTGATTTATTCTCTTTTGTGTAACTAATCAACTCTCTAGGCTTTAAACAGTTTATTAAACAGTCTATTAAAAATTCTCCACTAATCCACCTTTATAATGAATATTAAGATTATCGAAGTTCAACCTGGGTTTTCTAAGAGCCATGATTTGTGTCCCAAAGTGACAAGAAACCCAGGTTTTCATCTGTGAAGTCAGTAAAGGATGAACCTTAGCCTTCATCTGTAACCTGTACAGATTCTGTAAATGTCACCTTCACACTTTTTTCTGCTTATTCACACTGAATATATATCTCGGTGTAACCTCACAGGAAATGAAAGAGGTGAAAGCTTTTTTTTTTTTTTTGGTCTGGTAAAGCAGGGGAGCTTTGTATAAGAAGAATTATATAACATTACTGTCTTTGCAACTTCCCCTTAAGCCTCCAGAAATCTCACGGGAGGAGGTGGATGAAGCCGTGTGCACTTGCAATATGCAGTAATTAATTTCAAACTCTTCTCAGGGCGTTATGTTGAATTTCCCTCTGATGTTTGAGGGGAATGTGCAGGGAGAGTAACGACACACACCGAACACGCTGCCGCACAGCGGAACAGCTGCTGCTCTGTTTTTGCCACTTTTTCAAAACCCTCGTGATCGTTATTTACGAGACAAGGTGACAGATTCGTGCATCAAACTGATCAATGTCCAACTGGCACTGCCTCACAACCGATGAGAAACGTACTTGTTTTGTCCAACTGAATGATATCAAACAGAGAGAAGCAGCAAGTCCTCACGTTTGAGGCAGGAACTGATGCATGTTTGGTCTTTTTTCTTTGATAAAAGACTTGATTGATGACTACCAAAACTGATATATATATCATATATGTGTGTGTCGTGAACTCAGACACTCACACAGGGAGACTGACAGGGATAAATAGAGAAAAAGACACCTCCACACTCAATAGGACTGTTTGCAAAAAGGCTCGAGGGGAGGATGAAGGGATAGACGGTCTCTCTGGACGGCTATAAAGGGGAGCGAGACGGTTGCAGCGGCGCACAGGAGCAGGCTCAGAAATGGCTGCTGTGATGTGGTAAAGGGCAGAGTAGCAGCATGGAGTGTGTGGAGACTAATGAAAATGGATACTGTGGGTCCTCAGAGGATCACTCGGTCACCCCTGAGCTCACACAGTGCCGGGGAATATAGGATCTAAAATAAGATAGTGAACTTTTCAGAATATTAGCTGTACTGTCTGATGCTTAAAGCAGCACAGAGTCTGTTTGCAAGTCATTTAGAAAGTCAAGATTTAGCCCTGTCAAGGTCTCTACAACCCTCCTCTGGAACTGTAAAGTTATGGTTTGCAAATCAGCCCATCTTAATGGTAGGCTGATGTCAGCTTGATGTGACTCAGTCTGACACACAGATGTAGGCGCAGCGATGAGTCCTACAGCAACACAGATGATCAAGCACTAACTTCAGCCTGAGCAGCAACACGAAGCCAGAATGCGGTAGTGACACAGCACAAAGTGCAGACTGTGGGGGCTTGGCTTGTTTGTTACTGCAAAATTAAAGAGCTGGTTTCACAGAAATTAGACGTTAATATGCAATTCTTGTTTTTGTATAGTCAAATAAAAGAGGAAGGCATTCTGGAGTTTTAAACTGAACACTTTACACCCAAGGGGGTTAAATGAGGAATTAGCCTTGAAACCATTTCCGTAGCGTCTACTTAATTATACTTGTTCTCCATTAACAGGATGTTTTAGAAACCTTAGAAAATTAGTTCCTGGGGGGATGTGTTCAAATGGAGATGGACTTGCTTGGTTGCAGATAAAACTGGTTAACGTTATTAAAAAGTGTATTAATTGGAGAATATGGTGAAATGTAGAGATTGTAATGTCACACTTTGGATTGATAGTTACAAAAGATGTTCACTGTAATTTTTGGATCAACTCAGGGCAATGATATTTTGTTAGTAATATTTTTGAAGACAAAGATGATATATGGTCTCTATGATGACATGTCAGTCACCTGAGTGACTATTGTGTTGTATATAAGGAAACTGGAAACGGCCTCAAGGACCACATTGATGAAGGCAAGATAGCTGAAAACGTTTGGTGAATACAGAGTGGTGCACTGGGGAAGAGTTAGCCATAAGCTTATCTGGTTGCAGCGGGGGGTGGGGGGGTGGGGGGGGGTCGCCAATTCGCCAATTCACCTAACCTGCATGTATTTGCACTGTGGGAGGAAACCCACCACATGCAACTTCCACACAGAACTGAACTGGGATTTGAACCCAGAACCATCTCTCTGTGAGGCGACGGTGTTAACCACTGCATCACCGTGCCGCACACTTATAACTCAGTTTTGACTAAATATGTAGATGCTGTGTTTTGCCTTTGTGGAGAGGGTATTGTACTGGACAGGTTTTGAATTATTGTGTTGTTTTGTCTCTGTGTTTATTATTAGTATTGTTGAGCGTGTGCGTATGGACGTCAGATATTATGTGTTTTACTTTTTCATTTTAATTTAATTAAAGTATTATAAATACATGTGTGTGTGGACTGTGTGTCGATGTTGCAGTAGCTAATGGGTACAAACAATATCAACAGGCTTTTTATTTGATTGTGTGATATTCCACAATACAAATTGAGAATAACATGCAGATCCATGTTGTGAACAACTGGTAATTTATTTAATGGTAAATTATTTTGTAGTCACTGTCGGTGTGTTCAGACTCTGTCTCTATCAGCAATAATTTCCCTCCAAGGAATCCAAGCCCCTGCAGCTTCACCTGCCTTCATAAATTTTCCAGACTCAGTGTGACTTTGCAGCTGAGTGTGTTAGTTTCTGTCCCTCTCCATCTTTAATCACAGCGTTCTCTCTTTCACTGTCGCAGCCTTTCTTCCTCTTGTCTCTGAACAATGAGGAGAGGAGTTTTGAGTCGTGCCTTCAGGAGCCCCACTGGGACGGTTAACAGGAAAAAGGAGTATGCAGCATTTTTCAGTATATTCAGGTGCAGTTGTTTAGTCCCTGTCCAGTAGAAATGACATTGGTCTGCATAGACCAATTAATCAATTATTGATTGGTTAATTGACAGAAAATGAATCTACTATTTTGATAATCAATTAATTAATTAAAGTAATTTTTTACAAACAAATTCAAACAAATGTGCTGATTCCAACCTCTTTTCTGGCTTCACTCTGTCTGATATGGCAGAGAAACTAAACATCTTTGGGTTTTGAATGGTTGTTAGGGACAAAAATGTCACATTAGGGAACTTGTGATGGCAACTTTTCACTATTTTCTGATATTTTCAAATGATTAATTGGTTATTTAACACAGTATTTGTCAGACAAACCAAAAGGTGAAATGATCATTGGTTGCAGATAAAACTACACATTTTGTTTAAATAAACCTCTTCTTTGGTACTTTGACTTTTCTGTATATAATTATTTGATTAGTACATTGACACAGTACATTACTTGTGCATGACTAAAAACTATCAACTATCTAACACCTTACACTTCGATTATGTAACACAGCTTCTGCGTATTTAACATTAGCAGTTGTAGACAACATGGCTTTTGTCCTGCTGATTGGAGCTGGATGAATTTGAACACATTTAGACAAATGTTAATTTGTTTTTAGTTCATTAGTTTATTTATATATTTTTTCATATATAGGTTTCTAGTTGAACTGGGGGCTGCAATTTGAGATCTGGACTCACTCACTGCCAAGTGGCCTCATCATCAACACCCTTGTTTGTCAAAGCATACCACCATTATTTTCTCTCTTTACTCCTGAGCTGAGCTAAAGTCCCTTAATAACCAGTTGTCACTTAATTCAATTGTAAATCCCAGGGGCTGCGGCATCTGTGCATCACTGGCTAAGTGGTCCTCAGCTCTCGTCCGATCATCAATGACTGTATGAGCTGTTTCTGAGCGGTTGCCTGGACACGATTATAAACACAACTGTATACACGTGTTATCTACATGATTTCATCTCCATTGAACTTCCTCTGGCCCTTATCTAACCCTGGGGCCCATTTGCAACCTGTCATCAACCCTTTTTAGCAGTCTCTTTTTTTTTGTTGCAGCAATTTAAATAACATTGTGACAATAAAAAAAAAAAAGTCTATCATATCTATTATGAAATGTAATTTACCAAATTATAAGATGAGAGATGGGATAAAATTTTAATTATGAGACTTCCAGTGCCCCTGGATGTGAAAATGCTTGTTAATTTGCCATTTGGAGGGGGGGGGGCTGATTGAGTGAGTATTGTCTGGCTAGAAATCCCTCTCTCCGTACATGAGTTAGTTTTATATATATCATCTCGTTTCTTTGTCTTGTTTCCTGAGGCAGCTTCCAGACAGGGGCTATAATGTACTGAGTGGAATCCGTTGTCAGGTGAGGTGGACCGGGAGACAGCAGCAAGCACATTATGAGCTCTCATTACGCTGAGACTCGGATCTCTTCAGAGAAAGAGGGAGAAAATGTACAATTACCGGGGAGACGAGAGAGTATAATGAAGACATGAGGGAGGATAAGTTGTCCACAGTGGTCAGTGTGATGAGAATCTATACACAACGCCTGGAACAGTTTACGGTGCAATAAATCAGGCATGGACGGAAGTTTCAGTGAAAATAACCTTTTCTAATCAGAAAAACAAACATGGAAGAAATGAATGCTAATTTGTGACCTAAAAGAAATTCAAACAAAAAAACAAAAGGTAAAGCAGGTCTGTATTAATGTATCTGTCCATCCATTAGAGATTTTCATATCTAGTGTTTACATTTTTGTACTGAGGCTACCAAAAGCTTTTGTGGCGACAATTTTAAACCACCTATATAATAGATTTCCTTGAAGTTCTCTCCAAGAGAGGACAGTAAAGCTCTTAATTCAGTTTCGGAGAAATATTTACTTTTTGCAGCTTGTTAAAGTAAGTTGAAGCCCGCGGACCTATCTAGATGGAAAAAACCTCTGAGATACATTTACCAGCCAAAAAAAAATCTGTGTTGAAAAACAAAATCACAAAATGCTAATGCTAATCTCCATCATATCAGCAGCGGACTCATCCTGATTCATTAATCCACAGCAGGATTTATGAAATGTAATATGCAAAGTCAACAGGACAGTTAAAACCTTAACTGCAACCACTGAGCAGATTCCCAACGCAAATCTGAAAACATTTTCATATGGAGTCTCACTTGTTACAGTGTGCATGTTAGGTTCACATATTATATGTGCATTTATACTGTTTATTTAGTTGTGTGTAATATGTTAGTTGTGTACTATGTACTTGTATATATGTGTGTTTCTTTACTTCTTTACGTGTGTTTGTGTGTGTGTGTGTGAAAGTTTTTGGTTGTACTTTATCTATGCATGAGCATGTGTGTGTGTGTGTGCTTCTATATACAAAAGTTTTATATATTATTTATTTTATATACAAAAATTGGGACACACTTTCACATTCAAGTAAAGGAGGAACTGGTGCTTTGTTTACATATAAATCTGCATTATTGTGTGTACATTTATGCCTGTATATATTTGCATTGTATATCCAGCATGTAACTGAATGTGAGGAAGGAATACGAAACATAATGCCAGAGACAGAAAGTCACTGTTTGTTAACTTAACCAACTGGAGCAGCCAGACACTATAGAGCCAGCTGTTTGGCCATGGCTGCGTAAATAAACAAGCCATTCACATGAGTTAACTAGAAAGATGACAAGATAAAGCCCGATGCCATCGTTCACTAAATGGTACCTTGAGAAGAGCCCCATCTGGTTTCCTCTGCAGGAGCCCACAAACCCCCATTTAATCACCATTCAGCGCCGCTGGGGAGCTGCAGTTTGTGGACTATAATGGTGCTTGATATTTACATCCATGCTCTGCTTAAGTGCTTCCTTAAGTGACATATTAACAGAATACATGGCCTGTCAATGGATACGTTCACTTCTGCAGTGACTGAACGAGCCACGTCAAGCAACTTTAGTGAAGTGGTGTGTGATGAGTGAGCAGGACTTTTTCCTCCCAGAACCTCTCCTTTCTAATCTAATGTTGAAAACGAATTATTTGATCGGAGCTTGTGGGCATTTCAACACAGTCACCTTACAGACTAAATTCAGTTTCTAAACTCACTTTTTACACTTACTGGAACTTATTATCAGTCAGTTATTTAGGCTAAAGGAGCTATTTTTAAGTTTTGTTATTGCAACATAGCCTATGTTAGCATTAACAGCTGTTTACAGTCTAAAAGAGACGTTGAGTTCTGTATCAAACTTCATTTCTTTACTCACCAAGAGTTGTCTCCAGCAGTGGGAACGAACAATTTTGTTTTGCTTCTATCTCTAAAACTTCTTCTTCTATTGTGCTGAAGTTAGCATGCTAACCAGCTAGCCCCAGTCTAGTTGGACTGAGCCATCACTTTCAGATACAAAGTCACTGTAGCGTCCCTGAAGAAGTAGTGCTGCCCAGAGAAGGTTTTACAACCTCTTGTCTTGTAAATGTAACGATGGCTGAAACTCTTGGCAAGCATCCCTATTGTTTTGCTTCTATCTCTATCCCTTCTTTTCTTTTACTTTAATTAGCATGCTAACTAGCTAGCCCCGGCTTGGTCGGATCATTTTGTTACTTTCTGATACCGAGTCACTGAAGCGTTCAGGCTGCCCTGAAGAAGTAGAGCTGCTCAGAGGATGTATTATAACCTCTTGTATTGTAAATGACAATGGCTGAAGCTCTTGCCAAGACTGGTAAGTAAACAGCTACTATTGCTAGTACAGAAATGTTGCTGACAAAGTGAACGCATTGTGATTTGGCAACAGCTACAACAATGAGTTTAGTGACTTTGGAGCACAGCAAATTTTCATCTCCTCTTGGAATATTAACCCTGTCCAAATGGGACTTCAGACTCTGATGTCCATCCCTCTGGTCCCTTGTAATGCAGCTAAAATGACCAGATTATAAAGTAAGTCTATATTTGAACTGACCCAGATGGACCCCAACCCATTCCCCAATTACCATGAAAGTCATTGAGTGCTCATTTAATAGTTGATAAATGTTAAGTGAGTTAAAATGTGATAAAGAAAATCAATCCCTCTAAAAGCGATCGACCGTTGTGTCACAGAATTGGCCACTCAAGTGTAAAGGATATATTTTCATTAGGGGGCTTCAGCTTAGACAAAAACACTGCTATAAACTATATACTATAATTTGGTATCAGGGTAATTTCTGTATGAGCATCTGTTATCATCTATTTTACTTACTTTGCTTATTCCCATTCACATTGGTGTTTTCAATGTGTTTTATGAATCTTTTCTTTTCTGACACAACTGGCAGATAATACTTAATGGATCCCCAGGAAACAGGTCAAAACAACCAGAGCGGCCGCTGCCAGACAATTTTTAGTCTTGCTCAAGGACACTTTAGTTTGGCAGATGTTTCACAACAGAACTGACCCGCAGTCTGCCAGTCAAAGGGCAGAGTCCTCGCTCAGAGCCACTGCCTTCGCATTTCAGGAACATTGAGTATTGACGTGGCAGTGAAATGGAAAACAAGCATTTCACCATTGAATAGCTTAAACATGCTGATTTAAGGCATTGTTAACATTAAGGGTGTGAACTCAGCATCAGTGCTGATATGAAATATTTTTTTCAAACACTCCTAATGGACCCACAGCAGGCTGCAGAACCTGCTGCCATGTTTTTTTCTTAAGGGACCCATATAGAGAAATCGCTGGTTTAAAAATGAACTAAGGCCATCTCTATTATAAGTTATGTCTGTTATAAAACTCTATTAGTGAACTTTTTTCTTCTTATAATATGTTCAGGGAAATACTTCCTCAGTCTGTACAAGAGACTACATAAAAATCGAAAAGTTGCACATTGGGACATCATTAATATGCAGATTAGGGTGTGAAATTATCTTTTATTATTTTCAAGCAGGCTGCATTTAGCTGCTTTTAGTTGGAAACAGTTGCAACATCAACAGCTAATGTTAAATGTAGTTAAGGGAAAGATGGCTTAAAATGCCACCGGTGGTGATCTCCAATCAGTTGACAGTATGTCTCCTAACAACTTTCGGCTCTCAAATGTCAGTCAGCTGCTGCCATGGAAAACACCCACCCAGAGGCGTGTAAGCACAAATGTGACATGTTTATACTTTGAAAAATGATCAAGTATGCACAGTAGCTGTCATCACAGTTGACATTTCCCCACCCAAAAAAGGGAAATCCAAATTTTGATTAAAAATGCAACCCTCTGATGTAAAACAGATGCAAAATTATTTTTATAATTAAATCCTCATTAGTTAATTAGCTACACTTGGGAGATTGCTCATTTGGTGACAAAACTTTTTTAGATAATATTTATAATTCATCAAAGAGTCTAAATGCCCTGACAATGACCTACAGAGAACCGTGCAGCCTCTAATATCAAACACATCAAACCCTGGCGATGTGACTCAAACCACGGAGCACCCAACCACTGTCATCCTTAGATCTCATGCTACTGAAGGTGAAACCAGAAAAGATAACAGCTCCAGTGTGTGGTGTTCAAACAAATCATTTACATATTGGGCATCTGGCAGGCGCCAATTGAATAACTCCCTGTTGGTCACACAGATAAGAACTTTTGCTGTGTCTACATCACACACAAAAAAACCAAAACAACAGTGACTCTGACGCCGTGTCTGGATGCCAAAAGAAAAACACCATATATTCCAACATGGGGATGGATGTGTTCCCATCATGTGTTCACAATCCAATTTTCCCCTTATGCAAACAAAGAATTTGTTTAAATGACACACTGATGGTGACTGTCATCATGTAAACCAGGGAAATCATAGTGCTTAAGAAAGAGATGTTGCAGTCTAGTTTAAATTTGGACTGAATTTGAACTCAAAGAAAATCTGACATAAATATGAAGACTGTCAATGAGCAACTAAAAAGCTCCCTCTATTCTCCACGTTTGCAGAACTCTCTGAAGTGTTGATGGGTTTTTCACTGAGACGAGTTACAGAATGGATTCACGTGGTGGTTCTGTGGTGACTCCCCCTCTCAAATGATTGGATGTGAGTAGCATCTGGAAAGTATGACAATCCCTGATAGAAACTCACCTGGTCTTCAAAGGACAAGGCCTGTCCGACATCTCGAGGGAACCCATCTATGACGATACCATTAGCATCTGGGATCTTCATAATCTTCTGCTTAATTTCAGTTATTGTGGTTTCCTGGAAAAAGAAGAAAAGAAAAACAGCAACATGAATCATGATTACCATCACTTTGCGCCTCAGATTTCTACTGATTGATAACAAACAATTACCATATCTGCAGGGAGTTCATTGGATTTTTGATCAATACAAATAACTCAACAATTAGCCAGATGCTTGGATTTCTAGCTTTCCAATCCCACATTTAACTTCCCTTTGCCCCATTTCAAATGCCAAGCGTTTTCTCAGTGCAGAGCTAGTGTCATTTCAACATTTCAGCTACTAATTATAAAGCAAAAAAAAGTTTATAGTTGTAATTATAATTTGCATTTCCAGTAACAGCGTGGAGGAGGAGATTCATTTTCTTAATGTTGTTGTTGCAATTCCCAGTGTATATTAATCAAGGCTGTGGATTATTTAAAAGCCCTTGAAAATTGATAATGAGTGGCTGATTTAGAGTCATAAATAAGGTGAATGGAAAACAGCACATTGGAGAATTACATAACATAATTCATCTTTTTATCCAATTGTACTTTAATATTCTTGAATGCAGCAGACCCACTGTCTTGAGAGCACTTGAGGGCAGAGATTGCCAGCATCTTTCAGCATCGCTCACGTCATCATGGCTGCAGGAGGTCAGCATGTTCGCGTGTATTTCTGCAGGTCGAACGCATCATGCGATATGGCAGCGATACATGAGCAATACCCTGATCTAAATATAACATCTGTGGCCGTGGTTGTGCCCAACGCTGACTAAAACAGACGTTTAATTTGCCTCCAACCACAGAATATGAGCAGTGGCCCGGCAGACTACGCAGAGATTAAACCTAATCTCAATTTCATCGAACAGATTAATGTATGCGTGTATGATAAAATGAGAAAAGCTAATCTAAGAAAAGCCCTCTGATCCTCTGCATGGCGTCACGTCTGAGCTCTCACTGGAATGCCAGGTCAGACAATCATCTCTGACGCCAGTACAAACAATCTATCTATAACTCTATACCAGCAATCATACAGCAGACAGGCAGCTGGATAGAATCTTCATTAAAGCTCTATCCAAAATCTCTCCCTTGTTCACTACTCCCCATACATGTATTCCTTATCCATTCCTTATGTAGTGTTGCACAATTATAATATTAACACCCGTAAACTGCTTCTCGCACAATACATAGAGCATACTGTACATTTCAGACTCAATATAGGTTTAGACGCCTAAACAAAATGGCAGAAAGAAAATATCATGGTTACAACTATCAGTTATTTTCTATAGATTCATCAGCTAATTTAAGGAGAAGACGCGAGTTAACAGTGGCATCGCTTTCCACCGCTGGAGACAGCTCTTGGTGAGTAAAGGAATAAGGTTTGATGCTGAACTTGCGACGTTAAAGTAAACCGCTGTTAATGCTAATGTAGCAATAGCAAAAACTTATAAATAGCTCCTTAAACTTGAGATTGTTTGGTTAGCTGTTAAGAATGAACTGTCAGGGTTTTGAGTTGTGGTGAGGCGACACTGGAAGTGACCAATCCAGCTGAGGGATTTTGTGTGCCGTTGACAGATGCGAATGCCCTGCACTATATTGCACGAAGGAGATAGCTGCTTTTGGAAAACCAAACAAAATTTCGTACATTTTTTTTTGTCGGTGGAAAATGGTAAAATGCATTAATTCCTTGTGGAAATAAGTACATAGTGAATAATATACTGTATAGGCCCTACTACAAGTGTCTAGAATGAGGGTCTCCAGCTGGTTTTGAAAATCCTGCTGAATCCATCTTAACACAAGAGATTTTTCCACAGTCTGAGAATATAAAGGCAAAAGTGCTACGAGTCGTTAATTTTAGACCAGACTGTCAAACGTCCAAGAGCCTCTTACGAGAAGACCTGTGGGATTTCCGAGAGAACAGAGGGTCAGAAATATACTGAGTCACATGACCTGCAGTGAGTTACAGACAAACAGCAAGAACTTCAAGTTGATTTGGTGTTTGGCTGAGGGTCAGTGAAGTGATGCTGTGTGCTTGTTGCATTTTGAATCATTTGCAGAACTGAGATCGCTTCACTGTCGAGCACAGTCACATACTCCAGACGACAAGAGGAAATGAATGCATGACTTTTTTTTCCCCACGAGTGTTTGCTCTCATGCCAAGAGTTAGATGGGAGGATTGATTCCCATCTCATATCTGTCTGTTAAATATAAGGCTGGAGCCAGCAGCTGGTTACCCCTATCTTAGCAAAAAAGAAGGAAACGGGGGTGGGAAACAACTAGCTTAGCTCTATCCAAAGGCAAAAAATCGGCCTCCCTTCACCTCTAATACTTGTTGTACTTGTGTTTTTAATCCATACAAGAAACAAAGTATAAAAATGACAAGCTGTGGTGGTATGGGTGGTTATGTTATTATCATAGCCATGCTATGTGGTTCTCCGTGTTGCCAGTCTACCAGTCTATGCTGAGCTAAGCTAACCAACTCCTGGCTGTAGCTTCATATTTAGTTGACAGCTCGATCTTTTATCTGATCTATTATTCAGCAAGAAGAAGAATAAGGACGTTTCCCAAAATGTCAAACTATTCCTTTAATTTGCCGTGAAAAATGAACTCTTAAAGTAAAAAAAATAGGAAACAACTATGGCCCAACTAAAGACAAGCTGTGAATCAGTAATATGTCTCTCAGCACATCTTAAAACAATATTTACGCAGGCTAGTCTATCGTCGGGGGAATATTATGCCTCATCCTCTCACCATGACATACAAAATCATTAAGAAACCAAATTATAATCTGCTTTGCTAAACTATTCATGGCAGGAAATTAAACGCCTAACAGCCACAAAGTCACTTTATCATATCAAATACTGTATGTCTGCAGCTTGGCCTACATTGCTGTTTATCACACTGTTTCCTGGTGAACGGCCAGAAGGGAGATGCAATGTCGTGCCAGACATCCAGTGAAGGGATGATAAACCGTGAGGTAGGCACTTATTGGCCAGTCACGAAGCTTGAGGGGGCACGGTGTCCATGTTACATCCTTGAACTACTCTGCATCAGTAATGCATCATGCTTCCTGTGCTGACTCCAAAGACCCCCCCGCCTCCTTTTATGCCCATACACTCAACCTCAGATCACCTACACCTACACTAAACCTCTGCTGGCAGTCCCTCTGTCTAAACTTTAAACTGGTGGAATTGCCATCCTTTTGCTGCCAGGAATATCTTTAAAGTCTCTATTAAGAACAATAATCAGTCTCTTGAACCTATTTATTAAATGGGGCATCTGTATGGATTGGACCTTTGTTTTGGCATGAAGTGCTCTACAAACAAAGTTTATCATTGTTGTTCATGGCAGCTCTAGTTTCTGTTCATTTTAGTAGATTGAGAAAATGAACTTTTAGGGAGTTGAAATTTGCATTAGATATGCCATTCATTATTTCAAATCCATCACAACATTTCATTGTCATTTTGAGTTATGTTATTTGTTGTGTGTAATATTTAGATAACTCAAACATGACATTTGAGACTTTTTAAAAAACGGTGCATTCATGATTTACTTATTGTCAGGAAATTAAACCTGAAAGATACACAATAAGCAAAAACATAGATGTTATGAAAAAGAGTAATGTGAATTTCTTGGTCATTTCTTGTATCTTTAAGTTTGCAATTTGGTCTCAAGTCAATGCACTGTCTTCCATCCTGCATCAAAAACACAAATCTGCGGTAAAATATTCTTAACTCAAGGTTCATTTACAAGCTTTTTCCTGAACTTTTGACCATGTCCCATGGTCTTCTTTGGCTTATTGAACATCCTTCGGTGTCATCACATCACCTATAGGGATTTTCACACATGAACCTTTGTGGTGACACCAGAGTCAGCTCCATCCTCTTAAGAGCTCCAGAAAAAGCTAGTAAGTGGACCTTGATTTTATAGTCTGTCACGACTGATCATGTCTTAATTCCAACTGCATAGTGCCGCCATTGAGATGAATTAGGGGTGAATAAGGCGATGACCAGCTCTACTTCCTGAGCAAAAAACATATGGTATGCCATAGTAAATACTTGACATCAGTGCATAGTAATTATAATTTGTCCCTCCTTCATTCTTGGATATGTACAAATACAATCTTTAATCTTAATTTCATACACATTGAACTGGAAAGTGTGAGGCCTCCACGTGTGTTTTCGATACACTGTTTGCAAGAGTGGAGCACAAACAACCAGCGGTGGTCTGTGCCCATTTTCCTCTCAGCCAGATTAATTATCTTGCAAAGAAGGACGCTAATAAGACGGAACAACATCCCTCTCTCCAGCGCACTTGTGATATAGAAGCTGCTAATTGGTCCCTTGTTACAGGCATGCTGCGATAATGACCAGAGAGGGACTGGATACACTCGGCACTCATCAGTCATCCGTCTCATATTGTCCCCTCTTTCACAGAAACCCCCCCCCCCCCATTCCCTCTCCCCCTCTCCCCCTCTCCTTCTCTGTTCCTCTGCTACCTGTGGTGCCAGCTCTCCGTTGGTGATGATTTTAGCGATCAGGCTCCACTTTCTGTTGCTGGTGGCGTTGTGGATCATCTTCTTCCTCAGCAGCTCGCCCACGGACACGTACTGGAAGCTGTAGCGCTCAGCGATCTTCAGGCACTGTGTTCCTTTGCCGCTGCCAGGGCCACCTAGGCACAGAGGGAGAGCTGTTGATGTTTTGGGAGGAAAAATGTGTGTGTGTGTGTGTGTGTGTGTGTGTGTGTGTGTGTGTGTGTGTGTGTGTGTGTGTGCGTGTGTGCGTGTGTGAAATATATCTGTGTGAGTGTGAAACATTATGTGTGTGGGTGTGTTAGCGTAGGCACATGTGTGTGAGAGAATCCCAGACTGTGAGACTTTGTGTGTGTGTGTGTGTGTGTGTGTGTGTGTGTGAGAGAGAGAGGGTGTTAGTGTGTGATTGTGTGTTACTGCTTATGTGTGTTTTGTGTGTGCGGGGGAGAAGGGCATGTTGTGAGTGAGTGTGTGTGTGTGTGTGTGTGTGTGTGTGTGAGTGTGTGTGTGTGTGTGTGTGTGTGTGTGGCGGGCAGGTATGTGTGAACCTCCTACATTTGCTAACAAATCCTCTTCTTTTTTCTCCATATTTCAGCGGGAAAAAGAACACGCGTGGAGACAGCTTTTAAGGCTCTTAAGGCTTAATGCTGCATAGTATGGTAAATATGAAATATGAATAGCCTGTATGTCATGTTAGTTCCTGTTTGAACATCTTACCATCTTAGTGCAACAGAATTCAAATGAATTATAATTCCATCAAAAATCAGAACATACAAAGTTTATATTCTGAAATTATATTGTATTATTTTGATTTTGATTCTGTGTGGACCATCAGTTTGTGAAAGGCCTGTGTAACTGCTTGTGAAAGCCATCTGACAACTTGAATGCTGCTTTCCTGATAGACAACTGCATTGAATTTCATGCCAGGATTTCAGAGATGCTACTGTTACCATAGAAATGTCAACCGCTCCAAAATCGCTCCTGGTTGACAGCCAGGCCAGAGTGAAGTGAAATTAGTCAGAGAACAAGCTGTGTCGTTGGTAATTTATTCCATTATGGCGTTACTGTCAGAAATGGTTTTTTTTAGGGACGAGGAGAAGAGTGTGCACCCAAGTGAATAAAATCATTACAAGTCAGTGATTGTTAAATATATTATTTGGTTGGATTCAAATTAGATCATCCATTTCTGACAGGCAAGTTTCAGCGAAGTGACTGTAATGTGTCCCTAAAAGGTTTGCTGAGTTCCAAGTGATGCCTGTATCCTGCAGGTATCCAGACCAGTGTCTGCCTTACAACTGGGATTAATAATCAGGATTTAAAGGATTTACAGTTAGGGTTAAGGCCTCTGCATGTTTTGAACAAAGTGGTTGTCAGAGATTGAGTGGGAAGGGGGTCTGACAATGTTTGTTACTTTCTGAAACAGACAGTCTGTCAGTCATGGTCACTTTACTCAGCGACTGGCTGGATGTGCAGAGGTATGAAAGTAAATATAGACTGAGCTACCTTCGCAGTTTCTTGTTTCATTCTCAACACAACTATTTTACCATGAATGAGAAACTGAAAATTGTGTCTCGCTCCTCTCTATGAAGGCACCCAACTTTGAGTGTGGCCATTTGTAACCGGTATAAACACTTTTGCTTTTAGACGTGGGCAGACAAGCACATACAGCCTAGTTTGTTTGAAGCATACTAAGGCTTTTAGAGTTGTGCTAAGGTCAAGTTCATGGTTGTTTGGTCTGTGGAAAAGCAGAAAAACTGCAGCTGTGCAACCGTGCTGAATATATACTTTCTGTCAGCTGATAGCATAGGGCTATTCACATTGTTACTTGTAAGAATTTAATATTATCATCACAAAATGTTGTGTGGGGCTTCAATCACTTATTTCCTCTTCATAAAGTTGAAAGAGAAGATTGATAATACTCCCTTCTCCTCATGCTAAGCATGAAGCTATATGAAGCTTAGCTTAAAGGGGCTAGTTGAAAGTTTTCTCTGCCACAGAACATGGTTTCTTGTGGTGGTGATTGTTGCTGTCTTTTTAATACAAGAGGTTATAATACACCCTCTGATTAGTGCTACATCTTCAGGGCAGATTGGAGGATACAATGAGTCACTATTGCAAAGTGACGAGATCTGCAGGGGCTAGCTAGTTAGCATGCTAACCTCAGTAGAGGAAAAGACTACTAGGGGCAAGAGTTAACATTGGCATTGCTTTCCACCTCTAGAGACAGCTCTTGGTGAGAGAGGGAATAAAGGTCGAACTAGACTGGTAAGTAAACAGCTGTTAATGCTAACGTTGGCTATGTAGCAATAGCAAAACCTACAAATAGGGGAAACAGCTAGCCTGGCTCTGTCCAAAGGCACAACAACATTAGCTTTAGATATGTTGATGGATTTTGAAATGGCCAGGGTAGCTTATTTTCTATGTTTACAGTCTTTATGCTAAGATAAGCTAACTGTCTCCTGGGTGTAGCTTCATATTTAACGCACGAGAGAGCACCACTCATGCTGACCTTGTGTCTAAGAATATTATCATAAAACTGTGATTCATTTTAACTAGGTTAGGTTCAAAGCTGAGACTTTTTTCAAATTGAATTTTTATATATGAGAGAAATGAATGGGACACATTTTTCATGACAGACCTTTTTAGCACCCTCGAACTAGCACATCCAAATGGAATGCAGCCATTATCATTCATATTAATTACTCCAGTGTTTTTCTATTATAATTCCTTCTGACAAATTTTTGCAGAAGCGAGAAAGGGTGGGCGGAATAACATAATATCTGATGTCTGAATGTCTATGTGAATATGTATTTAGCAAAATGTGCACTTTATCTCACATCTTTGTGTTTTGTAATGCTCAACATGCCCGGTCCCCTCCCAGCCTCCTCCCGAGCACACGTGTCTTTGTCATTCTGTCTCTCTCTCTCTGCGAACCTGGCAGACAAAACATTTGCCATGATCCTCCAAAGAGATGACAGCTGCTGTCGTCCTGTTCTCCCTTTAAAATAGGGCACAATGTGCTCACAAAGACAAGATAGGAAGTGGCTTTGTGCTGCAAGGACAAATAACTATCATCCACACGCATCGACAGTGTGAACATCCCAGGTACACACTAAAAGCAAAACACGCTGTAGCAGAAGGCTGTCAGACGGTCTTTTGAAAGCTTTTATCAGACACTGAAGTTCTTTTCTTGCTTATATAAAACCTGAAATAAACTATTTTTATAAGGGTTTATAAATAGCAGCCCTTTTTCGGTCCTGCTAAACCTGTGTCATTACTCTTTCTGAGCAGCTGCCGTGCTTAATTCATAAGATTAATGAATGTATTTGACAGGTTAATGCAGGCCCATCAAGGAAATCAGATTAGGAGAGCGTGAGTGTCTAACACAGTGAGTGACATGCAACAAGATCTCCCCCGCTGATACTACCAGAGAGAGGTGGGGCTACACTCAAATCACCAGGAAAAACATACGCTACACACACACACACACACACACACACACACACACTCCTTGAGTCGTAGATTCCCATCCAGGCCATGTATTTTTAGATCATCAGTGAAGCAAATATAAACTTCTATTTTGATTTTTGTTGATCTTTTTATATACATGGCTAAAACTCTCATCAGAAGCAATAAAGAGACGCTGGGTGCTTGTTTTGTTATGTTTACACACAAATGTCTTCTTATGTCTGTCCTATCTAATGGAAAACATGACTCAGTAGAAGTTCAGATCCAACCAGAGAGATCAGTAGAAAAGATAATAAATAGATCGTCCTTCATTTTTGCCTCAGAATTTCCTCATTCTTGTGTTGTGTAAAGGTGGAAGTATTTATGGTTTTTATGATTATGTGTGTTTTTTGTGTGTTGCACTGGTCCTTTACCGATGACGAGGATGACTTTGGGCCGTGGTCTTGATGGGTCAAACACCTCGTACTCCTCTATGAGCTCCGCTGTCTCCGACAGGTCTGAGTCGCTCTCGATGGAGAACTGGCTGATGGGAGGGAGGCGGTCGTAGCGTCTGTAGGGAAAATTGGGGCTGTCGGGCAACACTGTTGCACACGCACAGACACACACATAAAAAGGTATAAATGAGAACAAACTGTGCTGTAATTTCATGCTGTCAGTCAATTTATAGGTACAGCTGTCACATTATTTGAACTGCTGCCAATCAAGATGTGGTGCCGGTTTTAACCATCAGACAGTGAGATTTCCATAAATTCATTAGTGTGATAAAAACAAACAGATACGGTTCATTCAGTTTGGCAATTATACAGCTCCCTCTTATGATGTAAGTATTGATATATGACACATTCAGCAAAGATCGAAGTCATCATTGCATGCTATTCCAAGGGAGCAGAACTGCTATGATTTACATGTAGCACCAATATTATCTCTTTACGCTCCATTATAAATTACAGCGCTGAGAATGGTATTGATCAGATGACAATAAATGCACCATTGATGGAAATGGAAGTTTCGTTGAATCTGAAGAGAACTGAGCAAAAAACAAAACATTGGTCTTGTTAAGATGAAACCAATTTGGAAAAATACTGGAGGAGGTTGCACATTACAGCTAATGCTGCAACAGCTGCCAGAATATAAGGGTTTACTTTTGCCCTAATGACATTTCTAAACAAACGAATCAAGCCAACAGAAAAACACATTTAGGAAGTTAGAGCAGCATTTCCTTCCAGCAAACAATTTAAAATATGAAAGATCTGAGCTTCAGCTATCAGTCGAGACGAGAATCACAGCACAGGGAAATCTCTAACCCCAATTAGGCTGCAGTTCAGCACCTAAACTCTGCAGCTGGCAAAGTTTACAGGCATCTTTGCCACATTATTACAAGAAGCAACACAAATCTGAATTTCTAAACGCAGGATTCTGTCCCAAATGCAGCTTGAGTCATTTTTATGACTGTGGAGGCTTCTGTTTTATAAATATTGACTCTATCTGTGCATTTGCATGGTGTGAGTGATCTGCCTGTTAACTCAAATTTTACTCGCACATGCATAACTCTGTTCTGTTTCAGTCTCACGGTCAGTAGCTGTGTACACTGCTGCCCTGCTTCACTCGCATCACCAAACAAAGAAGTGAATGTCCAAATTTAAAACAGATGTAACAAAACAAGGCATATGGGAAAACGTCTTTAGTAATAAAGAGCTGTAGTTGAGAACTTTGCTTTGCAAATTCAAACCAAGTTTTGCATGTCAGTGGTTTGGAGGCAGAAGGGGGGCTGCCTTTTGGTGCTCTGGTGTCCCAACAGATGCTTCTGGCACTGTTTAGGAAACTAAATAAATCTGAGAGAGGTGATGCACACAGCTGCACTTCTCACTGTACGTATCAGGAGAAAAAAAGCCTCCTTTCTCATCTCGCTCTAAAACTCTTCTAGAGTAGTGCAACAGTTTAAACAGTGTAGCTACAATTAGGCTCATGAGGTTATAGGGTAAATGTTAACACCCCTTCCTGTTCAAACACTGAGTGAGTGTGCTCCTGATTGTGTAACAGAAGAAGTTAAACTGCTGCCAGCATTCTTAGAAAGAAGCAGATCACCAAAAACAACTAAAAAAAAAAAACATATATATATATATATATATGTTTTTTTTTTTTTACCTTTTCTTTGCCCCCAGTTACAGAAGTTCTGCCATAAACATAATGGGGTGAAACAGAGTGAAGGTGTTGCATTGACTCTGTTTTATGGCTGCAACTAATGATTATTACCTGTATTCTGAAGAAAACCTTGTCATTTAGTCTGTAAAATGTCAGAAAAGATAAATCTGATAGGGTGTCCTATTTTATCTGTAACAATTACAGAATTTATATATATATAAATTTACTGTCAAACTAAAGCAGGAAATCTTCACATTTAAGAGACTGGAACTAGTTAAGTTTGGATTCTTTTTAGCTTGAAACAAAACTTAAACGATTAATCGGTTATTAAAATTGTTGCTGATTAAAATTTCTTTCAGCTCATATGTGTTTTGCTTTACTGTACTCACTGCTCACCATTTCTGAAGAGGGACCTGCGTGATTGGCCCCCGTTGAGAGGGGGAAGGGACTTCTTCTCCTGCCCCACGAATGTATCCCATCGCACTTTGTCCGGTCCTCCGAGCTCCCTGACTTTCTTCAGACAGCCCTCCAAGTAGTCGATGGGGTCATCGGGCCGGTAGTACATCAAACCTGTCAGCAGGCTCTGGAAAAAACAGTGGAGGTGGACGTGATGAGATATAGAGGGAGAATAAGGGCGAGCAGGAGGAGGTCTCTGTAATGATGTGTTGTGCTGTGACAGAGTGGCGGCAGGAGAACAGCCCGCCTGAATGAGGCGAAGTTCTGAAGTGCAGATCTCGTTGCCTTGCCTTGGCTCCACCAGGGGGAACAAAACATCTCACTTTGTCAGATGCCCGTGAAATTGGACTCAGCCCGGCCAAATAAACACAGAACTCCGGCGACCTGTTATTTTTTCGTGGAGGAGGAAAAGCCCAGTGGCTGTGATGGATATGAGAACGCGCTCCGTGCCAAAAGACAAGTCAAGTGTGTGTTTGCGTGACATTTGTCCCCTTGACCCTGAATGTTTTAAAAACAATACCTTCCTCTGGGACTTCATCTCCACCCTCCTCACTAACAGCGTCCACCGCCAGCAGCATGAAAACACAAAGCCTCTCCCAGCCGAAAACAATGTGAGGTGCTTATTGAGCTGATCGATAATGAATAGGCTTTTCTGTGAGCAGCAATTGTGAGCAGTAAAATGACACTGCAGTTATGATGATTATGTGTCACTTCAGCGATCAATGTAATTTCGACTGGCTGTAAATAAACAAGCAGTGATTGCTTGCATACATTAGCTGCACTGCACTCAGAACTTAGTCTAATTAAGTGGATGAGCCAATTAACTATCCCCTCAGGAAAATGAATATTATATTGCATTATTATATTCCTGTAAGTCCTCACACTGTGTCTGTTCATAGCATTAACTTTGATAGTATAATATTCCTATAACTATTAATGAAGTGTTTAGAGGAGAATTCATTTCTAGACAACCTCTCATAGGCTACTGGATACCTTCATGTCTTCACACATACATCATTATATTTTGAGTTAAGAGTCAAATTATCATGTTTTATCATTTTTTCCCTAATACTTCTAAAATGTATTATGAACTTTTAATATTCTTTTTTGTAGCCACTCTGTCACAGTACTTAGACTAATTTTCATTTTTCATGATAAAAGAATGTTTCCCGCTGTGAGCATCGCAATTAAAAGCGAATTACGCAGGAGCAGAGGAAGGTCTGCCTGGTTTAATTACCCTTACACTCTGACTCTAATTATGATTATATAGCACTATAAAAACAATTTTAGGGAGCACTTTGTAAGAATTATGAATCCCCAGGGTTTCACCTTCTTATTTGAACTACTATTTAATCTAGAAATATGCTTTCAGACAGACTCGAGTAGAGGAGATGTACTTCATATCACAAAATTATATTTTCCCTGTTCTGACATGCGTTCTGCAACATTCTGCGATGCATCGATGTAAAACACACACACACGGTCAAATCTGCACGTACTGTAGTCCGGTCATCTCAACCCACAAAGCGCACAGCACACCATCTCTCACCTCAAATAGTTGAGGTATCTCCCGGCGTGCGAGATACTCCTTGGCATCGTTGGTATTCATCTCCAGTCGGATTTCGTTTCCCCCTCTCTCTCTCTTTCTCTCTCTCTCTCTCTCTCTCTCTCTCTCTCTTTCTCCGTCTCTCTCTCTCTCCCTCTTCTGATGTCTCAGTGCCGTGAGGTAATTTTTGGTTAACAACCGAGCTCCAGACAGATTTCCCCTCAGCGCATTTTTGCCTCGTGTGTGGACTTTACAACTGGATTCCTGCAGGCAGTGCCACCGCGCCACCCTCCTCGGTGATGCGGATGCGTGGCTCGTCCGTCCTCCCTCCTGCAGCGCTCTGCCTCCACCACGCACAGTATGTGTGTGTGTGTGTGTGTGTGTGTGTGTGTGTGTGTGTGTGTGTGTGTGTGTGCGTGCGCGCGCGCGCCTCAACGTTGGCACAGAGGTTGCGCGCGCTGTGTGTGCCAAATACGCACGCACAGCCTCTACGAGTTGTTTTTCACCGTCAGCATGGAGACCGGTTGTGAAACGATCATGAGGTGCGCTATAGTGACACAGTGGTGGAAAGTAACCAAGTACTTTTACTTAAGCACTGAACTTTTACTGTACTTGAATGATTCCATTTAATGCTACTTTATTCCTCTACTCTACCATAATCTGACACTTTAGGAACCATTCTTTATTACTAGTATTTTCGCTACTGGTATTTTAAGTATTTTGTTGCTAATGCTTCTGTACTGGTGCTAAATAAAATTTGAATTCAATAGTTTTACTTGTAATGGAGTATTTCTTTCTTTTGTTTTGTAGTTTTGCTAGTACTGTACTTAGTAAATGGTGTGAATACTTCCACCCCTTCAGTGATAAACATAAGTTAACTTGATCTTCCTGTGGGTGCTTAGAAAGTTATTTAATTTTGGCTTTTCACTATCAGAAAACAACAAAGTTGCACCTCACCCTCTCTGACACTTGATGAAAAAGTATCAACACAAGGTCCATCTACCGCTCATAAACTTCTTCAGTGTATTTCATTCCTCTTTTTTGTCAAGCTGTTGTTGACAAAAAAAAAGTTCAGACTTAAGTTTTATCTTTGATTAAAACCAATGTGACCTAAATCACTTTATTATCGCCTCATCGACACAACCAAAGTGCCTCAAAAGTACTTGATGAAATGTCTTACAGGCTGTATAGTGCATAATGTTTTTAACAGACATTCAGCGCCAACTTTCTGCAGGTGTTTTGCTGCAGGTCAGGCTCTTAACTTGCATAACAATGTCTTTACTTTGGGTTATACATAGAAACAAACAGATCAGCAAAAGGTAAATTCCACTGGTCACACAATCAAGGCTTTCTTAGGCAACCCAGGAATAACCCTTAACCTAACCCTAGGCCAGTTTGATTTCCTGGTTTGTCCCATAGGATTTGATCCTTATAGACCACTAATCCTCTTGACAACTGGAACGCTGACTTTGAGTCTCCTTGTTATATCACAGAACAACATTAGATTAGTTCAGCAACATGAGTGTGTTAGCAGGACCATTCTATCTGAATAACATTTCATGCATGACCAAGATCAGTCACAGTTAAGGACAGTAAAATGCTAATTCATGGATTGGAAATGGAATAACGATTTATGCAACTTAGAACTGTTTCGTTGGAGCTCCATGCTTGGCTTTTTCATTTTTCTAATGTGATGCATTTGGAGGAGGACATTACTGTGATGAGCTCTGCAGGCAAAGAGAGTGATGCTGTGGGTCAGAAAAGCAGCAGAAGTACAGGAGACGTTCGCGGGATTAAAGTGAATGGCAGACCTGGAAAGGCGCCCTGCTGTGTGTCAAAACAGATTTGGATGCTGCTTTTCCAGCAGACCGTCTGCTTGCCGTGCTGTAGTGTTACATTAGAATTGCATGAAGGATTTTTTTCATGGCTTCACTTTACTACAGGGATCCCAGACACTTGGCTACTTCAGTTTTAACATGACATGCATTTTGACATCTGCTACCTGTGATATCCATGTCACTTCTCATTACTAAGGCCCATACCATTTAGCTGGACAGGGCATTTGAATGTGTATTATGTGTGATATACACAATGTGTATATCTGACCAAATGATGATTTGCTTAATTACCATGTGGTCAGCTGTTTACTGTAACCACTGAAGTATCATACATAAACATTAATTAATTGCCACACGATGCAAAATCACACAAGTCTGTTGTAATACCGCAATGAAACATACAGGACAAAGCCATTATCTGTCTTTGTACTGGCAGTCACAAAGAAAAAATGTTGCCAAATTGATTACTTGAAACAAAAGAGGGAGACATGACTCTTTAGAGGACTATTTGGTGGCCTTGCAGTAATATAACACATTTGCTACAGTCTGTTAAAATCAAATAACATGCTGAACTAAATCCAATTTGCAATTCTATAAAATAATTGTCCTGTGATATCCCAGTGAACGCATCTACAGTATTCTATATCTGCAGTACTGACATTAATATATGTCTTTATTCTCCTGATTTTGTTCACTCCCACAGGAATACTCTCCATGCAATGTCTTTCATACACAGGCAGCAACATCCGAGAACCACATGAATCTGCTACTGCTCAGTCTCAGAAGTCTTATCAGCACTGAGCCACCAATATTGCATTAGAAATACTTAATATTTTCACACGTTTTCCCAGAAAAAAAAAAATCATATTTTAGAAAACAAAATATAGTTTTTGTTTTCAGTGGGCATTTGTGTAAATTCAGAATTCAGAGCAATGGTGGTGACAAATTGCCTTTTAGAAATGTAATTAGAAATGTATATCATTACATGTGCATACCTATACAGGTACAAAGGGGTAAATGATCTACGTTGGTATAATAATTCTTAAAAAAGTTTTGCATGTTTATGTATTTGTTTTTCTTTCACTTGAAACTATAGCATATATCTATGTAGGTGTATTTGTGTTTTGAATACTCTTTGTGTATCCATCATTTGTTTTTACTACTTTCTTGCACAAGGTTTGAGCAAGCCTTCATTGTATATGGGCACTGTATGTAATGGGTATCGGTATGACCATGTACTAGGCTACAGCAGAGAAAAAGTATATATTCTACCGAGCCATTTTCAATTTTATTCTGAAACAATAAATAAATCATCACCAAAGGGACAAACTTACAGTGTTTCATGATTGACAGTATGCCTATATGTCAGTGACATCTTTTAATAGTGATGATTTCCACGCTCGGCCATAAAATGTCTTGGCGTATGACGAAGGAGCAGCTACGTGATACCTTGACAAGTCCTTTTTCTACCTGTCAAAAAAGTTTCCACGCCGAAACTTTTATTTTGAAATGTCTTCTACCGGAAGTACATACTGGGCGGAGCCACCGATTCTCACTTCCTAGATGCACACTGCTAACACTGCTGCACAATGAAAATACTTAATTTCCTCAGCTTGTTTTCCACATACCTGTTAGCGGAAAGCCTCAATATCGAGGTGAGTGCATATTTTTTGCATGTGGCTCCAATATCCCGCCTATTTGTGTGTTGCACGTTGAGTTTTACCTGAAATGCCGTTTCCATGTTAGCCTTCTGTGCTAGCCAGTTAACTGCTGTTTTGGTGATACGCCTGGTAGCTTATTCAAATGACCATATAACACATGTACATTTATTTATGTTCTTTCACTTGTTTCTCAGGATAACGCGGGGCAGTTCTTTAGCAGTGGTCATACTAACAACTGGGCTGTTCTGGTGAGTATGAATTGATGCTACATCTTTGCTAGGGGACATGCTGATTGATTTGTTTGGCATTAAAAAGGCAGCAGCAAAGTCTTTTTAACTGGCAGTCTAATTAACTGGCATCTCTCTCTTTTGCGTCCTCCATGTTTGATACTCAGGTGTGCACATCCAGATTCTGGTTCAACTACCGTCATGTGGCCAATACTCTGTCTGTGTATAGAAGTGTTAAGAGGCTGGGCATCCCTGACAGGTAACTGTGGTAAAACTGCTTTTCTTAGTGTGTCACATACATTGTGTCAGTTTTAGATTTTGAATGGTGATAATAATCTAAAGTACAGACAGGTATTGAATAGTTTGTATTTATAAGGTGCTTAGTTTGCACAAATCGAAGGGGTCTGAACAATTTCTGAATGCACTGTAGTTAACAGTTCTGTGAGCACACTGTTTGTTTTATGTGAAAAACATTTTTTTTTTTTTTGGACAGCGAGTATCTGCCAAATAAATGTACTGTAATGTTTTATTGTCAGACTAATGATGTGTACCTATATATCATCCACTCATTTTATTACTTAATAACTTTAAATCACCTTTGTCATTTTCTCTTTCTCCAGCCACATAGTTCTGATGCTGGCCGATGATATGGCATGCAACCACAGAAACCCCAAACCCGCCACAGTGTTTAGCCACAAGAACATGGAGCTGAATGTGTATGGTGACGATGTGGAGGTGGACTACAGAGGATACGAGGTTGGTTCTCATTACACTCAGGCAGCTAAACGCACAACTGTATTATGTACAACTGCAAATCAGTTAGTCTTACTCAAATCTGTTTGAATTTAAAAACTTAACACATTAAAACTTTAAACTGCCTAAACCTACTACTTTTCAGAGCCTTTTCTTCTGTCTAAAGGAATGATCACTCTAATTTCTAAAGCATCCGTGTCTTGAAGCCTGAAAAATAATTGACATAAATGATCAGAACTAGTTGACATAAATTGGAAACTGAATAAATTCTTACCCGATTTGCAAGAGTTGAAGCAGCATGTCTTCTTTTTAAACTTTGTATATGTGTCTGAATTTGGTGTGAAACAAGTTTGTAAAGGAGTGTGGACTAGTGTTAGTTAAAATCTGAAATGTGTAACTTTCATAGCTTGCCAACTGCACAGCACTAGTGGACGGAGGTATCCCGTATAGTTATCCACCTTCTTTATAAAAACTTAGTAGTATATACCACAACTTGATAGCTATTATATACAAGTGTTGCAGGGAATTGGATGTGTTATAGTCCACACTGTTTGTCCAGTGTTTGCTCTGTCTGTTGACCAGGAAATGACTTGATGTAATTTCAGTCCTTAATAGAGGAGCACCCAAGTGTTTTTTTGTTATGGACCAAGGCAGAGCCACGCCGGCTTTTCCATTCTCGGTCACAGTTTGTTTTTGATTATTTACTCTGCTTTGTGCTGGTTATTTAAAAATGAATAAACTCCGCTGTTTGCTGTCAAATGGTAATCATTCACAAGAAAAACTGATAAGGATGAAGCGGAGAGCAAGAAGGAAATAATACAACGGTTAATCAATTTTCTGTTTAATTAAAAGCTAAGTGGAGTAGGGTAAAAATATTTGTCTGTCACTTTAGACTGACTCTACTGATGCAGATGAAAAGTTTAATCATATTGTCTTTTTGACAGTCACAGTCTCCTCGCTGTTTTATTAAATCCAGAGTCCTGAATAATCGTTTATCACTTCCCATTCATGCTAGGTTATGAAAATCGAGTTTTGTATTCTGCCTGTGTTACAGGTAACCGTGGAGAATTTCTTGCGGGTTTTGACAGGAAGGCTTCCACCCAGCACTCCCCGCTCCAAACGCCTCCTCTCTGATGACCGCAGCAACATCCTCATATACTTGACAGGTAATTAAAGGACAAATCCACTGGCAGATACTCCTCTTAAATTTAATGAGTGTGTAATATTCGGTGCTAGGAGCTATTTTATGATTGGAGCATTATGATTCATTTTCTGTGAAGGCACATTGCCTACACCTCTCAACAATCTGCAGAAAAGGGAAGAAAACACAATCCTTATGGCTTTCTTTTATATGTGAAGGTGAAGAGAGCAAGATCATAGCACGGTTTCCACCAGGAAATAATTTTTCCGAAGGTAGCAAATCATTCAGATCTTGACGTATCTTGTCTTGTCTTCATTGTAGTTTGTAGAGTATGACCTCAACAATAGTCACTCTCATTAAATTTATGGCAGTTGTTGAGGGAAATGGCGCTTCTGCTCGTTTCCCCTAAAGGTTAATGGGTTTGTAATATTACAGTTAACTACCTTTTATCATGATAGCCAAGGTGGTCTTTGTTTCAGGTCAAGTTACCCACCTCCTCTATAAAACACTGCAGGAAACCCTACATAGTAAGAACAAGAGTTTCCTAGTTGAGAAGAAGTGCTGACAGATGTAAACTTGTGTAGAACTACACTGCATATCAGGCTACTAAGCTGTTGATGGAGTATTCTCCTTCTTGTAGCTGCATTCGTTAAGTCATGTCTCAATGTGACTTCATGTCCATTTGGTTAGTCCTGTATGGAAATATCCACAAAACAATTATATTGGTCCAGAAGGTGAAATAAGGAAATAAACACTATTATAATGTTTTGAGATGGACTCTATGTTTCACCACAATTGAAATGTAAAAGGACAAAGGTTTTTTTTTTTTTTTTATCTACAAATTCTTTTTTAAAGGTGACCGCAATGAAGAAGCTGTAAATTGATGACCTGAAACAGTGACAATTATTTACCACGTATTCATGCTCAGTACTTCATATTGTAGTGTCTTTCAGAAAGTCACATGTGTCTCCTCACTCTTGTGATATATATTTTATATATTTAGTTGAAAGAGTCCGTTTTCCTAATCATCTTCATCTGTGGCTGAATGTTACCGCGTTTGCTTCTCCCACACAGTGCACACGGCTGCCAGCCCTTTTCATGTTTCTTGTTATTTTGCAGTCCATAGGATATTTTTGAATTATGAATCAGAGATTAATGAATTATTAATAATATGTGTTTGTTTAACAGGCCATGGCGGGAATGGTTTCCTGAAGTTCCAGGACTCTGAGGAGATTAGTAATGTGGAACTGGCTGATGCTTTTGAGCAGATGTGGCAGAAAAGAAGGTAAAAAAAAAAACTGGCAAGAAACATAAATGATTTAAAAGAAAAAGGCTTCACAAAAATAACATCCCCTATTGTGTCTCTTCTATTGAAAGTCCACTTGACTTGGTCTTTCTTTCCCATGAGGGCCAGTTAGCTGTTCAATGCTAGTAGCTGCTCTTTGCTCACGCTCTACTCGCTGTGCAAGTGCACAGTGTTTGTTGATTCTCTCATTTACAGCACTCGGCTGCAGCTGTGCTTTCCTGCAAAAATGTGGATTTTTTTCAAGGACAAAGTGTTTGAAATTCTCTTCTTGTTGCTGTGGGGAGATCAGTACACGGTGACACACAGTTCAGTATCACTGTGGAATGTGGTCAGAGGTGCATCAGACATTAAACTTTAAACCAGAGAAGGCCAGTGAAACCAGGTTTTTAAGGATGGTCTTAACTTTTGCTTTAAAGCCAGTGTCTATAGGTTCTATTGTACTGCCTGGTGAGTGAGTGCAAACTGTATATTCTATATGCAGAGCTGTTTAAGAGCAACTTATCACCAGACTGAAAAATGTTGGTCCACTGTCATCTCTGCTGGAAAGGGAGTTTGTGTCTCTAAACACCCAGAAGCAGGAGAATGGTTGGATCTGAGCAGAGGTGTGCTCTGATGCACGTAACCACACCCAAAAGTGATGCCAAAGGGGGACCTGATTCACTGGTCTTGAATGGCCTTTACAGTGCAATTATGTTGTTAATAACAAAAAGTGTTATACATGAACAATGTGGCTGGAAACGAAGCCGATGACGGTGGTGTGGGTGAACCAAAACAATTAAGATACAGGCTGTAAAATATTACCGTGCTGAAAGGCTCCGCAGAGCTGAGGGGAAATGTCTGTGGGCTCATCACTACGAGGGAACCCTTTTGAATTAGAAGTTAATTAAATCCATTGTTCATGTAAAAATAGTGATTATAACAGCTTTATATAAATACTGTATTGAACAAAATACTGTCAGTGTTTGCTGTTGAAACGGTGTTGAATTTGAGTCAGTTCCACAGATGAAACACATCATATATCCCTCAAACTGTAAGGGAATTACTATTATACATATAATAACACAACCTCCTATGAAGGAGGAACTGTCTCTTTTCATGAATGGAATTGTGTTACTGTTCAAGGTGCAGTGTTTAAATTTTGAATTGCTAGACACTAAATGAACTAAAGCAGATTCTCAGCTTCCCGCACCTATATTGTCCTTCAAACCTATCAATAGAATCTGGGTTATAGTCGAGCCCCAGGCTGCTAGATAAAAGCTTAGTGACGCCAGCTTTGATGCTGATGCGATAATTGCAGGCTTGAACCGCCAAATTAGAGCCACTATAGAGACTTTGCCACCTCACCTCATTGTCCCCAAACCATGTTGTTTCAGTTGACTGGATATAAAAATCTCATCATGTTTGTCTGAAGCAGGGGAAATTTCTCTTTAATAGAGGAAGAAAGGGAGGAAGAGTGGGGGGTGAAACTATGTGTGTGTGTGTGTGTGTGTGCATGTGTGTGTATGTGTGGGTGTGTAAGAGGAGCTGAATGGAGCTGTTGGTTTTTCTTGGTCACCATGGCAACTGCAGCATGAAAGATGTTGAGAGGGTTTGTGTGACACTGGAGTTTATTCGAACAAATGGATGAATATTATGCCAGCTGTGGATTCTCTCATCTGTTTTGTTTGAGAATGTACATAATCCTGTGTGTCTGTGTCTGTGTCTGTGTCTGTGTCTGTGTCTGTGTCTGTGTCTGTGTCTGTGTCTGTGTGTCTCCAGGTACAATGAGCTGCTCTTCATCATTGACACCTGTCAGGGTGCCTCTATGTATGAGAGGTTCTACTCTCCGAACCTCATGGCTCTGGCCAGCAGTCAAGTTGGAGAAGACTCCCTGTCGGTGAGTTACCTGCCCTCATGAGGACGAGATAAATGAAAAATCATCAATCAGTTTGTCAGGTTTTCTAATAAGCTGTGAGGTTTGATAGCACACTGCAGCTGAAGACCAAGCTTGAGTGATTCGCCCCGTAAGACAAACTTACCCTTTCCAAAGATGAAGTGCCAGGTTTATTATTACGATTATAGTGGTGTGATCGTCCTTATTATTCTATCAATACTAAGACGAAATCTACACTGCGACACAAGACAGTGCTGCTCTTTTACTTCCATGTCTTCTACTTGAATCGTCAACTGGTGAGGACGTGCAGCTTTAACCCTAAGTCTTTTAGCACAATAACAACAACAGCAAAGGGTCAAATGAATAGTGAGTTATATTGTTCAGTTTCTACATGAACATGTTTCATAAATACATTCACAAATACGTTTACAAGTCACTCCTCATTTACTATAGTTCACCACAATTACCCTTGGTCTTTCTGAGTGTCTGAATTATGGATTGTTTGTAAAGGTATTCATGACATAGTGCCTTCAAAAATTCAACACTAGAATGAAACGAGTAATGTAATGCGACATGTTCGAAATCTCAATTCACTGCTCACAATTGATTGTATATTATGTATCCAGTAGTGAATGAGGGAGTGATTTCGAACTTCATTTATTTTGTTCACTAACAATTCTTTGGTACTTTTATTTACAATTTCTGGAATAAGTTTAAGTTCGCTTCAGCTGGGTTTTTTTAAAGACAAATAATTGCGTCTTCTTTCAACTCAAAGTGTCAATTGACTGTACAGCTATTACTGTGTAAGCTGTTAAAGCAGCTATAATTTGGATTTTCTTTTTTTTTTTTTATAACAATGTATCAAACGTGTGGCAAGGGTTGCTAGTATTGATGAACCAGATCTACAGAGAATTATCACCTGAATCTGCAGCTCCCCTTGACTTTACAGAGCCTTTACACAGTATGAGTCTCGGCTCACTGTTTAGCTGTCCGGCTCACAACGTTGCTGTTTTGGCTCAGCTTCACTGCTCTCACTGTGTGAGCAAAAAAAACTCACTGTACACTGCCTGCTCAGCACCAAACGGCAGACAGTGTTGGAGACTAGCTGGTGAACATAGCGGAGCAATTAGCAGCTAGAGAGCCACATATTTCCCTCAGGAGTTGGTAGAGAGTGAATATTGGACTTAGATTTTCCAGGTGGCCAGAAGCATGACTGTAAATGAATATAAAAGCACTGTTCTAGAGAGCATTAAAAGATAAGACCACCCTGTACTTTAATGTGATGGCCGTTACTCATTATGGCAACCTGTCACTGACGTAATTCCTTATATACAGTAAAAACAATATTTGGAATATCTCTGTTTGTTCAGCAGCTTTAATGAAGTATTTGTGGTTGAGGTACATAACTGTTTTCCTTGTCATGAGTTTTGAAACAAAACTAAAAATGCCACCAAAGCACCTGGGCTGACAATATGCTGTTGGATATTTAATATTCTTATTCTCACGTCTTTTTTTTTTTTTTTAACCCCATCTCTTTCTAGCACCAGCCAGATTTGGCCATCGGAGTCCATTTGATGGACCGTTACACCTTCTACCTGCTGGAGTTCCTGGAGGACATCCATCCTGCGAGCAAAACCAACATGAATGACCTGGTGAGGATGTGTGTGCTTGTGTTCATTTTCTTTTACCTAGCGTCATCAGAGAGTTCATGTGTACCATAAAGCTGCAGCTGACGTTCATTCTCATTATCAGTTAGTCATTATTCAGTTCCCCAGAGCCCAAGATGACAGCTTTAATTTTTGTTTAACCAACAGTCCAAAACCAAAGATATCCAAGTTATATTAATGATGTAAACAAAGAAAAATAAATGTTTTGTATTTTTGCTCAATAAATCGTTATAATTGGATCACATGCACTAATCTTTGACCGAAACTTAATCGACAACAGTTTTGATAATCAAATATAATTGACTGAATCATTTATTAAGCAAAATACCAAATTTCACAGGTGCTGCATTTCTGTTTTGCGTCATGGTAAATGAAATGATTCTCTGAGTTTTAATACATCGCTTTGGGCTTTAAGAAACTGTATTTTTTCTATCTTTTGACATTTTACAGATTAAACAATCATTTGATTAATCAGGAGAAAAAAAATCATCATAGAATACTCATTAGTTGCAGCCATAGAGTACAGCAATTATTAATGCAGGACTGTGGCAGGGAGACTTTCTTTTTTTTTTTTTTTGTTTTACCTCTACCACAGTGAGACAGTGTCTGTCCTGCTCTGCCCTTCTTGTCTGTCTCGCATTATAAGGTTTCTCATCCTAAAGGAGCCAGATGAAAGTCACACAGGACTCTGCACTTAAAACAGAATGTCTGATACTGTGTTAAGGTTGTTGGCCTTTAACACATAATGGCGGAGATGGTGAGTGCATGCTGCTCCAGGCCATGCCTCAATCTCAGCAGCACCTCCCTTTTCATCTTTTACACTCCTGCAGAGATCCACTGGCCCCAGGGACCACTCATCATCCCCACCACCTACCCCACCTTAACCTCACCTGGAGTTACAATCAAAACACCTCAAATCCTTACTCAGGGACGCAGTTCAGCTTCAATCAATTAGTATTCTTTTTTTAATTTTCCTGTTTTTGAAGATGCTCTCTTTGTTCCTGTGCTATTTGGTAGATTTAAGGATCAATGCTATGGATTTCTCTGACAAGCCCACCAAGTTTTTCTTTTTTTAATCTGGACTGCAAAGGCTCGCCCTTTGATGATACTCAGATTGCCTCCACCTTCCCTACAAAATCCTTTAGCAATTGTGTGTTTTGGCTGAAAGAGATAATGTTCACCTCGGTTTAATGATTTTATTTCTCTGTTAAAATGAAGAACCCAGTCGGACAACACACTGATGAATCACACACTTAAGAGGATTAATCCACAAGTGGTTACACGCCAGGCACCAAAAGATTTGTAATTGATGATGACATGCACAAATGTCAGGCTTTATGCCTCTAATCTTCTCCACTCATTGTCATGTATTTTAACACCTCCCACTGCAGTTCTGACTTGAAGCAGCTGGCTACAGGTTGCAACTCACTATTAGTGGTATTAAAAGGAGATGACAAACTATTTACTATTGTCTGAGTATTAAAAGAGACCTACTCTAACCTTTTAGCTTAACCTCCTCAAAGCAGCATTAGTAGATATCTACAGTATTAATATTTGTATATAATTACAAATAAAAACATATAATTGTTTTTGTTGGAGCCCCTAACTTTTGCGTAGTTTTTTGTATTCACACTATCTGTTGCAATAAGCTGTGTATTCCTAACGCACCATTTGTGGTTTCTCTGCTTTCCCAGTTCAAAGTGTGTCCCAAGAGTCAATGCGTGTCCACTCCGGGCCACCGTACCGACCTGTTCCTGAGGGACCCTGGAAGTGTCCTCATCACAGATTTCTTTGGTAGCGTCCGCAAAGTGGAGATCACCATGGAGACTATCAACTTGACTAATCCCATCGAGCAATTGGAAGAGAAGTAAGATGAATTAATTTATTTGTTGTCATTAGTAGAATGTTTTCACCCACCACTTCATAATTAAAATATGAATAGTAGCCTCTGATGGAAGGCCAGATCTGTCAAATAGCAATGTGATCTCGACATACCGTTTCAGCAGTTGTCAAGCTCTGTGTAGAACACTAACCCTAAGAAACCTTGACTTGGCGGGGACGGGCATCTGTAACAATCTGCCACCCTCAACAAGGCTTGACAAAAAGTTTCTACATTTGAATCTCAAGAGTCAAAAACCTTCCTTTTGAAATGTGGAAATTGCGTACTGGATTTCCCCTTGCTTTAATCATTTTTAAGTGCAAATAATAAGCTTGGCAAAGAGCTTTTGTAGATTTAGCTCTAGAGGGAAGTGATTTTTTTTTATAGGTGGATTAGGGGCAGCCTGGATGAAAAAGCCTTAATTGAGGTCGTCCTCCTTTTGTTTTAATTGAAGTGCTGCGGGCCACATTTGTTCTGTGTTTGTTTCCAAACTAACTAGGCTTTGATTTCTGTTTAGAACATCTCTCATTAGTCATATTGATTTTTCTACTAATGATGTTTTGAGTGGCCCGTTACCGGGAGAGTAAACCACACTGAGGATGTCGCTATGACTACCTTGTAGGTGACATCTGTGTTTGACGTAATAGTACAGCTCATTCAGATAGTATTTACTGATGTTTATAAAGCTTTACTTCACAACACTGTCACATAAAGACAAGGCTACAGGCTCTTCAGGCTACAAATCAGTCACTCTTCATAAGTGCCACTGAGAGAGCAGCAGTGTTTGTGATTGATTATCTCTGGCGCTACCTTGTGATCAGCAGGGCTACATGCATCTGAATCCAGTTTTACTGCATTTGCTCTTGGTGTGATACATGGCCTCGACCACAAGATGGCTGTAGCATCAAACTCTTTAACATCTCCTGCTCAGTGTTCACTGTGCCTTGTGACATATTGTTTGCTCTCTCAGACAGTTGCACTAATCCCATAACCAGGAGTTTTTGGAAACACACAGCTAATGCACTAAAATGCAAACAGTCCTCCTTATATTGGCTCATTAAGCTGTGGGTAACGAATAGATTTAGGTGCTCTACAAACAGATGTGGGAGAAATTAAAACTTTATTCACGATTACCCTCCCCCCACTCCTGTTAATTTCATTAAGCTGGGCTTTAATTGAACCACTGGGAGGTATTATAGTCAAAGAATCTAATGCGGTTGACTGCTAATTAGTAATTAGAGGCAATTGCCATACCAAATTTAGTCATCGGCTGTTTTGGCCTTAGGCTAGTTAGTCATTGCACACAACTTCCCCTATCACTTTATTATTGATTAAGGCCAACACATTCGGTGTGCTGATCCCCCATGCAACACAGAAACACAGCACCAGTGTTATTGAGCTGGCTGTTGCCCCAATTCAGTCCTAGAGAGACGTTTTATCTCCAATTCTGATGTAAGAAAGCAGCAATCCCCTGATTCATTTGATGTTTAATGGAGTTAAAGTTTAGTGATGCACCGAAGCAATAGTAGCATCTCTCTACTCATGATTAAAAAAAACACTGTTGTGAAAGTTCAAACATATTAGGGAGTCTAATAATTAGTGTTTCTTTAGCCCCATTCAGACAAGATTAATATGACAGGGGGGTAATGAGGGATTTGTTGTGCTTCTCATTGGCCAGAATCTTTGCCATGGGCAAATTGCAAGACATGGTATACAAGAATATTCTTTGAGAAAATCATGACCTTCATCACCACTGGGCTTATCAAATAATGTAGTTTAATGTTTTCATTAATATTAGCATTATTAAGTCATTTACCCGTAATTGGATTATTTGCACAGACAGTTGCACAAAGGGCTCTTTCTGAATGCAAGAACTGGTGATTGTAAGGTAAAAGTGTTGATAGTGTATTATACATAGTAACAGCAGATAGGCAGATTAGTCGCGAAAAAATGGGTTGAAAATGAAATTTACTTTTTAGTAGTCATACAACACTGAAAATGTGTGATGAGCTGATGAAATTCAGCAACAGAAAATCCAGCTTTATGCACAGAAACGAAGAGATGCTTTTTTAAAATCCAAATTGGTCTCTCTGGATTTAAAGAATAGGAAAGATCAATAAGTGTGCCAAGTAATAAAGGTAATTGGGGCTGTAGTTATAATTGGGGCATGGAGTGAAACATCACAGGAGTGCTCAGGATTAAAGTCACTTGAAGGTAGTGATGAAATGTTTAAGTCAATTAATGGAATGATAGATTGAGAGAAAATTAACTGGCAACTAATTTGTTTAATAATTGTCCATTCATTCATTTTTCAAAGGAAAAAATTCATATTTTTTCATACAGCTTCGTAAATGTGAGGATCTGATAGTAAACTGAATACAGTTGGGTTTTAGACTAATGGTCAGACGTAAGAAACAGTTACATTACAATACATCACCTTAGCCTCTGAGGAATGAAAATGGACACTCTTCACTATTGTCTGACATATTATAGAAGAAAACTATTGAGGACACCCTTTGCCAACACATCTGGATCATCTCAACAAACAGAGACAGGATTTTTATGAGACCTCTGTCTGGATGCCACTCATAAAGTTAAATAATAGCATTTCATAAGACTTGAAAATGGGTTGTAGCGAGCTCTGTGTGTTCCCACAAATGTCCTCTGAAACAAGCTGTTATTAAATATAGTGCTGCTTTAATCCACTTTTGTCAGCTCATTTGGCCACTCAGACAAGTGGTGGAGGATATTTAGAGAAGATGGGTACATGTGTGTGTGCATGCCTGTCTCTTACTAATTCTCTGGCTCACCCTCCTCTGTCGCTCTCTTATTCTCTCTTCTCCTCTCACCCATTTCTAAATGGCCATTTTTCCTCAGAACAGGCTCTTCCATTAAGTGGATTGCACTTGATGGAGAGGACATTTTAAAGGACCCCCCTCAATCCTCTTCATTATACATGGGCTTAACAGATTAATGACACTGTGCAGTTACGTACTTCCAGCGTTAGGTGGTTGTTGACCAAAACACGTCTTCTTGGGGGTCACACGACTCCCAGGATAATTACAAGTACCAAATTAAAGCGGAGTTCACATCCAATTGAGTCATAAAGTAAATGTAATCTAATTTGTGACCTGCAGCACCGGATAGTCTGCAAAAACTGCTTTGGCCATTAGCAGAGCAGATGTTAAAAGGAAATTTGTTTGACCTTAAGATGGCAGCTAGAGACAGCAGTGATACCAGAGCTGGAGGTGGGGAGGTGCAGTCACATTTAGAATCAGCTAAGTGGATTCAGAAATCCACTCCAAAAAATCTCTTCATGGAAAATAAAGTGGAAAGTGGTTTGAATTGAATTAGACCTCATGTCTTGTGCTAAGTGAAAGGGGGTGAAGGGGTGGGAGCGGTGAGCCATCGTTGCCCTCGGTGACATGTTTCTAGTGGCAGAAAGAGCTGGGGGCCCATAGAGGGGCTCAGCAGGAGATGTTCTCCGTGCCAGCCAGCCCGGCCTGTTTTCTTCGGTCTGTGTTCCTGTCTGTCAGAACAACTTCTGCCTTACCACATACACGTGTTGGGAAGAGAGAGGGGCAGAGAAATGGAGTTCAATAGAAAGGGATGAAGACAGGAAGTTGAAGAAGGAAGAGCAAGAGAGCAACAAATGTTGAGCACAAAGTAACTTAGAGAGAAGAAAGGGACAAAAAAGAAAAAGGAGAACAGGTTGCTTCACTCAGCAAGTGGTTGGAGGAGAGCCATGGTGGCTCACTGGGGGATATGGCCCACTTTGTCAGCAACTGTCTGACCTGAACTTTCTTTGATTATCCAAAAACAGCCTCCACTCGACTGTGACCTTTAGCTGAGACTCTTCTCTCTGACTCTGTATCAGACTGTGATGTTGGAGACAAACTGTCTTTCAAAAAAGATATACATGGAGGCACACAAGCATTTCAAAACTGCCCACGGCAATCGTGGCAAGTTGGTGGATCCACACAGTTGCAACGGGTTTGAGAAGTGTTTGAACTGAGAGATGTAATGTCATTTGACAGTTTTGTTTCCTTGTTTTTATGCATTTTTTTGTTTGTCCTATGTGGTTTTTGTTGAAGCCCTGATAGAGTTCATAAAGATGGTTCAGTTGCATGCTTCAGTGGTAAACCTACAAGAACACAAAAGTAAACATCTGAAAGATTTAAGAAAGTAATGCTGTGGTCAAGTAAATCAGTCAGTGGCAGCCAGAGCTGGATATATTTCTGTATTGTACTTTTCATATTCAAACCCCATTTGTGATTTATGCTGATAAGAAACACCTTGCCACTGTAGCTTTAAGGGATAAGGCTGGCATTATTTGATATTTTTGTTCTTGTCAATCTATCCCATGAAAAGACCAAAGCCAAAAATGGTCTTGTCAGTCTCAATACTGTCCAACCTTCCAGACAGTCTGTTGTTCTTCTCCCTAAAGCCATTCATTCCTACTGAGGATCTTTAAAAAATAAATGGGTCACAAACATGTACTTTCATTTCTGGAAAAGGCTGATTCATTTTCTATTATATACATGGAACATATTCTTTTTATTCTTTAGCAAATGTTACTAAAACAGTAACGGTAAAATCAGTGCGTATTTATTGCAACAGGACAGTATATGAGGGAATAAACAATGGTGCCTCTGGTGACATGTTCCTTCATTACAGTGAACAAACAACAGAACAAAAAGCGACAGTGTGGCTCATTGATGCGTTTTAATATTTTTTTTTTAAATTTTTTCCTTTTTGGATAACAGCAGTTTTAATACATCTTGTCTCACATTAGCTAATGTCTATTCATCACCTGCCACATGGTTACCAAGAACAATGTGGTTTAGGGACAGCTTTTCTAACGGCACAGGTCCATCTTTTCTCTTAAAACTGAGCAGAGATTTGTCCTGACATTACACACTGGCCTTGGTTACAGGGATACACATAGCAAAGTTGTCCAATGGCGTGTATGTGTAGTTTTTTTTTCCTGAAATGAATCCTCTGCAGATTCAGTAAACACTTAGAACAACTAATCACTGTAAAATCTTTAACCTTTCTCTCACTAACATATGGCTCTTTAGTCACTACATTCTGGCGGCAGATGCAGAAAACTACAACTCCCAAGAACAAATGCTACAATGTGGTTTCCTCCACAACCCAATGATTTTTGTTTCCTTTCGTTGTTTTCTTTTGTTTTATGTTTATCAAAGTCTGTTACAAAGCTCAAGCTTACCACCTGCCAGACTAAAATACCCTCGTATTTACTGTGCGAGATAAGACCTGAGACTGTATATCATAACCATGTTACAGACTGACTCAGGAAGATTGTCTGCCTGAGGAAAAGCTCCAAGTTTGAAACCTGTTGCAATCCAGATTAACTGTTATTTGAAGCCTTTTGTTGGATTTTCTGTCCATTAAGTTCCTGTGTCTGTGCACATTTTGAGCAAATTAAATTCTCTCGCTGTCCTACATTAAATAACTCAGCTTTTTTCATTTGTGCTTTTTTCCTCACGCTTGTGCAGAATTCTCTAGTTTTTCTGGATTCAGGTGATTTAGTGCAACACAGCAAAACTCAAAGTTAGCACACTTCACAGTCAAAGTTTCACTTGTATTTCTTTTGTGTAAGAAAATCCAAGAGAAGAAGAAAGCACTGGTGGGTGTAAATGAGACGCTGTGGAGAGCTGATGCCACTGTGTAGCATCAACAACAAACATTAGCTGTATCAGAGTTCGTTTACTTCTACAACAAATTTAACAACAACCCTGTGTGAGTATTGAAGTTGACCCTGCAACTCCTTTTAACTTTCAGGGATTGCTGCATTGATGATGGTCTTTAGAAAAACTAACCGAAGTGCTGAGTGCACTGTGGATAGGACAGGGGGCCTGGGAACTTGGAGCTCTCCTAACACTTCTAAAATCATTAAAATAAAAAGGTGGTGAGTGGATTGCTCGGAAGATAGATTTTTAGGTGGTGCTTTACTTGAGAAATGTGTTTTGTATGTTTTTCTTTTTCATTTGTTTTGTCCTTATGAGTTCTGAAGTGATATAAAATGGCTCCATCCAAGAACAAGATGATTTTGACTGTCAATGTTCCTCAAGATGATTTTTTTTCATTCATTAAGAGGAAAAAAAAAATGGGTTCATTTGCATCAATTTGCGCTGCATATCATTGACTTGGCTCTGAAATGATATGTCAATCACGCACACCTCTGCTACACACACACTGCCAACAGAGACACTGGAGTCTGTTCCTCTCCCCGACAGCTTTTCTTCATCACTGGGTAATGGTGTCTCACACAACAAAAGCTTGATGTTTCCAAAGTGCAATTTACTTACTTCAAATAAATGCTAAAAAACGGCTGTTTTGTGTGTGTGTGTGTGTGTGTGTGTGTGTGTGTGTGTGTGTGTGTGTGTGTGTGTGTGTGTGTGTGTGTGTGTGTGTGTGTGTGTGTGTGTTGTGTGTGTGTGTGTGTGTGTGTGTGTGTGTGTGTGTGTGTGTGTGTTGTCTTTCAGTGCTGTGAACGGAGAGCTGCAAAAAGAGATGCACTCATATGCAGACCAGCTGCCAGTTTCTGAGATCATCCATCAGGTAAGAGACCAACAAAAACCCCAGGGTCAGTTGAGGACTCTCAAGACCACATGAACAGGCCCAAGTTGATATAATCCAGACAGTTCTGACATCCACCTTAAGAAATGATAGAACATTGAGTTTTTTGTCATCTTTTGTGTCATGTGTTTGCAGCCATTTATTTGGGCTCCAGTGTTTTTCATTTTTTTGAAGTGTGTCCATGCTCACCCTTAATTTGGACACAGAACAGAAAGTTATGTACAACATCCACCAACAGATGTCTTTGTGCCGTTTCCATGGTGACAACTCTAAGTGTGAAATGCAAGTGCTTTCTGGTCTCGGTGTGGAGGGGCCACCGTGAAATCCAGCTGAATGGATAGGCATGATTGTGGCGAGGAATTGTGCATTCATCTCATTCTCAAATGGATTGTGGCTCTCAGGCGGGCGACCTTCACAAATGAACACCTATTCCTCCTTATTCCACCTTTACAATGTGTGCTCTGCATTTAGAATAGCTGGTCTCGGGTCCTTTATCACTCTTGTAAGATTTTCTATTATGAGCCTATTAAAAATGGTATTTCTACACTTCCATTTCAACTTGTGCCTATGAAAAGTAACAAAGTCACATCAATCTCTGCCACAGGCAACAGCAGTCATTATTGTTACTTACTTTTGGGATGCGGCTCTGAGAAACCCATACTTATAAACACCAATATCCCTGCAATAGCTACTAAGTCTGTGAAGCTCATGGTAATCAGTTTTTGCTGCTATAGTGTGGAGAAGTGTTTATTAAACTCCATAGTGATTAAAAAATGACTTCCTTGTCACTGGCACACATCCTCAGTGATGTTCCTGAGGGCATCGGGTGTTTTGGGTCCTTCTTCATCATACACTCTTGCTCAGGTAATCCAGCCAGGGTTGATCAGACAGTGGCTATGGATCACTCCTGATCCAAAGCCATCTGGAGGTTCTCTCTGCAGCCTCCATGTTGGATTTGATGGCTTTACTTTTTGCAGTCCCAAGTGTAGACCTTGCACAGTTAACGGGCAGCCCTACTTCAATGGGCTCACAGTGCGCCTTCCTGTTACATGGACTGCTTCCGCACATGTGCCTCTTCCATATGGTCCTCACGGGGAACTGTCATCTCTACAAGGAGTAGCTGATGATCGCATCACGTTTCGCCTCAACAAACTTAGCATAACGTGATCTGGGAACCTGAGCTGCTGCTTTGAGTCTGACGCAGAGGTGAGCAGACCAGCTGCTGATTCTGGGCTGTGGTTTAAGCATCTGGGAATTTGTGACCGCTTGGGTGAAACCTAGATATAATGTTTGTAAAGCTCACCGGCTCTGTGCCCACCATGTTTGTTAAAATGCTTTGTCGAACCTACCCCAAACCTCGGGGTGACGAAGCGCATGCGAAAGAAACCGTCCTCGGTAACCAGAGGTGGAATGCTATTTGTGTAAGTACCGGAGCACATCTGTGACGCACATGCATGAGTGTACGTGCATGGTTGTGGCTCATTTCGAAGGTTATTTAACCAGTGGCAAGTTTACTTACATTAGTTGGTCATTCTGGTGCCCTCCGGCAGCATTACACCGATGGATCACAGTATGTTGGTAATGCCGTTAGTACAACAGCCACAGTTGGAATGGCCAATGGGCATACTGAGACAGATCCTGGTGACTGACGCATTGGTAAAACAAGGTTCTACAGGCCAAGTCTTTCTCTTTACCAGCCCTCTCTATGTGTCTGTCTCTGAGATAGCTCATTCCTCACATTTTTTGTCCATATTCAAAGCTAAGTAGGAGTGACCTTGTCATTGTCATAACAGTTGTTAACATTCAAGCATTGCATCCCCCATACAGTGTAAATTGGCCTTAGCTGTAGGTGCACTGTCTAAACCTCGTGGTATGTCATTTTGCAGTGCCTCCTAAGGATTATGATTTCAAAATTAAAACAAAAGGAGACTATTTAACAAGGTATTTTTGCTGCGGAAAATGTGACAGTTGGGCAGTTCTCTCACTTTGTATGCCTAAACCGATGCCAAATAATTTCAGTAGCTGAAGTAATGCCAAGTGTCAAATCGAGCTTTGAGATTTTAAAGCCAAAGCAGAGGATCAAAGCAGCTGCTTTGTGGGGTTTGTTTCCAGAACAATAGACACCACTTCTCCAAAAAGAGGTACAGTGATACCATGGCCGTTTCTCATAAGTAAGCAGAGACAGGGGCATCAAATGAAGCTGCAAAAAATTAGTCCGTTTGTTTAGGGCAGATCCATTTGCAATAGAGCTGGTTCACATCTCGGTCACAGTGGAGTTGGAGTTGCAGATGTTTGATTTTAAAATGATTTTCATCTTCTGTGTGTAGTTGGACACTAAACTATTGGTGTTGATAGCAAAGGTCAGATGGAGCTGAACTAAGTAAGTGGAGAAAAATAAAATAAAAACCAAAAAACAAAGCTCCTCGGCTCCTGCTGCTGGACACATTGCCGGCTGACATCGACTTTAGTGTGAACAAAGAAGTCACAGTCATTTGGCCCAGAGAAACAAAGCTGACCACAGGTCTGAGCCCTGTCAGATACTTATTGAGTATCGTGATGGGAAACAGAATGGGGTCTCCACACAGCGGCACTCTGGGAAATTAGCTGAGGTCTGCCTCAGAAGCCTAGCAAAACACAGACCGCTTTCAGATCTGCTGCCCGTTGCTTCTGTAAGAGCGCCCCATAAACTATTTCTATAATTTTCAATATGTAGAAGCAGTCACACTATTGGAAGCTCAAACGCTCACGCACACAAACACACACCATTAAGCCTCTGCCGTCTGCTCCTTGGCTTCGTATCTTGGCTCGATCTTTTCTTTTTTCACCCCTCTCTGTCTATTCATCTTCATACGTCCTTTTGCTGTATTTCTCTCTCGCTTTTTAAATGCACCCACACGTACAACACACAAACACACTCGTCAACCCGACGACCCCTGCCAGAGATTTCGATTATCGGCCAGCACTCCTGCTGGGTTGAAGATGGGAGTCCTGATAGACTGAGTCATCTTGCTCCCCCTCACCGTAGTCCATCTGCACTGCTGCAGAATTACCAATGTCCATAAAGTCTATTGACAGCTGTCCTGCTTTTGATTAGCTGTCATATTGGATTCAGCACTCTGAGGTAGAGATATGAGATTTCTGTGGCGGCGCCCTTTGTTGTCGCTGATCAGATGCACTCATCTGAAGAACTAGATGTGATTGTATCTCATAAGATTTGATGTCTGAAATATTCCCAAGTTGTCTGAAGCTGAAATCAGTTGTGCCACCAACAAAAAAACAAATCTTCTCACTGTGTTCTATCTTCTAAGAAAAAACATTTTTCCATTTGCGAGTAGACCAGCTGATGCCTTGTAAATAAAAAAAAAAATAAAAAAAAGTCGTCAGAGTGACTGACAGTGGATATATAAGGCTGTGCTTTATGGCATCTGTATACAAACTTCCCCCCACTGTGTATGTGGATGTGTGTATTGTGAGGAGTTGATTAATGCCCTGTCACTGTTGGCAGTTGTCTTGCTAGTGGTGACAGGGTGAGTCCCCTCTTCCTGCCACCTTCTGTTTCCAACCTCACACATCTCATCACGTTGCCAAAGCCTAATCACAATATGTTCAGTTCTGGAAATAACTAGAAGGAGCTCTCTATTTTCTTTTCTTTTTTTTCTTTTTTTTTTTCTTTTAGTCTCGTGTGTATTTTTGTATTTTTTTTTGCCTCCCTCACTGCTGTGAGTCCTGGTCTCTGGCGTCAAATTGTTATTTGTTCTTTTTCCAGCTTGACGCCACACCATATGGCTCCAGAGAATTGAAAATGGAAACAGTGAAAATTAATGCTGTGCCTCCCTCCCATCCCTCGCCAAATCCCTGTTCCCCTCACTCAGGCTGCGACAATGACTCTTATCAAAACTAGATGTTGGGATCTGTGGATAACAGTCCCAACCCACTCTGACAAGCTGCCTCCATTTAATCAAATATCAATTAGAATTTGCTTTGCTGCTCTACAGTTACAAATAATATCTTCTACAAAAGCAAAACATACCTTATGAGAGAATACTCTTCACACCGCTTTCATTGTCCCAGCACTTGCTGAAGGCTTGAATGTCAAGGCAGTACGGTGGAGTGTCTTGGCAGCATACAATAGCTGCTGTTCTGTCATCTGGCTCTGCACAACCTAAATTTGCTGCAGTTTTGACCTTGGAGCACCAGGGCGTTTCAGACCTCCCTCAACGACCATTAGCATCCTCCATGGCCATGTTAATTAGCTCCAATCAATCAGATGGGTAGCTGTTAATTGATTTTACTGGTGAATTGAATACGCAACACAAAGCGTGTGTAATGGAGGCAGGCTGCTCGGGTGTAGGTCCCTGTCCTCGGCAGTGGGATGTGAATGGTTCTGTCAGTGAAGGTCAGCACAATCTTGCTTCTTTTCTGCTCAGCTGTTCCTCATCTGCCTCCTTCATGTCTGCTTTTCTCTGTCAGAAGAAGCAGCATTCTTTTCTGTGTGTGTGTGTGTGTGTGTGTGTGTGTGTGTGTGTGTGTGTGTGTTGTTTTTTAAACATCAAAACTCTCATACATGTTTGCCGGCAGATAACGGCAGACATTTCTTGCTTATTTAATTTTTAATTTTTTTTTTTTTTTTATCCAAGGCTACTCATACTTTAAAGTAATAATTAAAGTGATTATTCAATTCTGAGATGTATCAATCAGTAATGTAATCAGTTGGATGATGAGGAATTAATTAACACTCAATACATTTATAACTATCTAAAATGTTAATTTCCCACATTCTGAAGTTATTTATCAATCTAAAATTTCAAACATTTGCTCGTTCCATTTTTTAAATGTGAGTGTTTCCTTTTTCTATATTTTGTATGACGGTAATTTACATACTTTTTGGGTTGTTGGTCGGACAAAAACAAGCAATTTTCTTTGAACTAGCAATTTCTTTTACACTGTTTTACACTATAATCAACCGGGCCAAAGTATGAGCAGATAGTAAGTTACTGGAGAAATGTGACTCTTAGGAGACGAGCCTTGAGCTCAGTGGTGGATAAAAGGGGGCAGTCCAGAAGTGAAATACGGCAAAAGAATCACATCATGTATTGATTCTTTTTTTTTTTTCGATGGGCTGACGAATATGATAAATAAAATTCACCATAAACATCACAGCTGATTCTTTCGCCTTTTTCCATTTAGTCCATTTTTTTCCTGCAACAAACTGAATTTCAGTGCAATAGACACACACCTGCTTCCCCCTTGTGTGTTTTATGGCATTTACAAACAGTGTCAACATTACATAGTTTGTCCACCGGAGAGTAATGACAAGTTTATTTTTCAAGTGTAAAATGTCCTGCTCAGTGTATATATTACTCACTGTAGGCCACTCACCAGGATCCTTTCATAAAGAGTGCCTGTTTATTTAAAAAAATAAAATAAAAACTATATAAATCATGATGGATTGTTTTACTTAATTACTACTATTCAAATAGGGCCTCAAAATTCCATCAGCATCAGTCCAACTAAATTTAATATACTATACAAATATTCAGTTAATCAAAAATAAAATAACAAATTATTTTATAGTGAAAATAATCATTAGGTGATTACATTTCATTTGGTGAAAATGTCTAGTTTCTTTTTTTTTCTTTTTCTTTTTTTAAATTTGATGTAAGCAAAAGTAACGGTGTATTAACATTTGATGAAAATCACCTAAAAACAGAATTTGCCCAGGGTGCCCAAACTCTACCATTCAACTGTATCACTGTTGTATCCTCGGACTTTACGCTGCCTACTTCGCTTCTCTCTCTTTCTGCTAATGTTTCTCTCCCTTACCTCCCTCTTGACATATGCTCCTCTCTCTCTGCCGGCTCTGCTGACGTGGCTTCCTGTCATAGTCGATCCATCTCCCTTTGCTACTGCTTACCCCTGGGACTTGGGTTTACACACATGCACACACACGCACACACACACACACACACACACACACACAGCCCCAATCACGCACACCTCTGCCTACCATTGTCACAGAGGTCAACTGCCCCCGATGGCCACACGCTCCCAGTCACCTCTTATGAACATTCCCGCCCTGGCTCTGCCTCGTCCTCCAGGTGTTTCTCTCTCAGCTCCTCCCCTTGCCTCCCTGCCGGCCACTTCGTCATCGTGGCTGTAGCTGAAAGTGTCATAACTCAGATTTTGTTATGTAGCACAGATCTGAGGCTTGTAGTGACGTAGCAGCAGAAAAACGAACACTGAATTTATCATTTGGACCACATTTATGTTTGGAATCAGTGGCCATGTGATAGTTGTCTAAACTGTCAGATCAGTATTCATACGACTATGTCAGCGTTGCCACAGGACAGATCACTGTTGTGATGGCCCTGTGTCCCTTTTGACACAGGAAAACATGGAGAACGACAGCTCAAGCATGTTGGCTAATTTAATTGGGATTTGGGTTTAAGCCTCTATTTCAACAAAGCAAGAACAAACATTTCAAAATTGACCGGCGTTCAAAGCGGTGAGGGGTTCTCCTCACAGTCACTAAAAGTCAAGAGCCTGAAAACCAATCAGAAATCACGGCTCTCCCTGGATATCAACCAGGACAGAGGTCCTCCTGTTTCTCTGGTAGTCCACTGTGAGCTCTTGTACCCTGTGACAAAGCTCTATTGGTCCTTTGTACTCCACTGTAATAATAGTCTCTAAGGTGAAGACAGCAGATTTCTCACAAAGAATTATTCACTGGAATCATTCATGACAATATAGTGAAAAGTTCCATTTTGCCAAAAAGACACTTCATATCTTTTTATTAAATTCCTTCAAGGTTTGCACTCCAGATATTATATGAATCTGGACGCGCATGTAAACAGGAACTGCACTGGATGGCAGAAAGGAATATCACTGGAAAGTTTGTGACTACTTGTTAATTCCCTCAGAGGTCGGTACCGTCAAGATTTGTCAATAATGATAATTTGTGTGTCAAAGTGAGCCAAAGCTCAGAGCTGATTTATTTCACCTCCACGAGCGAACGCACTGATCATGACAATTGGATCCCGTCCAGTTTCACTGTTTAAAAAGTGGTGTGACAAAGCTCTGTGCTGTGCAAACATTAGGGGAGGGGTACATCAGATATAGAAGCAAAGCAACAAAAAATGTCTTTGTCTCATGTTTTTGGAGTCCTTGCTTATAATAGTCAAAAATGTGATGGCTTTGTTCAACAAGTGAACTTTGTTTTCGTACAGAAAGAATGAAATTTGTGTCGAAAATGTAGCCCTCCCATTCAGTGCAGTGAGACCAGCCATTTGATCCTGGTTTCTCTGATGTAAAATCCTGTTTTCTTGCAAACCACTGTGCAGTCAAACTGATGGATCTGTTGTTCAAAATGGCCTTCACAAACACATTTCATCTTCTAACTGCCAACTGCATCAATCGTTTTTTTTGTAAAGCCCCACAAAAAATGATATTGAGGGGCTTTAAGTACTTTAAATATTTTTGAAGTTCTTGAATACCATTGAATACTCATGACTACACAAACAACAAGTTAATAACATGATAAAATAACATCCTTAGGTTTTTACTCATGAAGAATTTAACAATCAAAAACTGCTTCAATAGCACTGTGTGTCATATGTCATCAGAATCTGATTCAGATTCATAATACATAATCCTGATTGATGTGTGGAAGTACATTACATCAATTTTCCAACTTAGTCGTGCGCATTTCAGATCTCCCATAAATGTCCCATCTGTGGCCTGAGATGAGATCTCTCCATTGTCTGTGTTGTTCAGTGAAGTCACTGTCTCTTAAAGCCCTGAGCTCTTACCACTACATAACCTGCAGCTTTGCGGCATTCTCCTATTGAAAGGTGAAGCTTCGGCACCAGTCTGAGGTATTGAGCGTTCTGGACCAGGTTTTCACTAAGGATATCGCTCTACTTTGCTTCTGTTTATCTTGTCTCCCAGTCCCACAGCACGATGCTGGCCACCACCATGCTTCACCATTGGAACGGTTTGGGGCAGGTGATGAGCAGGGCCTGGTTTCCTCCAGACATGAGGCTTAGAGTTGAGGTCAAGCAGTTCAATCTTGGTTTCATCAGACCAGAGAATCTTGTTTCTCACAGTCTGACTTTCCGTTACGTGCTGTCATGAAGCTTCTGCCTGGTCACTCTGCTCAGACTCATAAAGCTCAGATCAGTGAAGTGCTGTAGTAATGGTTGTCGTTCTGGACGTTTCTCCCATCTCCGCACCGGCTCTCTTCCCCTGATTGTTCAGTTTGGCCTGGCATCCAGTTCCAAACTTCTTCCATTTAAGAATGAGGCCACTGATCTTGTCCTCTCCCCCGGGTCTGTGCCTCGACACAATCCTGTGTCTGAGCTCTCAGATACTTTGACCTCATGGATTGGTTTTTGCTGATTGATAGATTGATTTGTGAAAAAAAAGAGAATCTTAGCATAAGACTGTATGAATGTGAGAAAAGTGAAGGGGTCTAAATACTTTCTGAATGCACTGTATGTAGGAAAGACGAGTGAAAGACTGTTCCATTTCACAACACGACTCGTGCCACAATTCCTGTAGGCCTGAATATTACTGCAGTCTTCTCTTTTACTCTTTCAACTCTGGTTATTGTTGGACAATGTTGGGCGATGAAAAATTAATGCAAGCTGAAAATAATAATGAACATATACCATGTGAATGCAGCTTTAAATGAGAAAGCTCTTTGCTTTGGACTTCCAGCCTTGACTCTGTCCAACACTCTGCCTTTGGGCTGATGTCAAATCCAAAGGCCTCACTGTTTCTGCTTTAGCATTCTGGCCGGGCAGCAGAGCTCTATTGATTTGACTTGATTGAGCTGTTAAATAAATTTTGAGTCAGACATAATCCAATTTTACTCGCTGTCCTCACTCTTTCTACATTAGAAATTGGCAGCGTCGTCACGTAACCAGGAGTTTGGATTGAAAAGACAGCCTTGAGAGGATGGTACCCTGCACACAGAGGTTGCAGGGAGGCATAAGTACACAGCCACGCACAGTTCCTGAAATAAATATTTTGCTATAGTTACCAAGAGCTGTTAAACTAATAAGAAATTACAGTAATTTTCACCTGCCAAAGCAATTGATAGTCATTAAGAGACATGTAATCTCGGCTGTTCTAAATGCTTCTTCATGATTAGGATCAGGTGCAGTGTGTTATTTTAAAACTCACTGTGTTATACAGTGGGTCAAGTTCATCATCAGCCCCTCTTCACAAGCTGAGATAATGCTGCTTTGTGCAGAAGGAGAATTACAGTCAGCCATTGAACAGCTTGTTTGAAACGTAGCCATTGTTGTGCTTTGATTTGATTGGCTGAAGGACAGAGAGTGTACACTGGTCAGCAGGGAGAGAAAAACTGAATATAACTGAGGTGTTAAAGTGTTACGGTCTCAGCCAGTGGAGATTTTAGCTGCGAAAAACACATTTTACTGGCATTTGGTGCTCAGTGGGTGGTAATTTCAAACTGCACATATTAACACACTCTACAGAATGCGCCAGGCTTTTATTTTTGTATTCACAAATACAGCAAATGAGTCCACTGTACTTATGCCAATTCAGCAGTTATCACTTTCTAAAAAGTGAAATCCAGCAAAATGTTAGACATCTGCTCAAGTTGTACAGATCAATTTATGTATAAATTGCAAGGCAATTAGACAGTTTCAGCAATGAAATAGCAAGAGTCATCAGGATTAGACGGATTCTCTATCTGTACTGCAGTCAGCTCACTAAAAAGGTACGTGCTGGTTATTTTATAGAACCTATAGAACCAAACAGTGCCACCAAATCCTGAAGTTTTCTTCCAGCTTTCTGTTGATGTTCTGCATCACAGCTGAACTGTCAAACACTGGTCTAGGTTGAAATTAAGGAATTTGGTGATGCTGTTAGACACTAAAACTAAATGAGGGATACTTGGGTATCCGATCATAAGGTGCAGTTATTAATTTTGGGCCAGTACGGGGCAGAAAAACTAAAACTGGTTCAGAGATAAAGCTCAGACATCCCTGACCTCTGATTTTCTAAGGTGACAGTATTATGTGTATTATGATGTATTTCTATCCACCTGATTAATGTGAGTCAAGGGCTGGGTGTTCTGGATTTTATTTTCATCGTGGTGATGTTATTTTTGTTTTTGCACCAATACTAAAACTTACTTGAAAAACCAAAACAAAGTGGCTAAAAAGCTGCAGATTTTTGGTGATAATTTCAGTATCACAGTTACTGATTAATGCAGGTTGCAGATAATGCAGCAATGCAGGTAACTTTGTATCCTGTTTTTTGGCTGCAGTCAGACTGCCAGACTCTGGACTGGGCCTTCACACCTGCGTCAAATCCTCCGGGGTCTGTCAGTCTGGCTCCAGCTCCTACTGCAGTGTGTCAAGTCAATATGGATGTGCTTGAGAAGGAGAAAATATACACTGGGTACTGTAGTAGCACTGAGGCAAGCTAGAGAGAGACAGATCTCTCAAGCACTTGTGTAGCAGCTCTTCCTGTACTGTGTGACGATCTTTCCATTGTGTGTACAGTTTATGACTCAGGCAGACTTGGAGTGCGTGCTGTGTTCATCCTCTTTGCCAAGTCTTGGGGTTATGGCTTTAGGGGATGCCTTTTCTGACTGGTGATTTCCCAACTGGATAATGACAGCTTGTATAGCGACGGATAACAGAAATCTCTTAAGTGCGTCCTCACAGCCTATCTGTAGCTTTGTCGCCAGCGGAGGAGTTAGAAAGATTTTTTAGAGGTTAAATCTCATCTCTCCGCAGAATATTGCAGCCACATTAGCATATAAATGTGCTCCTTGTGAGATGCATGTTTAATATGGGCGAGATTTAAAAGTATAATCATACACAAAGTGATGATGTGGCAGTGAATGGGACAAACACAAGACAGGGGAGGTGTACTGATGAGCTTTACCACCCGCTTTTTTGTGCGAACCTCTGTGTTTGTATGTGTGAGACAACAGATAGTGTACATAAAGTGTTTGTAGAGATAAAGTGAGCCTATGTGTGACTCTGCGGCTGCCTGCCTGTGTGAATGACAGGACAATCAGCCGTGGCTTCAACAGGAGAAATATACACACTATTACTAACCTGCAATCTCTCCCCGCTCCTCTCCCCTTTCATCCCCCCAATGCCCCCACCTCACCTTACCTTACCTTGCCCCCGTCCCTCCCCCCCCCGTCCCTCCCCTCAGAAACCAAAGCAGAAAGACTGGCATCCTCCTGATGGCTTCATCCTGGGCCTGTGGACTCTAATCCTCCTGGTGTTTTTCAAGACCTACGGCGTAAGGCACCTCAAACACATCTTCTGAGGCCTCAGCATTTACGCTGCTGGATACGTGATGACTTGAAGCTGCAGACCTGAAGAGGGAAGGTGCAGTTTGTGACGGGCTTATTTTCCTGAAAATACAAAGAAGATGTATGGCACCACAACGGCTTGTCCAGATACTGTGGGATGCTGTTGGTGCCTTTTTTGTTTTCTTTTTTTTTTTTTTTTTACTTTTACTTTGGGATGACTGCTCTCCATTGGTGAAATGTAAACATTGGTGAATTATTTCATTTGTGACAAGGAAGAAGGGACAAATACTTCAAAGTGGTGCATCAAATATGCAAAGCCCCTCCTCTCCATGAGCATACCACTAGCGGTACTGCCATTTTAAACAGTTTTCTTAACTGTGTCTTTTTTGAAGGACTGAAACTTATTTATTTTTTTTGTGTCAAAAGTTCTGTTTTGTCAAGCCATTGCATAATCGAGTTGATTTGGTTATAAATGCACTGAATTGAGTCTGCAGATAAGAATTTAATTTATTTTCAAGAGCACGCTGCTCTGCATATTTCAGCAGCAGCCTTTTTGTTTAAGTGCTACTCAGAACGTCCGCTCGGTCAGAAAAGGAAAATGTGGGATGAGGGCAGGCTGATTGGCTGTGAGTGGGCCGTGGAGAGATTACTATTTAATGTCTCCACTGTCCATATACATTACACCCCTTGACCGTCATATCACGCTTGTGAAGGATAACAATCGCACATAATCCCATCTCGCATGATGGACCCATCCACTTTCCCATTCACCAAATTGCCCTCCCTGTGGAAACATCCATTAGCTCCCCAGCCTTGTACTCTGCTGATTGTATTTCTGGGTGATGGACAGCTATTTCCCCGGCCATTCTGCGTCTCGCGCTACAGCAGCGATAAGTGAGTGATAACCTAGTAAGCTGCCGGCTGTCCCAAATGAATCTTGTCTATGCTGGGACGTGTTTTCCCCTTCTTTTTTTTTTTTTTTCTCTTCTCTGCCTTTCTCTTTATGTGCAACCACTCTGCATTAGGCTCATTGTTGGGGGGGGGGGGGGGGGGGGGCGGAGTGACTGATGCTCAAAGCATTTGAATTGAACCGCTGGTAGTTTATCTTTGCTCCTTGGCGCGAGGGCCCACCCATCGGGTGCGCGCCGCCACTCTCCCTCGCGTCTGAAGTGGAAAATAGATGGAGTTAGAAATGAAACCATAAGTATCGGAAGGCAGCTGCTGCGTCAGCCCCCATCTACCTTTTCTTATACATAATTTATGCAACACTTATTTCTTCTTTCTCCTTTTTCCGTCCCGTTTCTTACTTCTTGTAATCGCATTCCTCCTGCTCTTCTTTATGAGACTGCAAGCACATTTTATTTCCTCAATTGGTAGGATTTTTGATGCTCCGATTAAAGATTAAACACAAAATCAAAAGGAATACATTTGTCTTTAACTACCTTTTTTTGAAAGATATTGAGCTTCCTTAATTACTCTGTAATGCTGTTTAAAGTCGAGATCTGCTTTTACAGTTATATCCTTGAAGGTATGCCTGGCAGAGCTGATAGTCTAATCTTATTTTATACCACAAAGATATCCTTGAAATCGGTGCCGCTTGAGTTGACTTACACACCTGCTCTGTTGTTCTCTTACTGGAAACATTTCAAACAATCCAGGGAGATTTTTAAAAGCAGTTTCCTTCCCCTTCCAGTCTTGTATTTCAAAAAGACATAGCAACCAGTGAATTCAAACCTCAATATGCAATCAGTGTGTAAACCAGGCTGGCAGCAGATACAATAAAAATTAAAGCCAGCGTATCTCAGATGGATTTGTTTGTTTTTAAACCCACTTCAAAATTGACTTGATCTCCTCCTGAGCCTCTCGTTCCTACTTTGGCACTGCCAGATGGAATTGAATGCACTCCACCTTCCCGCATGGTGATATAATCTCCCTTCTCCTCTGTAACTACGGTTTCTTTATGATAATAAAGATCAGTGTCATCCTTCACACCTGACTTAGATGGAGAGAAACCAGTCACAGGACAATATTAGAGCAGCCATCTCCACAGAGGAAGAGAGATTTCAGGCTGAAGCGCCAGGCAGGATGATCTGAATATGTCACACAGGTTGTTCAAACGATGAGCAGTGTCGCTGTTCGCTGGTGAGTGCACACGTATGCTGTGTGTCTTTTTAGAACTGGAGCGTCGACATTAGCCCCATGTGGCAGCTTGCTAAATTTAATGATTTACGCACAAACACACACAAGCGCACACATGGTGTTTGGAGACAGCGTGTGCGCCTGACAGGTTGTCCAATTTCCATGGAAACTCTGGATTTCCCACTGCTTGACTGTCAGTGAGCCTTTGTAATGTCAATCATTCTCCGGAATGATAATAGTAATTTTAGCAGTGACAGATTTTCATTCTCATCTGCAACAATAGCTGTGGCATAAATCACCGTCAGCAGCACTTGCTTCCTGTATTTTTAAATTTAACATGTGGCTTTTTCTTAAACTTTGAGTAAGAGGACAAAAATAAAGGAGAGGAGAGGAAAGCTGACACTCTGGAGGTGGCTTGGGCAGAAAGCCCAGTAATAAATATGAACAGCTTCCTCTTCTCTGTCCAGATTGCTTTGTTTGAGATTCATTCATTTATGCAAAGTTGATTTTACACCAAGTGTAAACTAAGAAAGCAAAGAGAATTCAAATGAAGGGCTGCTTGATATAAACGACATTTGTATGATAGGAAATCATGTGCTGTGTCATGTGTTAGATCCTGTGATGAAAGTTAAATCTGATGAGACTGGAGTTCTGTTTTGACTCTGGAAACAGTAGTTTTAGTGACAGTTGATCCCTTTTATCAGCTTCTCAAACTACTATTTCCATGAAGAATGAACTTTCATGCTCAATTCCCAATTTGGTGATTCAGGTGCTAATTTGTTTGTAAGACATTCATTTTTAGTGTGTATCATGTGTGATCATCTATTACCAGGTGGATTAAGTAATTTCTTAAGCAAACATGGTAAACATGTTATTCAGCTTTTTCCTGTTTGATGCGAGTGTAAATTGAATATCTTTGGGTTTTTAGACTGACATAACTCTTGCACTGTGGGGCATTTGGGGGCATTTTTTAAGTTAGAAAAAACATTAAGTTAAGTTTTACCCAAAGAAAAGACCTTTAGAGGGTATTACAAAGTGTCAAATGTAGTTAAGTATTTTCTGACAGATGATTTGTCGGGGGAGGCTACACGCTACACTGCAGGAGGCTGAAGTTTAATTGTTTTTTTTGTTTTCTTGGTGCTGTCTATCTGTTCTTTTTTTGTCTCTTATCTGGGTCCAGGTTGCATTAAATTAATAATATAATTAGAAATAATTGTTATATATTGAGTGATTCTTTAATTAAATTGTATTTTATGTGGAACTAAAAAGGTCTTTATAAATCCTCAAATTAGTGAACTCTGCACAAAGTCTGTTTACAGACCAAACAATTTGTTGATTAATTTAAAAAAAAGAAGAGAAGAGAAAATAACTTGGTTACAGTCCTATTATTATAATAACTCTTATTTTTTTAGTGTCTTTTAGAGGAGGATAAAGACAGAAGCCTTCAGTTATTTTTCAGCCCTGTTCATAGTTATTTTCATTCTGAACCATCAGCAGTGTGATTTTAAGAGATATTTTGTATCTTCAATTATTTTCCATGGCTTTACTAAGTCAAAAAATACAGCGATATGCCACAATGTTAAAACCAATTACCTGTTCTAATGTTGTGGCTGATTGTTGTATAAAGAGCCTTCAATCCTCCTCAATGCATATTAAGTACAATTTATTGATCTGGTAAAGGCTAAGCTGTCTAATAACTGAAGTGTTCATGACCCTCTGTTGAATACTTGGTTTCCCTTCATCCTCTTCTAATGTTACCTTGATCTATATCCCTTGCCTTCATGTGATGAGGCAGTACTGTTTCAAATACAAAAAATATGCCCCTACGCCTCTGTTACGAATGTGGTCAGGGATCTATTTGTAGCTCTGGGGAGTAATGAGAAGACCTTGTAGCGCTTCCTGTCTTTCATTATTATTTCAGTATAACACAGCCTGATGTCGTGAGCAGACAAGAAGAGAGATTGAAAAGTAAAACTGAAAGCTGCCATCAGTGATGGGTGAAGGTGAGTCACTGGCCTCCCTTCCTCCTCAAAACCTCAATGTTTTGTCTCCCTTTCTTGGGGCTACTGCTTACAAATACAGGAGGAAATACGTTCATTTTGTGTCACATTTTTACCATTCTGTTGTTAAATATAGAAACAGCCTGATCGCAAGACAACCGATAAAAATTATTTTATTGAGTGGAATGACATTTTCCATTATGTGCAAAAGACAAGAAAACAGATTAACATCAGTGCTGACACGATCAATTAGTTGAGGAACAGAAAATGAATTAGCAGTGAAACATGATTAATTGCTGAAAGGAATTGTATGATATTTTGGGAAATGCTCCTTCTTGGCTAGAGTTGGATGTTCAAATTGACACCACTATCATGTCTATACAGTAAAATGTGGCTGAAGTGAACAGCCAGTTAGCTTAGCTTGGCATAAAGAGTTAAAATGGAAAAACGGCTAACCCACTCTGTCCAAGGGAAGCTAAATCCATCTACCAGCAGCTTTAAGTCTCACCAATTAACACTTCACACACTAGCTGAGGTGTAAAAACATTTAGTCATCCTACGCAGGGTTATGGCCAACTGTCATTTTTAAGTTTGACTTTTTTCATGATTTACTTTTTTACTGTTCAGACAAGAAAGAGGCACGTCTGTATTCATTTCATTCTCCTGGCAAGAAGGGGAATAACTATTTCCCAAAATGTCAAACAATTCCATTTAGTTAATAATCAAGAAAAAAAATTGTATCACTGTTAATTGAGTATTTTTTGGGGTTTTGGAATGTGATTTGAAAATGTCACTTCCGTCTCTGGGTACTTGTGATGGACATTTCTTCACTGTTTTCTGACATTCTCTAGACCAAACGATGAATTGAGAATGAAAATAATGAGCAGTTGCAACCCTAAATAACATTCTGTGATTCAGTGCAGAGTTAATTAGGCAGGAACTTTTGTTAATAAGTACAATTACACACGGCCATTCGCAGATGAGTCAACATCTCTGGAAAACACACACACACACATACACACCTTGGTCTTTGCGACAGTACAAAGTCAGCAGCACTCAGAACCAGGCGACGTACAGTAGCACCACTCCTGCAGCTGTTGAAGTGTGAAAAGCAATCGTGTCCTCATCACAGAGGAAACATGATGGGAGTCAGGAGCACCTATGTATCTGACCCACAGCATCTGTCCTCTCATTACTCACGTTAGAGATGAGGGCAAGACCAATAGGGACTTAGAATCAGGATGTATCATTAAACTAACCACAAGTCTCATCACTTTCTAACTCAAACCTGATTCTTATTCATGGAGACGGAGCAGAGAGGAGGAAAACGTGAGGATCTCAGAGTGAGACAGAGACAGAGAGAAGGGGCAGTATACATGTAGGATATACTCCATCAAATGACAGGAGAGTGCACATAAAACACAATCCAGAGAGGCGAGAGTGACAGATCATATACTTATCAGTTTAACAAAAATAGAAAACCCGGTATTCTTCCAAACGGTGTAATTCTCTCGCGAGGTGATTCAGGCTCACAGAGGCAGCAGCCGATGAATATAGCAGGATGGATGCAGACGCTGCTTCCCTGCTTTCGATCTTAATCTCCCACTTGTCTTCTGTGACATGGCTGTGCATTACATGGAAATCCAGCTTGTTGCTATATAAATCGCACTATTAACTGGTGACAGGAGCCGATGAAGCCTTTATGATACATATGTATGGGCGGCCAGAGGAGGTGCACACGCATGAGATAGAACCTCAGTGAATGTTACGCACTCGTCCTTCAGCCAGGAAATGGTCACTGCAATGTTTAGCTTGGGTGACCCTTTAGTGATCTTTCAATGCACATATCCAATGCGCAGTGTAAATGAAAGTCAGGGAAGTTATTTATACGACTTTGAGCCTTGTTTCATGACACAGGAGTTTAAAGAATGTCGCCAAAACTGAACTCCTCAATCTTCGAAAACCACAGAGGAATATGACGTCTGAACAGTGATCATAGTGTCAAATAGCAAAAATTTAAACCAGGCTACACTATTATTACTATTCAGCTCACACTCTCCCAAGCATTACATTGTTGGATTATGGGCATTGTAGTGGTATTTTTCTTTCAATGGGCCGTAAGCACTGAATCCTGCATACGGCCTTCATCCAACAGAGGCTTTTGTGGAGAGCCCAACTTGTGTCCCCTGTGATTCCTCTGGTAAACATATGCATACACACACACACACACACACACGCACACACATATACACAAAGAACTGGAGGATCAACAGTAAGACACTGCATGCATTGAGAGTGGAGTGTGTGATGACGATGCCTTCTCGTACAACCTCACTTTACAAGGTTTTCAAAAAAGGATGTACAACTTTGAACTAGTTCAGTGCAGTAAACAAAACACACTGCTGGAGTTGTAGTGGTGGAGCTGGAGAAATGTTCCTAACAAATGTCCAGCAGGATCAACAAGAGTCAGTCTTCATCTGTGGTAATTAGTTTTCATGCCTACTTCATGTTTTATCCATCCTGTTAAGGGTCCAGCACCCCATCCTCAGTCCTTCTGACATGAATCTCTACAGCATTTTCTTCACCCCAACACTGGTCACGTCTTCTGGGTTACCGGGGGTGCCGTTGTGACCGTTCCCTCCAGCGTCCGGTTGGCTGGTAGAGGTGGGGGGCTCCAGTCTGGCTGGTAGAAGTGGATGTCAAACGTCCGTGCCCATTTGGCGAAGACCCGCTTCTCTGTGATGAAGCGGTGGTGGCTGCCCCGCCGTCCACGCTCGTGGGAAATGTACATGGCACACTCGTCTGGACCACGAGGCTCGTAGTAGTGGTAGGGGACGGAGTGATGCTGAGGCTCTCTGCAGTGATGGAGAGGGAGATAAGAGAGAGATAACATATAAAGACGCTGACATCATAATGTTTTTCATTTTGTGGTGAGGGACGGGGACTGATCTGCATCCTGTTTGTCTTCACAGGGCGAATGCAGCCAAATTTAGCTAGTTTTAATGTCTTTTAAATGTCACCTGCAGCTTAACACTGAATGAAAAAGCCAAATAAATAAAGTTTTGAAAAGTACTCTTACTAAAGACCATATTAGCATGGGATCACACCAGCCACGACACCTGTCAATATGTTGATGTTTCAATCCATGAGTACTCAGTAGTCAACACTACGTTATTACACGACTACTGAGTACTTGTGGATCAGAGCAGCCCATCTTTGAACTCTCTTCATTTTGATCTCAACTACACACTTCCATTTTGGCTTAATTTACATTCATGTTGTGCCTTTTTGCATTTGTGTTGTGGCTTTTGCATTTGTGTTGTGGCTTTTGCATTTGTGTTGTGGCTTTTGTATTTATGTTGTGCCTTTGCATTTGCATTGTGGCTTAATTTGCATTCGTGTTGTGCCTTTTGCATTTGTGCTGTGGCTTTTGCATTTGTGTTGTGGCTTAATTTGCATTCGTCCTGTGCCTTTTGCATTTGCGTTGTAGCTTTTGTATTTGTGTTGTGGCTTTTGCATTCGTGTTGTGGCTTAATTTGCATACATGTTGCTTTTGCATTCATGTTGTGGCTTTTGCATTGTGTTGACCTGTCTGGGTCACCGTAGCCTATTGAGTAGTCATTTAATAATTTCACAGACCTGCCAAACTACGCATTTTGTCACTCTAAAGTATTCAAAAAGCTGGTGTCACCTTGTGAATTTCACCAGTTGTGTAGTACTAAAGTCTACACCAACGAGTGTCAAGCCTACCGCAAAGCAAAAGAAGAAGAATTTGACCAATCATCACACTGGATTCATTCCCTTACCTGCACTCACCTTCTCAAGCAGGTATGATTGACAAATGTGATGTCATTTCAAGACAGAGTAGCTAGGATTCGCAAAGCAACAGGAACACTTCTGACCTTGGTTTTTTTTATCTCTCTTGTTCCCCCTCCTCACACCGGCTGGTTCCACATGTGAGAACCACTCTTGAATGCAAAGATAAACAGACTGCGGAGGATGTGGAAATTTGAGATCATTAATTAATGATAGCCTAGCGATACGTATGTATTTGCAAGTAAACTTGCTTGTTTACGAGACTTTTCAGGTGGCCAATGAAGTTCCATTGTCTGCGTGTTGCAGAAGGTAAAACATGACTTTTCAAAGTATTCATAATATTAATTATGCAGCAAAACATGTCATCATAATGAACGGAGCAGATCATGGCACACCTGGCTGAAAAAAAAGGCAAGTGCCTGCGCTGCAGAAATTCCAAGAAAGTTACAGGGAGAGATGACCATGCCTCTGCATCTCCAGACTTACCCAGCATGCATTTTTCAGAGCAATATTAATGTATTGGTAAGACTCAATTAAAAGGGATACAAAGTTCAGAAGATGTGTTAAATTAATTTGTAAAATTTGATAATAGGAAATGATGCAATGGTTAAAAACAAATAATAATATAATAAATGGCCTGCTGCGCCTCTGCAACATCAGTGACTCAAAGCTCTGACGCATATTTCATTACAGCAGATACAGTAATAAGCATTATTCAAATTGCACTAAAATACTAAACCCGTTCACCCAGCTCCTCACTTTCCATTAGATTAAATACATGTTTAAACCTGTTTTTAAAGTAATAGATTGTGAGGATTTCACATCATGTGGTGAGCTGTTCCAGATTTTAGCCCCTACACACTGAAAGCATTTAGAAAAGTGTGATGTCATTGAATTTCATCTATTGCTGAGTATTAGTACGAGGTCAGGGAGAGTCATTGTATTCCCTTTATCAAATATTTTCCAGAGCATCATATGAGCACAAACACAACACCAAAATATAATGTGTATTTTAATAAATAGTGAAAACCTTAATGTGAGTGTCCTGGCTGAACTTTAGCTTTAACTTTTAGCAGAAGAGGGATGAGGACACGAGGTGGTAAGAGTATTTATGATGTGGCCAAATATATGTCGATGCTTGTGTTGGGACATTGTCATGTTGAGAAAAGGCTTTCCCCAAATTATTGCCACAAAGTGTCACTATTGTGTGAAAATGTCACTGTATGCTGTAGCATTAAGATTTCCTGTAGGTGAGTCTCATACTTCTGGCCATGTGTTGTAAATTGTAAAAGGCAACCCTAATGATGATGAGCATAATTCACCTTCCTTAATGAAGTAACTCCTTTTTTTTTTTTCAATTAATTTTGTGGTGATGAAACTAGACCTTTTGTATTTCAAACAATGTAGGTCCTTGAATTTTGTTAATCTTAATTCAGTTAATCTTCTCTCCTTCCTAGATTTTTCATACCAGCAGATAACACTGTTCACACACTGTTCTCTAATCCGCCTGTCAAGTGATATCTCAGATGCCACTGCAATATTAATGAGGCATTTCACTCTCTGCATTACAGCATTTTCATCTGCACTAATTCTCATATATAGTGTATAGTTATGTATCTTCATATAACCCATTATATGTATTACATTTCCATATCTGTACACATGGAGTGTGGCCAGTCCATGTACCTCAGGACTTGGATTGCATGTATTTCAGACACCATTAAGTTTTCAATGTAGCAAGAACAAATGAATCTCGCTATCAAGAGAATAAAATTGTATGTACGCTTCTCTCAAAATGCTTCAATAGCAAGAGGGGATATTTTTGTTTCAGGACAAGTGTTGGTCTTTCATATGCAGACACTACAAATGCCGGTCCCGACTGTTTTTTTCTTTTCTCCAGAGACATCATCATGTTGGTTTTGAAGTTTTGGGAACATTGAGTGTCTGCACTGGCAGATAAGGGAGAATATTCCTTTTGTTTCCTTTGTTTGTCCAAAATGTCACACACAAGAGATTTGCCTTTGGTTAAACTTTTGGTGAAACTTTCAGTCAATGAAATTATTCAGCGGTCTAAGGTTTATACCAAACACGATGTCTTGAAAAACCTGACAGGGAGTTTTTCTTGTCATTCTCGAGTCTCTCTGCACGTATTCACAGTGAAATAAAAAAAAAGGCAAAAACGCCACAAAAATAAGCTTCAGCCGGAGAAAATATGCACCTCACCACTGTGCTCCAGCATTTTTCAAAACTGCATTGCAATCGAGGCTTGTGCTGCCGGGACAGTAAATTAAAATTATGGTACAAAAAGTGACTTGGGAATCTGGAAGAGGTCACTTTTTCATTCATGCGAATCACATTTTTCAAATTCTTTCTTTAAATGGAAAGAAAGCATGGTAGTTAAAAAAAAAATGTAAGCAACAGCAACATAGAGCAGCAGCTTAACAGCATGAAAAACTATTCCTCTGAGGATTAGAGAGAGAGAAAAGGAAGAGGACTAAATAAAAAGCAGAAAAGAGAGTGGGAGGGAATCAAAAGTGAAATTTCATCCAGATATCCCTGATAATGTTACCACTGATGCATCACCCTTCATATCAATAAAGCATATTTGACATGATGTTAGAGAGAGAGAGAGAGATGGGTTTTTGAATTCTCAGTTGGATCACATCCAGTAAGATCTACAGACTTCACTTGTTTCGAGAGCTAAAAGGATTACTAAGCATCAGCTTAAGCCAGCAACTGCTGAGAGAAATGAACTGGCATTCCCTCTTCATTATCATCAAGATTGAATTTGTGCCGAAACCCAAAATAAAAAATAATTTGAATCAATGGGAGCTAAGTATGAGGATAAAACAAAGGCTGAACATTTTACAGTTTGTTCTTTTTTTATTGAGAAATCTAATAAGATTTGTTCCTTGTCCAATAAAATCCTCCAGTTTAAGTGTTGACTGAGGTGCTGGAGATGTGAGCTGTAATTCAAACCATTAAACTCTCCTAATGAGGCAGGATGAGTTGGTTGCTAGGCGCAATACGGAGGCAGAACTGGCTACGTATCTCATGGTTCTTTGCATTTCTGCTGCACGGGACCAGCATCGTGGTCATGGTGGCTCCCTCCTTACAAGAGGCCGATTCTTAGCGTTGCCAAGTGACATGGAAAGTGTGCTCAGGGATCTATGGAAGCTCTGAAAAAAATATCTAAATATATATATACATGCATTTCCCCTAGCAGATAAATAAAGTATCTATCTATCTATCTATCTATCTATCTATCTATCTATCTATCTATCTATCTATCTATCTATCTATCTATCTATATACGTATGTGTATAGATATCACATAACGGCTGGCCTGCAGGCGTTTACTTCAGTGCTATATTTACAGTTGGTGTGGTTCTTGTATTTGGTGATGTCGTGGCAAAATATTTCAGGCATTCATTTTGCAATTAATTTGTCAATATTTCAAGTTTCATTTTAGCTTCACCCACTAAGTAGCTTCTAATAATGTTGACCTATAGAGAAACTGATTTTTGTTTTTCATCTCTAGACACTGAAAACCTTGTATCTATAAATTGCCATTCACTTTTTCTTAAGATTATATTTTTGGATCAAATCCTCCTCCATGCGTTAAAACCCCCCCCCCCAAAAAAAACAGCTTAGGCCAAAATCACCCTATTTTAATTAACTCAAAACTGCATTGTCAAAACTTAATGAGCCACTCCACCAATTTTACACATAAATGAAATGTGAAATACTAAATCAGTGGAATACACCTTTAAAAACAAGGCGGTTTCATGAAAAGTTGTCATTTGCCATCACAAGCTGACATGAGTTTTCAAACGCCAATGTACTAATTCTCAATAATTAATGCTACTGCAAAGTTAAGCAGCCTGTTGCCAGGTAAATAAAGCTACATCTTTTCACAAGTGTCCATCTGTTAAAGGGTGACACTTTTTGTTAGCTGTTGCACTGAAACGTGGAAGAACAGGAACAGAAAGATCCTGTGTGTATCAAGTGCATTGACCTGAAAGAATGAACAATCACAGAGTCGGCTGGGTGTCAGAGAAAATCAGCCTCTTAATTTCTAATCAGAATCGGCATCAGAGTGGAAGTGTTAACCTGACCAAAAACACTTTTAGAAACTGTTTTGATAGAGGAATCGCTCCAGTAAAAAGAGTCCTGACGTTGGGCTGCACATGTGGCACTATCCCTTAAGTGTGCGTCCAGTTCATGGGCTGGATCCTGTCAAATGTGCATTTCCATATTGAATAATCCAGACTATATCGTAACAAAAGGACAAAAAGGGTCAAAAAACGAAGTGCAGCTTTCTTCTGCCTGAATTTTGGGGGAGAGACAACTTGTTTTGTCCTTTGCAGCCCTCAGCAGCTGCTCAACCACTGTGTGTCAGTCAGTTGTTGGGTGTTTTTATTGATACCACAGCTGTGGAATGGGCACAGAATGAAAGGTGAAAAACATGATGTGGGGTTATTGTACACAGCAGCAAAATCAAATAAAACCAAACCAAAGCGGTGGACGAAGCAAAAAGGAGACAAAGGGAGACTGCTTGATTGACACTAGCTTAAGTAACATAGGGAATTAGCCCTCGTGAGCTCAATCTCCCTGATGACCAGGCTCCATAAAAAGACACAATGGAGGGAAATCTGTCTACTGATACTCAAAGCTGCTTGCCTCTATAAACCTTATATGTAGTGTTGTCAGTATTCTAATTAATATTCAAACCGACATCTGCAGGATAAAGCCATATTTCCCCACTTTTGCATTGTTAACACACTCTGGCCCACTGTGTACTGATGTTAGTGGTAGCCAAAAAAAAAAAAGGGAGCGGAGTGAGACCTCTGCTTATTCCACCTCTCATGCCTCACATTGCACATAGAATTGAAAATTAACGTGAAATTTTAACATCTTGAACACTTGGCCTCATCTAGATGTTTTACTGACTTGTTTACTGTTTACTGACTTATTTAAGCATTCCAAAAACATCTCCAGACACACTGACATTTTATTTATCAGCTGCCTGAATATATTTACAGTTTTAATCTTTCTTATCAGGCGGCAGTACAGCTTTAAAAAACTCCTGGTGATGGCGCCTGCTGATGAGCTCATGATGATGTTTTACATTCAGCTCCACTGTCTCACCTGCAGAAGTCAGGGGCAACCATGCCATAGACATTGATCCTATCGCACAGCTCCAAGGCGATGGTCATAGTGAACCAGCCGGTGCTCAGCCAGGAGTTTGATATCCTCCTGCAGAGGAGAGGAGAGGAGGAGGAGGAGGAGGAGGAGGAGGTGGAGAGATTGAGAGAGAAAAGACAGTTAGATGGATCTCATGTGTGGGAGACCACAAGGATGAAAACTGCACCATATTAGATTTTTTTGAACGTGATTAACGAGGGTAGATAATCAGAAAAGCTCATGTTGGTGTATTATGGCAGAATAAAGATTTATCTAAATCCAGAGGTCGATATTCCTGACTGTGAGATCATTCAAGTTCCCACACAGCTTCATTAAAATACAGATCCATCCTACGTATCGACTGATACAAATGAACCCTGTCAAATAATCAAACCCTTAATCAGAAAGTAGCCTTGGTCTGCATGTAGTGCAGATAGTTAAGATGACACAACCTCAACTGCTGATCGTACACTTTTATTGAGCGCTAGCTAGAAATGAGCACTAATTATAGTTTTCTTAGATATGTTGTTTTGGAAGAAACATGAAATGATATTTACATTGCATGAGAAAAATATTTCTAAATCTTAATGCCCATCAGGTCTGTCTCATAGGGTTCCTGTCAGATGAAAAAAAGAAAGAAAGAACTAAAACACTCCAGTCTGACTACCATGCATTTTTAAGAATTCCTTGTTGGTTTCCAGCAGATCTAATGGGCTCCAGAGTCATGAAACTTGCACAGTTTCTAAAGGGCGATGAAAACCCTCAGTTTAAAGTGAAAACAACTTGAATCAAAATTAAACTAAAATAAGTAAAACTTCTTCTGAGGTTTTTTGACAGCGAAATACGTCCTATTGAGAGTTAACCGAAAAAAGATTCGGAAATATTCTCACCTAAACATTTGCATCTTTCATTCAGATCACAGTATATAATAATATATACCTTTGGAGGATTTTTTTTTTTCAATGAACTACCTTACATTCTTGACATGCCCACACGGTTTTAGGATTAGCATTAGCATTTAGCTCAAAAGCGCTGCCATGCCTAACAGCCTCACAGAGCTGCGAGCGTGGCTGTGGACTCTCAGTCTTGTTTTCACAATGCAGCAGTGACAGAAGATGTCACGATGCTGATCTCTGGCTTGTTGGCCTGTAGCCACAGCTATAATCACTGCCAAGCACTGTCAAGCAGGGGGTTTAGCTGCTGTGGTCCAAAGCCTTTTTGGAACAATCAATATTCATCAAATCAATTTATGAATTAGTTTCAGTGAGAAAAAAAAAATGCATCACAACTACTGCTCGTTTCCACGGACAAAGTGTGAAAATATTCAAATTAGAGCTGATGTAACACGTTTAAAATGAAAAATTCAGCAGGGATATATCTGAACCCTTCAGCTGAATCAGGCACAGCCGTGGATCTCTTCATGCTCCCCCTGCGGCAGCCGAACCTCAGCTTGACTGGGATTTTGACTGGTGACCAGTAGACTTATTCATGCATCAGTCATCAGGTGCTTTTTGAGATGGCACCTTTGTAAATATTAAATAGGATGGATGCAATGGATGGATGCAGCATTGAATATAATTGTTCCAACAAGGTAATTTTCTAAGCACCATTGTTGTGTTGCAATTTGCCAACAACAAGCTGCTCACAACATGGAAAGACAAGAAAAGAAATTAACAGTGAAGGAGGAAAATAAAATCAATTCTACTTAATGCACAGCAATTACATTAAATTAACTTCCTTATTCAATAGTTAAAGATGTAGGCTAGTAGTGCCACTTGCAGTGCTCTGACACCGGTAAATTGCTGCCACATTAATTTACAGTGGCAAGAAACCCTCTGGAATGACCTGGTTTTCTGCATTAATTGGTCGTAAAATGTAATCTGACCTTCATCTAAGTGTAGACAAACACAATGTGTGTTTAAGCTAATAACACACAAACACTAATAACACTAATTTTGTACCATTCTTCCTCCAGAATTACTTCAGCTCAGACATATTTTTAGGTGTGGCTCTCTGACTCATTCCACAGCATCTCTACTGGGTTAAGGTCTGGGCTCTGACTCCAAAAGATTTAATTCAATATTTAAGGTCATCGTCCTGCTGTATCGCCCAGCATCTACTGAGCTTCAGCAGGTGGACAGCCACCCCGACATCAGATAACTTGATAAACTTGTGAATTCATTTTCCCCTTGATGATGTTGAGCCATCCAGACCCAGAGGCAGAAAATCATCTCCAAATCATCACGCTCCCTCCACTGTACTTCACTGTGTCAGGATGTCTTCATGTTTGTATGCAGTGCCCTTTTTTATACCATATGTGGTGCTGCATGTTCTTCCCCAAGCCTCAGTCTCATCAGTCCGAAAAACAATTTTCCCAGTGGTGTTGTGGAGTGTGAAGGTGCTCTTTATAAACTACTGCCGTGTATGTGATGTTTTTTTTTTTTTTGTGGACAGAAGCAGCGTCCTCCGTAATGTCCCGCCATGGACACTAAACTCCATATGTATGGTAGACTTGAGAACAGAGATGTTAACCAGCGTCAGTGATTCCTCTAAGCCGTTACTCCAGGCTTCTTCTACTGATCATTCTGCGTTGAACCTTTTAAGTCATCTTAGCTGGACGTCCACTTCTAGGGAGAGCAGCCACAGAACTAAATCATCCCCATTTATAGACAGTTTGTCTGACTGTGGCCTGATGAATATCTAAACTCTTTGAAATCACTCTGTAACCCTTTCATCTTTATGCAAATCAGCAATGCTTGATCCTAAGTCTTCTGAGATCTCTCTTTCACATCATCAGATGCTCCGTGTGAGCAGCAGACTCAAAATGTTTTAAACCGCCAGTCTTGTCTCATTGACTGGACTCCAGGTTTGATAACTCCCGACTTCAGTTAGCTTTTGTGCATGTCATTAGCCGAGGGGTTCAGAAACGTTTTCCAGCCCGCACTGTGAATATTTCAATGATGTTTTCAGTATGAAGAACAATAAGAGCAATACAAAGAGTTTAAAGTTTGACCTACATACTTCGTTTTATTGCAAGAAGTGCTGTTGAATTTATCAGAAAATGCTAAAGGTTGGAGCAGAAAAAGGACAAAACTTTCCGACTGTCAGACTTCTTTACTTTGTCAGACGGCAGAAGAAATAAAGACTGCTGGGGAGAAAATTATTTTCGACGAGGGCAGAGGAAGATGTTTTTTTTCTTAACGGTTGAAAAATAAAACTATTGGGATTTTATCATGAACATACCATACGTACATGACAAATTATGTACCTTTTTCAATTTATTGTTAAATGTAAATATAGGAGCTTGATGAAATGTTAGGGGATTAATAAAGTCAGTAAGATGCATTCTCTGTGCACCATGGATATCTACACCACATTTCATGATAATCCATCCAATAGCTGTTGAGATACTTGAGCCTGGATTAAAGCAGCAGACCAACATTACCATCCATGGAGGCACGCTGGCTAATTAGTAGTTTATATTTTAATTAGACTCTAAACACTTTAAATAAATACATTTTAAATGGGTAAAAGTTAGTCATTTACTTAGCAATGGTTTTTCCAGGTCAACATATATTTTTTTAAATAATCAAACTCTCACCCTGCTGTTTTCAGAAAGCTTGTTTCTGCTTCTTGTCTGTTCCCACACAAACACACACACACACACACACACACACACACACACACACACACACACACACACACACACATATATACGCTAACATCCACAGTGGCTCAGGTTTTTAACTCTGTAAGTTAGAGAAACAAAGCCCGGGCCTGATAAGAAAAGTCTTGACAAGAACAGCCAGGCAGGCACCTCGACACCCTGCTCCGCTGCGGTTGATGAGGGTGACACACGTGCAGTGGAGGGTTTACCCAGTTGTTTGAAAAGGTGTTCAGACTTTCTTTCTTTTATTCTCTCACAGAGAGCACAGTGCAGGGGGATACACGTCAGGCAAAAAAAAAAAAAGAAAAAAAAAAAGCCTCTTTAGCATTTGTATTTTGAACATTTCCCCTGTTTGGGGAATGGCGGATTAGAAATGCATCTTCCTGGAAAGCTGTAGGGAGGCGAGGATATGTTACCAGTTTGTTGAAAGGAGTTCAGGGGGGTGTTATAGACAAGACCCCTGAGTGTAATTAAAATATACTCTGCTGTGTTGGGCTGGCAAGGCTTTGTGTCCACACCTCTGAGTATTTTTAGCCATGCTAGTGCTGTGGTGCCATGTTGGTTTGTCCAACCCTTTGATCTAAAGTGAAATATCTGGGAAATCTCAGGATATTAAATAAATGAATGAATATGGTCCTAACTAAAAGACTTTCAGTAAATCTGGTCTAGATGGGTTTTTTTTTATCTGAACAGACTTGTGGAAAATATAGTTAAATTCAATGTTCATAAATTAATTTTAGCTAACATGTTGTTAGCATGTGAGCAAGATGTCAGCAGGAAGCAGACAAACTGAACCCAAAGTGGAAAGGCTGAAAAGTAAATAAGAATTCCCTGTTTTTTCTGCGTTCGAAGCTTAACATCTCTAAAACACAATAGTTGCTAACATGCCTCTTAACATGGCTCCAGCTTGCTAGCATGCCAGTGTTAGCACGTTAGCAATCTACTGTGTTGTTGGTGTAGCTGCAGACAAAATCACTCACTTGTTTACTTCTTCCCTTCACCTTATATACTGTGATAGACAGTTAATACTTTATCATGAGCAGTAAATTGACATTTCAAACACTTGAATCATTGTCAATTTGCATCATTATTTAGTTTTTGCCACTGACTTTTCTTCCATTGTGGGAGTTTCTGAGGGCATTATAAAGAGCATAAATGTCATTCTTGAATTTGGAAACTTAAATAAAATGGCAGATGGTAAATATAGTGCACTATATATTCGATATTAAAGAGGGAGTGATTGCAGAGACAGCCTTAATTTTGATCTCTTTCAGGAACTAAGCACACATCAACTCTCCCCCTCCACCCCTCTGTTATTCCTCCACAATCTGACCTTTAATACAACAACATTGTGTTTGCTGGAGAAAATGGTCACTTCCTGCTGTTTTACTGTGTTTCCTTATACCTCCCGCATCAGTTGCTCCACACTGGCTGAGTGACAGCGAGATGAATAGTGACAATGCACTTTTGTACGACTTTCATCTTTATTAGAGGCTGTTCATGCAACAAACAACAGTGTCAAACCAAAGTGATGCTATCGCAGCTGAAGCACAGATTTCTCATTTTCTTTTAAGACAGGAGCCAGGTTGTCTGGAACATGTTGATTTGTTGTGATATGCAAACACAGCCACTGGGCTTTAATATGACAACAGCCCTGTGACTCACACACACACACACACACACACACACACACACACACACACACACACACACACACCCACACACACACACACACACACACACACACCTTCTGCAAATTAGAAAACTTTCAAAGTTCAAAGCACAACATTTTGTCATCAAGCACTCGGCAGTGGATGCGTGGAGGTCTTAGTCAGGATGCATGCAGCTAATCTCACTTAAGAAGTCTTCCATATTTCCTTGTTTATGAACATGCTGATGAATAATGTGGTGTGAAATGTCAAGCTCTTAGCTTCAATGGCTGTCTTTTAAAAGGACTGAAAGAATGCTGTGAGTAGGAAGACAGATTTATCCCTGTCAAGAGGAACAGTGTTATTCCCTCATGTTTACACAGTTTGTTCTTTAAATCTAGCAAAAGCACCCATTTAATGAATAGTTTAACTTTGTGTTGATCCTTCAGCCTTAAAATCTTATTTCTGTCAAAAAGTGAGATTATTTTCAAACAGTGTTCATATTTAATAAAAGAGATTACTGGTTATGAACAATAATGGCATCTGATACAAGAAAACTACTCAGTCATGTTGGTTTGAAATAAACAAAACAACATCTAATCCTGAAGGCAGAGAGAGATGAAGACATGTTAATATAATTAAAACATATAGCTCTAATTAAAAAAACAGGAGCAAATTAGAGGAAGAGGATTGTGCTGCTGTTTGGGTTTTTGTTGTTGCAATGCTGTGATTGCCTAAGAGCAGGTGTGTTGTCATTGAGCTTATTGTAATGGCAGTTATATAACTGCTGAGAAATAAAGGTCACATGAAGGTGTGATGAGTTGATTGATGATTAGTTAAAGCTGAAACATCTGTTGAACATCATTATCAGTGTAATCTTTTCACGACATGATGCTGATGCATATTAGTGTAGAAAATGTTGTTTTTTTTGTCGAGTTGAGTTGTAGTTTATTTTTTTCTTTGCCTCCTGCACTTGAAACACCAGCAGGTAGATACAGTGTTAGGTTTATACCAGACATGTTCAGCAGTGAGTGAAGTTGTTCAGTGTTTATTTAGTTGTTTTAAATTGATTTCTAATTTTAGCCACTTTAAGCCATTTTTTTCCAAAGGCCATCTGTATCTGCTTGACTACCATGGTGCTTTTGGTCTGATCACAGCTCCCGCTCCTGTTGCATCAGTTTTTTTTTTTCTTGTTCCATTCCTCAGGGGTGAAAATGTCAAGAGTAAAGCTGCTTTTACCCTTGTTTGCTATCTCTTTTCATGCATATTTCTTCTACCAGAGTCCTCTTATTATATGTCCTCTCTTATGTTTCCTGTCCACCGGCAGTAGACTTTTTCTCCTGCTTCAGTTTAGTTTTCATTTTGTGGTTGTAGTGCTACTTGTTCATTTCATACCATTAATCAGATACTACAGATTTATTATGCAAACTTAAGAAATGAAAATATTTGACCTTTGCTTTTACATTTTATCACTAAAAAAAAAGCAAAATTTTTTTAAGAGGAAATAAAAAGTGGAGAAGCAGTAGGTTAAATACTTGTGTCTGATTGGCTCCAACTTCAGTGGAAGCTTGAGTGACAAATAGGCTAAGTCACATGCTTCATGTACATCATGATTTATTAACAACTTTTTTTGTTTTTATTTATTTACACAACTTTTCCACCTCAACCGATTTTTAAAACTTTTTTTTTTCCTTCAAATTTTTACTCAATTTTTTTAAAGCACAAATATGAAATGCTACTAAAAGAAATGGACGTAAACACACTTTTTGTTAGACTCCTCCCTCACTTTCCTGTTACCTATGTTGCACCTGACAGGATGGGACATATGACACCTTTGGTGGTATTGGTGACATGTGGTTCCGGTTGTCTAAGAGATCTTGTTCTGGTCACTCCAGATCCCTTTCAGCCTGGACGGCTCCTGTTTTCTGCGGCAGCTGTTGCACAGTTGACCTGTTGAGGCTTCTCTTTTCCCTGTTTTGACCTTTTCTTACCACAGAACTTTTCTTTTTTTTTTTCCAGGACTGCCAAGGTTTGAACTTGCATTTTTTCCACTGCAGGTAGATTTGCTTATAATCTTTTGATAAGTGAATGACGTCTAACCAGCTGGCCTGCAACCCAAACATTTTTATTCCGGCAAACTATACCACAACAGCGCACCGCAAAGGAGCTGTTAGTGATGATAATAAAGCATTACAGGAACATAAAACACTGAATATAAAAAAAAAGTTGTTCTAAAGGCTAATTTGCCTTTAATCACCGGTTGAGGCTCATTCCGGCTTTGCAATTTAACACTGTGGATGCGGGAGGGGGGAGGGGTTACCGGTTTTTCATTGCTCCTCTGCCGGTGTGATTAAAATGGGTGGATGTGGCATCATCCCACACCATCTTAATTACCTTTACTGAAATGGCATAACCCATAATTACAATTACAGGCTTGCAGGGTTGCTGATCGCACAGTTGATTACCCAGAAACTCTGCTATTAATGCTGCTCTCCCACAGGATCCAAATCCTCAATGACAATAGCACTCATTTTATAAATTAAGTAAAATATTGTTATTCCATGAAGGTACAGCACATTTCGCGTTCTGATAGCTTCCTTTAAACTTTTCTCAAACATTAGAAAAGATACACAACTAATACATTTAAGGTACAAATACGTCCTTTTCTCCTCCCACGCTCCGCACAGCAGAAATTACCCAAAATAAGCCTCACTGATGTTAATGCCTGGTGCTACAAAGGATGAGGAGCAGCCAATAAGAACAGTGACAGAAGCTGCTTGCTCACTGTAAACATTTACCATGACTGTAGGCACAGATTCTGACGGATGAATGTCTGAGCTATTCACCAAATCCTCTACTCTGCAATTTCCCCCCTGACATCTATCTTAAGCTGCAGTCAGATTCAATCTCCACTGACACCCGATACAATGGCTCAGACAAAGAGAGGGAGAGACAAACAGGGTGTGTGTGTGTGTGTGTGTGTGTGTGTGTGTGTGCGTGTGTGTGTGTGTGTGGTTGCGTTTTCATTAAGCATTAATGTTCACAGGACTGAGAACTCAGCTTGGACTCATTCAATTTGAGTCCTCTAACACTGTTCAGCATGAGGGAAGGTGTTGCACACACAGGAGCTGGGAGCAGTGTTTACTGAGCCATCTGCACTTCACAGGCAGGCAGAGGAGTCTTTCATCCCTCCCCCCCTTTTGTTACATTACTATTTCATGTCGAACTTGAACATTAACCTTGAGAGCTGTCTTCATGCAAGAAACAAACAAAATTCACTCTTGCATTTTCATGACATTCCAGGTCTAGCTTTTAATGTCTTTTCAGAAACAACACAGATTTGTGAGTACAAAGGCGAGAATTTTGACGGCCAGCTCTCATGCCTTTTTATTTTGGTGCTTTCAGGATTAACCGAACTGACACTACATGTGCACAGAGTGAAAGATATATGTGTATTTGTAGATGTAGATACGGTCTAATGAAGACAAGACATCAGTTAGAATTTGGAGTGTTTTTAAAAATGAAAAATATATATAATGAACCAAATCGACTCTGAAAATCCTGACTCAGTCCTAGACAACAACTGAAATAAAACTTCTGGCCCAACATGTGCCTGGATCCTCGGCCTGAGTCTGGCCCATATACGTCCACATCTGGCCAGATTCTGGCTGTTATCCTCTGATACTGTCTGACAGCCAGACGATTTTCTGTTGTGTGCGCCAGAATTGGCCCAGATGTGGAAGTAGAATCTTACAATAATGCTGTATATGCGCCAGATTTAAGCCGAGGAAGCGGTCGTATACTGGGAAGAAAAAGAAGAATGCGTATGGAGGTGTGGATTTGTTTTTGCTAGATTCTTTTCTTCTCTTTTTTCTATTATTAGATTATTCATTTAATAAATACAATGCCAGGTAACAGTAAAAAACAACAAATCACAATTTCCCAGAGCCTGAGGTGACATCAAATTTCATTTTTTGCTCAACCAACAGTCTAAAATCCAAAGATGTGTTGACAGATAAAGTGTTGACAATTCATTTTCTGTTGATTAACCAATCAATTAATGATTATACATTCTTTCAGCACTACTGTAACTACATTTGTTAATTCAGAATAACTTCCCTCCAGAATGACTTCTTTACAGAGTTCATGCACATTCACTAGGACAGATGCAGTAACACACTCACCTGTCCTTGCCAGTCTCCTTCTTGAAGAGCTCGTCAAACTGCAGCATCTTCTGCCAGGAGATGATGTAGACTTTGAGTTTGGGCAACACCTGGTTCATCAGCCTCAGGTTGTTGTACACCAGGCCCTTCCCGTCACGCCTCATGTAGCTGCTGGGGCCCCAGAAGATGAACACGGTGTCCTGGCTAGCGTTGAGCAGCTCGTGGCGGCTCCGCAGGACCCTCTGCATGCTGGAGTGAGCAATGACACGCAGTGATGTGCGGCGGCCGACGTCACGTGCGTAACCCCTGGCGGTGGGGGCGTCGTTCATGCGGATGACGCACTCGGCCCGGTCGATCTCTTCACCCCGACCGCCTCCGATGAGGTGACCTGAGCTGGTCACCAGGGCGCAGGTCTGGCAGTGCATCCTCAGAGGCTGATTGATGGAGACAGGAGAGGAAAAAACAGGAATGAGGTAAACAGAGAAAAAAATAGGTACTTTCTCTTACAAATATCTACCGTGCATCCAAATATTTGGCCTCCTCCTCCCTTGGCGGCACTGCCAGCAGAATGTTTATGTTAGTTTTGCACCGTATTTATAATAAAATCTACAAACTTTTTTTCAGAAGTCAAAATGCTCTGAAAGTCCTGCTTTGTACGGGATATGCAAAGCAGACAGAAATGCACACCTAAGGGAACTTTGGTAAAAAGCTTCACTCCGTGTTTGAGGCAGAAAATGCTTTGTTGACAAATAGGGAGCGACAGAGCCGCCTGGGTATGTGTAGTAGCTTGTCATATTGCTTTGCGATTGGTAGGAACCCTGGGGTGTTACAAAGGCTTCACCTTAAATCTTTCTCCCACTTACACACAACAGAGGAGTGTGTGCTTACTTCAAACACTATTGCTGTGATGCACAGAATTCATGTGGAATTCTTCTTATGTGTGTGTATATATATATACATATATATATATAGAGAGAGAGAGAGAGTGAGAGAAACATACTGTACAATACACGGAGCACTTTATTAGGAACACCTTATTAATACTGGGTAGTTCCTCCCTCAAACAGCTTCAGTTCTTCGTGGCCTTGTGTTGGAAACATTCCCTCCTTTCCTTTCTGCTCCATGTTGACATGTTGACATCACATCATTTCTGCAGATTTGTCAGCTGCACATTCATGCTGCCAATCTCCTGTTCTCTCCACACAGGGATGCAAATGGTAGGCAACAATACTGAGACAGCCGGGCTGTGGCATTCAAACCATGATGGATTGATATTAAGGGGCCAAGTGACGTGGAGACATGATCCTCTGCTGTTGTCTGAAGGTTGAATGTGTTGTTCATTCTGAGATGTTTTTTCTGCTCACCACAGTGGTAATGACTGGATCTGTATCTTAGTTACTGTACCCGTTCTGCCAGCTCCAACCTGTCTGACCGTTCAAAGTGTTTCAAGCCGCACCATGTTGGCACCAATCTGACTAAAAACTCTATCGACTTAAATAGATCAGCAGTTTCATGCCACGGTCAGAGTCACTGAATCACACGTTTTCCTCATTCTGATGTTTGATGTGAACATTAATGGAAGCTCCTGACCTGATTTTATTGATTGCGCCCGCTGCCACATGATTGGATGATTGGATAATTGCACAAACAAGCATGAGCAGTTTAATAGGAACACCTATACACCATAGGTGTTCCTATTAAACTGCTCATTGAATGTAGTATTTGATGTAGGAAATGAATACTGATAATAACACAACACTGTATGTATGATGAATCAAAATTTTTGTTTTCCTAACCGATAGAACAAACTTGTTATCATACTGGTGATTAAAAATTAATCATGAGACAATCACTGCCACAAAAATGAATAACGAAAAACTTTAGATAATTAATCGTTTATGTCCATTTTTAAGCAAAAATGCCAAAAGTCAAATGGTTCCACCGCACTTGTCTTCTATAGTAAATTGAATATTTTTGAGTTTGTTGGACAAAACAAACAATTTGAATATATATGTATGTTGAATATACTTGGACTCTGACGTTTTATAGACCAAATAGATTAAATGTTAAAATAACTAAGCAATTAATCAATGAGGAAAATAACAGTTAGTTTGAGCTGTAGATCTGAGCAGTTGAGTCATAGTTGCATCAAGAACTTCACCACACGTTTCCTTGGCCTGTTCCAGCAAATGCAACATGGGATTTTATAGTATTTTGTCTATTTTCAATGACATGTCTGGCTGTTGTTGTTGTTAAAGATTCAGCTACAACTTGAGACGACATCGGAGGTCTCCCATTTGTACATGTCTGCTGTGGTCCATTAAGCGCGTGGCCTCTTTTTCTTTACAGCATGCTCGTTTGAAGCTGTGCATGCACATAAATCATTAACACAGACCTATTTGTGTATGTTAAGCTGGCTCTGCATGTTGGTGGTGTGTGTGTGTGTGAGGCTGCTGCACATGTACTTTGTATGTGTGCATGTGGGTGGGGCCCGGGATTTTCTTCGCTTCCACATAGACGCCTGCACTGAAAATCAATGACATGCATACCAGAAGTGGAGAGCCCTCTAATGTGCCCTGAAATATCTCCCCAGAGGAAATATGGTGGTTATTTACATTCTTACAGCCATAACAAATTTACATTTTCGTGGCATTAACAAGAACAAATGATTGTAGCTGGATGTGTGTGAGGGTGGGGGTGTCATTATCATCCTCATCTGCCGACTTTGACTTAGTGGCAGATTACCAAGCAGAACAGGCTCATCTGGTTAACGAGACTTCAAGGATCAAGAAGAAAGGGAGATGGATGAATAAGAGGTGGGAAAGAAAAGGTGACAGAGATAAGAAAAGAACGAGTGAGAAGTGATAAAAACAAGGGGAAAAAAAAAAAGATGGCGAAAGAGAGATATGGAGGCAGTGAGAGCCACACCGGTGCCAAAGTGTTTGATGAAATGTTGAGCTAATGAGGTCCTGGCGGTCTACAACATCACCACTAGCAGCAGCAGCAGCAGCATCCATCCATTCCTCCCATCTCCCCCTGCCCTTCCCTCTCCCACCTGGCAGCGCCTTGACAGCCAATCTGGCTATAGAGCTACGGCACCAGTGGAGCAGGTCAGAAATCCCATTTTCACCCAGGGGCTTTTAAGTGGCTGCGCAGACCCTATTCTCTCTTCCTCTGTCTCACGGAGAATTTAAGTGGGCCTTGCTTGGCCAGAATTGGCCTCTTCAGGGAGCTCGGTCAAGCTATTACCGAGAAATAGGCTGGATGGTCCGGACAAGGCTCTCCATTTCAGCCGGAATTACGTGACCCATCCAATATGGTGGCTTGAGCTGAGGCAATGGAGTTGAGGTAAACTGTATTGTACCTCAGAAGTGGCCGTTTCCTGACTCCTTAAATACTGAAAATTTATCCTTCGACAAAAACCACTGAGCGGAGCACCAGTGGAAAATTGTTCTCTGCTCAGTTCATGCAATAAATGGTTCATAATTTAAGACACATCTATCATTTATGTATTTTAAATTACTGGCTTTGTTCTTCCAAACTGGAAAAAAAAATACCTTTGATCATAATTAAAATATTCACCATGTCTAAACTGTGAGCGTTAAGTTAAAAAAAAAAAAAATTGTATTCCATTAGTGTCTAGTTACAACACCTGATCAAAGCTGCGATCAGTAATGCAACCCCAGTGATTTCTCTAACTAAATAATGTATTGTGATAACTGTTTGGCTTTTTTGCCTTACTGGAGGTGTAAAAATAGATGTATGACAGAGGAAAAATTACAGTTTTCAGGACATGTTTCCATTGTTGAATTCACAATCATGCAACATGAGTCCATGTTTCTTCCACACACTGAGTGATGTCTGGTTGGAGATGGATTTAGAAGCAGGAGACAGGCGCAAACAGCACAATTTGTTGTGGTGTGCAACAAATCCTGTGATTCTTTAGGGAGTGAAAGGTATCTTTATTTACTCCATGCTACTTTGCAGTTGTGTCTGTTCACGGCTGCCCTAAATAAGATACCATGGTGAATATTATGTATAGATGTTAGCATGTGTATGTGTGTACATATCAGTGCTTAATATTGTACTTTTTTCTTTCTTTTGCCAAGATTTTACATTGAAACGTACGATAAGGTTAGAAAATACCTCACATTAGTAAAGATTAAATCAGTGGTTTCCAACTTTTTTTTGGCTGATCACCTTTTACAAAAAAACAATGTTAAGTTGGGCCCTTTGTCATGTAGGATGTCAACACTTTTACCAAAGACAGATTTCCCCTCTAAACTTCTCAGATGGTTTCATTTAAATAATTCTTTCAGGGCTGAAGAGGTTAAATTAACCAATATTTCACAGAAAAAGGTAAATATTGGGGGTAAAGTCTAAAACAGGAATAGAACTTTGTGTAGCAGAATGGCTTTCCTTTTCCATTATTCATCTCATGAACCCTTTAAAGTGGCCTAACACCCAGATTTAACAACATTGGACTGAAGTACCTGACTCCAACCCTAGGGAATGGGGCATGGTAGAGAACAGGCAAAGCAAAGTTTTAACTTTGAGTTAAACCTTGTGATCATTCCTATATTAAACACTCACTTTCTCATTTTGATCACTTTCATACAGAACAGTTTAATAAAAGTGCACCATTTTTCATCAACTTGTGAGTAGCTGCTGTCTGACCTAACTGGCTTTAACATGCGCATAATAATTTTCAAACTGAGGCCGATGCAACAAGTGCAACATAGCTGTCAGTCAGACAGTCCGTTAACAGTTATTAAATCAGAGCCTATGCATGTAGGGGCATGACTGTATATATATGTGTATGTCTGACCATATGTCAACTGTATGTGTAGTGTATATTTGTGTATTTTGTCATGTGAGACACAGGGGCAAGGCAGCGTAGGGCCGGCACTAGCAATTACACTTCCTCAATCAATAAAATCAAACATCTGGTCTATAAAATATCAGAAAATAGTGAAAAATGCCTTTCATAAATTCAGAAAATGTCTGAGAAGCTGTGAGAAAGATTCTCATTTTTACTTGGAAAATGACTTAAATGATGAATCGATCATCAAAATGGATGCAGATTATTTTCAATCAACCAACTGATTCATTCACTAATTGTTTCACCTCTAAATTCTTGTTCATACTGTAAATATACACCACGAAGACACCACTGTAAATGTGATTTTCCCAATAAGAATGAGAGATTTCTTTTGAAGTTTTTACTCTGTGTTGTTAAACAGTTCCATCCCTGCATGACTCCACTGATCTGGGCTTTATGCCAAAGTGGCCAGACAGAAGACTCTCCCTAGTGAGAGTCTCTCAAGGACTCTCAGACTGTGAGGAACCAGTTTCTCTGATCTGATGAAACCAAAATTCAACTGTTTAGCCTCAATCCTCTACATCATGTCTGGTTTCCTCCAGACATGAGGTAGAGGAGTGGTCGTCTCTCTGGATGTTTCTGTTATCTCCACACTTGATCTCTGGAGCTCAGCCAGAGTGACCATCAGGTTCTTGGTCACCTCTCACACCAAGACCCCTCACCCCTGATTACTAAGTTTGGCAAGGTCGGCAGTTCTAGGAAGAGTCCTGGTTGTTGACAAACTTTTTACATTGAAGAATGGCCACCGCTCTCTTGGGAACCTTCATTGGAGAAGAATTTTTTGTAGCATTCCTCAGATCTGAGGAATCCTGTCTCTGAGCTCTGCAGGCAAGTCCTTCCTCCTCATGACTTGGTTTCTGCTCTGATAAGCTGTGAATCCTTATATAGACAGGTGTGTGCCTTTTGCAAATCAGGTCCAATCAGCTGAATTCACTCCAGGTGACTCCAACAAGGTGTAGAAACATCTCAAAGATGATCAAGAGAAATGAGAGGAACCTGAGTGAAATTTCAATTCCTCTTTTTTCTTTGCTGGACTGGTTTTCATGGAGGAACAAGGATGGTGGTTAAGCTGTATTGATAAGACGTCACTGTGCTGTCCTGAAGTCTCAAACGCACCATCTGTGAGTTGTGTGGGGCAGTTTGTGGCTCCTTAAACAGACATAATGAGATTCAGGAAAAGTCAGAGCTGAGTCAGCGTGTGAAGACGGCACTGTGGTGATGACTGCAACTTGACTGTAGCAAGACATCTCTGAACTCTGAGGGAATCAGTTTGGTAATTTTCTGTTGGAATCCAACCACCCAAAACCTAAACTGAAAAACCAGACAACGCAGTGGCACGCCATTCATGGGGACGAGAGACCAGAAGGATCCAGGCTTTCGCCGAGGGAACTGCTACCAGCCTGCCAGCGACCACCCGGCCCACAGACTCGCAGGTGAGCTAACGGCGCCATTGTTTGTCCTTTCTTAGAAACAGGTTCCAGCTTTCTTTGTTTCTTTCCCCTTTTTCCTTTACTACATACTCCAGGTTAGGACTGGTATTGAAGACCACTTATCCCTAAACTTTACTTCTCTGTAACAAAAGCATCTGAAGACTTATGTCAATGTTTTTTCTTTTTAATAAATTAGCAATTTCTATAATTCAGTTTTCACTCTGCCATGATGTTGTATTGAGGCAATAAATGAATTTTAACGATTTTAGCAAACAGCAGCAAATTGTGAAAAAAATTGCAGGGGTCTGAAGACTTTCTGGATGCACTGTGTTTCTATTTGAAATTAGCTCACAGAACAAAACCATTTCTCATTTCATAGTGAGATTCTCAGCCTAAGAGGGATGAGGCGTAACCTTGTCCCTCTTGTGGCACACACCAGGAGCTTGTCCTGGTTTCATTAAGCCTATCCATCCATCCACAGTGGCCTAGTAAAAGTACAAAAGCTCCAACCCGCAGACAGACAACAGCCTCTCACATCTCTGCTGCGCCTGCCAGAGAGACAACCCCGGCAGCGGGGACCGCCCTCCTCTGCTTCCTCATTCTGTCGGCATCTGAACCCCCTCCTCTGCTTCCAGTGAGCCTGTCCTTCACCGAGCTGTACGAACCATCAGTGACTGCCCGCCGCTCACCCCGCCTGACTTCCTGACCCGAGGAAAACACGGCTGTCAGAGCAGCGGGGATTAACCTTGAGAGATGGTGGAGGGGATGAAAGGGAGAGGGAGCTCGGTCCCAGACCACCTGGGGAGGTAGTATCATTGAGAGCGGGGGGAGACGGGGGGGGGGGGGGCGGGGTGACCCCAGGGAGATGTTATGTCACTAAACAAGGTTCTGGTGTTGATTACAAGTACAGAATAACATGTGTGAGTCAGAAGGCTGGGATTATTGAGTGGCATTTGAAGTCCGTGTACATGATTGTGTGATTAAACAACAGAGAGGAATCAAAGCCTCATATAATCACACATTATCACTGTGTGAATGTAAATGGGAGAGACTGTGCGGTTGGCCAGGCCTGATTGGCTTCGTGGTCAGCACTCAGAGCTCCTCGCTGCCCGTGGTTAACACAGGCAATAATTGGTGGTTAAAACTCACATGTGTCTTAAGGGGGTGTGAAATCAGCTTTTAATTTCTCACCCCCCCCCCCTTTCCCAATCGACGCGGCCCCTTGAGGGAAGACATACTTACACTGCAGCGAACCATTACGCTTGACGTATGCCATACCCCCATCCGAGCGGAGAAATAGTATTTGAGTGTTGTTATTGATTTTGTGTGGGCGAATGCGGTGGGAAGAGGGATCGAGCGTGGGCTTAGTGAGGATGCCAGGTCTTCAAAGATGCGAAATGGAGGATACAACAGTAAGATGGCAGTAAATGTGAGTGTTGAGAGGCGGCAATCATCCAGCCCAGCAGGATGCTGTCTGGCTGTCTAGTATCACCCAGAGATACCACAACAGAGCAGAGCATTTTCAACCTCCTCCAGGCTGACCTTTAGGCTCGTCAAAGACGCCTTTGTTTTCTATAGCTTCCTCAGAGACAAGACTTCTACCCACGGTCAGAAATTAGCAGAAGCTGGAGGCAAAAATACTCTTGAAAGGTCTTAAAAAACAAAATAAATTCTTATATGAGTATCTTTCTTGGTATGTCACCCTGCTCATGTCTCGCTGACTATGCTGTGAATGCGGCTTTTCTTCTTCCATGGCCCATGATGAATGATAGGTCATATTTTCCAGTGGCGAGAAGAACAAAGCAGGTTTTGACTGGAAAATACCAAAGACACAGCCTGTATGAGAACAAAGTGTTAGCACCACACAGCCAACAGTAGAAACAGGACTAAAGGCCGATTTATACTTGAAGCAAGTAGCGTAGGTTTTGATTTACAGTTTTGATAGCACCAGCGCAACATCAGACGGCCCTATTGTTTGTGGTCCAGACATACTGTGCTTTATTGTATTCCCCACAGTGACTGTGTTTACATGTTTTAATCTATATAGTGATGCGAGCGAGCGGTGGTGTCTTATTAATGAATATGAGACTTTTATGGTGCAGTCACTGTATTTATGCTTTTTTTTTTCACTTTGATAGAGAGCCACGATCCTGAAGGTAACAATGAATGTGTGTACAAAATGCCACGGCAATCCATCCTAAAGTCGTTGTGATATTTTACTCCAAACCATAACTGTCAGCCTCATGGTGGCGCTAGAGGAAAAGTCACTGGATCATCATTAAGTTTCCTCTAGAACAGCTGTTCCCAATCTTTTCAAACTCATGCCACTTGAAAATCTCAAAAATGTTGGAGGCCCAAATCCGACCCCGTTACAATACAGAGGCATTTTTTATTTTATTGATAATGATTAAACATTCAGGATGGAACTTAAAGCAGGGGGAGCTAAATTTTTTCTTCTTTGTTTGACAGAGGAGTGATCACTTTTCAGTTCACCATCTGTCTCTTCACTGTTTTTCCTTTCAATCCTTCCTGTTGGGTGTAATGTATGAATGTGTGAGTGAATGTGGCAAGCATTTTAAAGCGCTTTGAGGGGTCAATACGACTAGAAAAGTGCTATATAAGTGCAGTCCATTTACATTTATAACTACATACTGTTACACCCGTCAACATAATAACAGCCCACAAATGTAATACAAATCCGCAGCTCTTAATGTAATAATCCCACAAACGTAATAAATTTCCCACAAACGTAACAGCAGGTGATATGATGGGGTTTAATTACATCAACACTTGATCCGTCTAAACAGTCAAGAACCTATACAAGAATAGGCTATGTCAAAAGCAGTGATGCGTGGGTCAGGGGTTTTTAAGACCCGCACCCATCCTACCCGAGCTTGACCTGAATGTTCTTAAGAGAGAGTTTTCAGCCTGTCAGTGCGCTGTCCGTGGTGCTGAACAGGGAGGCTACTGAAACACAGATGAAGCTGCTGCAGAGAAATCCTCATTACAAGAGGCGTTGTGCGTATGCGAAAAAAAAAATCTATTTAAACAAGATATTTACTTGCCTCAAAACAATTCTGTGGACTGACAATGAATGATAAAGCTGTGTGTGTTTGAGAGAGAGAGAGAGAGAATGACAGAGAAAGTAGAAGAGAAGGTAGAGGTGGCCTTGTTGATGCACAGCCTATATTGCACGCGATGTTTGTTAATGTAAGTTATTTATGACTTACTCAGAGCGCTGCTTTGACACGTTTTGACCCGCTCTGCCCAAACCTGTGATATTTGCTAATGAGCTGACTCGAACCCATTGGCAGGTGTATAAGTAAATAAACAACAATGACCACAAAGATCATTTTTCATTTTCATGTTACATTTGTGGGAAGTCATTACAACTTTGAAAGCTGAAGACTTTCACCTTCCCACAAACATAACAAATCCGCAGGATCACAGGAAATGATGTATTACGTTTGTAGTAGGCAACCGCTGTTACGTTTGTGGGAAATTTATTAGGTTTGTGGGGTTATTTCATTAAAAGCTGCAGATTTGTATTATGTTTGTGGGCTGTTATTATGTTGGCGGATGTTACATTCATACTTTTTACCGAAACTATTTTGCCACTGATTTTTCGGCCCACTCGCGGTACCTTCACAGGTTGGGAACCACTGCTCTAGAAACCTTGGATGTCTGTACGTGGCAATGCATCTGGTTGATGTTGAGATATTTCACAAATTGAAAACTTTGCCCCACTGGACCAAAAGGGTGGATCAACCAAGTGACAGACCCTAACCTTGCTGAAAATCCTATTTAGAACAACAGCTGTGACAAATTAGACAACCCATATTACAAAAAAATCAGAGAGTGATGGAACACAATCTTCTTCTACCAGGGGGACTAAGTTAAAACATATCTGACTGAGATGAATTGAGCGTATATTTGCAATTCTAATGTATTATTTCATCATTCACTAAAATTGCCTGTGAAAAAGACCAGGGAAAAAAACTCTCTAAAATCAGATAAAGGGACAAAAATGCCTGTAAAATAAGTTAATTTCTTAAACTGCTCCCTACTGTGAGAACCAAAATGTGTAATTTATGATACGATTATGATTAAAAGGAAACGAACGTCGGGGGGGAAAGAAAGAAGGAAATCCAAGGATGAAGAAATGAACTGCACTGGGATAGAGAGTACAGATAGACAGAGAGTAAAAGAGCAAATGAATAGAGAATTAACGAATGGAGAAACAAAACACCAATTAGAGTTGATAGCAGCAAAGGAAGAATAGATGGGAGGAGCTGAATGAGGACAGTTACCAAATTAGAGTAAAATCTCGACAGCTGGAGGCAACAGCAGAGAGAGAGAGCGAGAGCGAGAGAGAGGGGTGCGTTCAGTTATGGTAGTAAAGGCACTCTATTTAGGGGAAAATCAAGTCTGCTTCTGTTGTGCTGATGAGCGTTGGCACAGACACACACACACACAAACATACACACTCCGGCAGGTTGAGTGCTGCAGGGCACAGTCAATGGAGGAGGGCTTATTTGGAGCTGTTTGTCCAGCATGCACGTTTGGCCGGTCATTAGAGAGAGCTGAGGTGGGGAAACAAGCGCTGCTGAGAGCTAATGAAGACGAGGAGAGGAGTGGGGAAGAGGAGGAGGAGGAAGGAGAGGGAGGGAGTGGATATCGAAACAGGGGCAATTAGGGGTTCTCGCGGTCAGCAGTCATACGCCAGGTTGACAGCTCCTGCTGCTCTGACGCTCTGGTCTTAATTAGGGCAGGGTTTTTCTGTGAGCACCTTGAAAAGAAGACATCTTTGATGTGGGGCAATTATCTACCTCGGAAAGAAAATAGCATCTGACCCAAAAAGAAGTTAATGAAAACTCATTGATGGAGGTTGAGAGTGTTTTTTTTTTTTTTGTTTTTGTTTTGGGATAAGTGACATGGGGGATGATCTTGTTAGGAGGGCACTGCTTGAAACAAGAGCTGATATCATCCATGGTGTTTGGAGGAGAGGAGAGATTGTCGGCGGAGCTCTGATCTTCAAAGCAAGCAGGGGTGTAAAGATGGCTGTTCACTGGATGTGTGTGTGTGTGTGTGTGTGTGTGTGTGTGGGGGGGGGCACACTCAACAAAGACAGTGCCACAGAGAGGAGATCTAATGATTTAATGTGTGCCTGCGTTCATGTTTGTGATCAAAGTGAAAGTGTACGGCCGCTGGAGAGGGATGCAACAGTTTAGAGGACATCAAACCAAGTCTCTCTCTATCTCGCTCTCTCTAAAACACACACAAGCAAGCAGAACAAAAAACACACCACTGCAAAATACATCTGCCACCCTTGAACTTCAACTGCATCATCATGGCCAGGAAAAAAAAATTCTGACAAAGACACAAATTATTCAGTGGCGTGACACGTGTGAACCAGAACTCCATGTTGTTTGTGTTTGTTTATAGAGGAAGAGATAGAACAGATAATAGAGGACTGCTGTAGCCTGAGTGGGTAACAAAAACATTGATTTGGCTAAAAGTAGTATAAAAAATGATGTTTAAAAAATAAAATAAAATAAACAGTTTAGACGGGGGTTCATAAAAACTTGGTTGACAAATTGATGGCTACCTGGTGCTGTCAAATAAACTGATCAATGTCTAAAGATGCATTTTAAGAGTCTGTTTTATTTGCAGCGAGGTGTCCAGAGAGACTGTCACGCAGACACAACGGTGACAAGTCTTAAATCAACCAAACGCAGAAAGTGTTTTTTTTTTTTTTTTTTTATATTTATCTTGCAGAACAAACAAAACATACAAAATCTCCTCTCACAAGCTGTCACCTTGGATTTTGACAAGACTGTGATGTAGGTTTGACGTTGTCCATCTAACACAGTGAGACTAATGGAGAAAGCAGGTATATGTAAACAGACAGAAGATGTACAGCTTTTAGAGTTGAAGCATTAAGATAATGGAGAAGAAAAGAGCATCCATTAGATCCCCATCATAGAACAGTGATGGACCATTTGTTGTGTGTTAAAGTACTTAAAGTGACCTGTGCTTGGGGTCTCTTGAGGTCATGCTAACAATGACTAATACAACAGCTCTGGTCATTTATTCAAATAACAAACGATTTCCAATGGAGGCCAACAACACGCTACTTACAATAAAAACTGTCCTGCTCATGTTAAGCAGTAATATTTTTCATCTGTTATGAAAAGCAGTAAAGGCATAAGTGGTGTGGCGATGTTATCCTACTGCAAAAAGTCTGGTGGACAGCACTGCACCAGACTGCACAGTGGTTTAAGAATCGACGAGGGCGGATTTCCCAGCTCACAAAGACACACAGAGGTAGAATTATCCTGTTCGTGATAGTCAATATTGAAAATAACCGTTAGATGCCACCCTGGTGTCTGAACGCACAAGAAATCTGCCTAATATTGAAAAAATTGTGATTTGGATCAGAAACTGTCTGATCAAAAAAAAAAAAAAAAAAAAAAAAAAAAAAAAGAAGAGAAAAAAATCTGGGAAAACATTTTGCTGCCAATTTTTGATACTTAACAGTTTTCGATACTCTGTGCTCCTGACAAAATTCAGTCGCTACCAAACTACGATACGCAACATGATACAATACTTGGCGGCTAACGAATTTTCGTTTTGAAATGAGAAAACCAAAATTGGGAAATGACTCGTTTCCCAGTTACCATTTAGAAATAGCGAAACAAAAAAAGGACAACGACCCGTTTCCCGTGTTTTGTTTTGATAATAAAAAATTGAAAACGACAAAAAAACAAACCGTTATCTGTTTTCCTTGATGTGATTATTAAATTTGAAATTGGGAATTGAAATACCCGTGTTGAAATCAGCTTTCTCAATTTTGCTTTGATTTTTTTTTGGTGTGACCCGGAAGTTGTGATTAGTATGCCGCTTGTAGTATAGCAGGAAGTCAGGAAATGGGTTGTTTTCCGTTTTTTTGTTTCGCTATTTCTAAATGGGAATCGGAAAAAACTACATTACAGAATTTGGTTTCCTCATTTCAAAATGAAAGATTATTGGCCGCCAAGTACACGGACCCAGGAGTGTACAGTTACATGTATTTGACTGGTTGAGGAAGTGTGTTACTGAAAGCTCTGGCAAAAGTTGAGCCAAGTTAAACTTTTTCACTGAATAACCCAGAGCCCTCTCAGAGATGAATCAGTCTTTAGGTGCAGTGCTTATCTGGCCTCACGACTGACCACAAAGTTCTGGCTTCATCTCTTTGCCACTTTCTCCACAAAACTTGAACACAGTGCTTCAGCACTTCTCTGGAGTGCATTTGATTATACAGCTGTTGCTATTATTGTGTCCACCCACACTGGATCCACAGCTTGATTTCTGTCTCACACCCCCTGCGCTGCCTCCCCGATCGAAAATGCCCTTGTATGTCGAACCTCTCTGCAGCTCCCGTGCAGCCCGACTCTGCCCCGAGGGCGAGACTCCGTGTCATTAAACCTTAACTCTCCTCACCACCTGCATGAGAAGGTGAAAAGAACACTGCTGCACCTTGTTCCTCTCTCACTCTTTTCTCCCAGATAAAAAGTGAGCCCCCTCCTCCTCCTCCTCTCCCTCACCTCGTCTGGTGCGGGTGACCCGGAGAAGAGAACAAACAGCTCCTCTCGCTGTGAGTTTCTATTAGTATGAGCAGCTGGAAAGAAAGACCGGATCCAGGCAGCCCGACGTGTCAAGCCAGTGGGAGTGTGGAGACAATCGGGTTGCAGCTTGTTACAACACACACTCTTTCGCCTTAATTGGCTCCATATCAGCCTGCTAGCCGCTGGCGCGGTGTACAGTGATGCAGCCATTGCTTGTCCCTATAACCTCCACCCAGATAGGAGAGGAGTGAGCTACTGCTGCGAGGACCACACAGACACCACATCCCTGTAGGAGTGATTGCCTTGGCATGAATACAAAAGATGAGGTGCAATTTACCAGGTCAAAGAATCTCTCCTTCTTACCCCCTCTTTTTGCTCTGAAATTGCAGCAGGAGGTGGCGAGCGGAGAAGATAGAGGAGGAAAAAGCCCGGAGGAAATGACAGGGGGACATTAGGAAGAGAGAGGGAGGGAGAAAGATGGGAGAAAGACGAAGGGAAAGAGTGGGAATGGAGGGGGGGGGGGGGGGGGTGAAAGACAGAGGCGGGGCCGAGAGGGGGGAGTAAAATGAAAGGCAATCTTATAGAGATGAAAAAGAGGAACAAGAAAAAGGAGTGGCTGTCAGAGAAAGAAGCACTTTGGAGACCAGGAAATGTAGGGCAGGACCTTGAGAGAGACACGGAGGGATTTCAGGGGCATCCTTTGATGGGGAAAAGTTAGAATCGCACAGAGTCTTCTACTTCACCGCTGCAACACAAGTTATGATATCTGATGAGGTCATTACACGAGCGCAAAGCGGCGGCACCCTCGCAAACATCATTAAAAACATCTGCAGGATTTCCCTTCCTGAGCGCATCCAGGCACCTGAAGTCAATCACACGTTGGAGGAGATTTCACATTTACAAGTGAGCTCACGGCAGCCTTCATCAGCACTCTGCTTATTGATCCACTGGGCTGATATGTTCCCATAATCCTCTCGGATCAGTTGTTGGGAGTGATAGGCACGGTTACCGGTGGTAAACAATGGAGTGAATCGATGAGGAGAAGATGATCTTGTCAAGAGAAGTCTGGTGAGAGTAATGACTTGGAAGAGATGTCTGAGCACAAGGTGTGCACGCCGCCATTTCATTTTCATGTCACGTCCGCCGCCGCGCTGCGAAAGTCCCTTTTCTACACGAGATACGGCGAGTTGAAAATGAAACTGAAAGATAAAAGGTGCAGCATAATCCTAGCGTGGAGCCAAATATATGCATGGGTAGGGACAGCGGGAGGAAATTTGAATATGGCACTCAAGACGAACTGTTAACCGTCAAACTCAAGATGACAAGTTTGTTGTGAACAAGGGCAAACAGGCAATTTTCACACCAATGCGAAAACTTCTTCTTCCAGGCTGGAGACTGGCTGTTAAATCTTGGAGTGCGAGTGTAATAAATCCCGTCGAACTAAGTCCCAAAGGAGCAATTACTGTTGTGTTCTCACAATATAACAACAAGCCCAAGAAAAACAAAAAGGAGACATCAATAATACATCACCAATACTACAGGCTCTATGTTTGGGAAAGCTGTGCTTCCCTCTGAAAACATTTTCAATAGTAAATATTCTAGTTGGAGTGAGTCCATTATGTGCTGGAACAGAGGATAATGAGAGACAGTAACCAAAAAGGGTGTGCGTGGGTATGTGTGTGTGTGTGTGTGTGTGTGTGTGTGTGTGTGTGTGTGTGTGTGTGTGTGTGTGTGTGTGTGTGTGTGTGTGTGTGCGTGTATAAAACACCAGCTGCCAGTGACAACACTTGTCAAGCAGGAAGAATCTCCTGGGAGGCGGCAGATTTTATACCGGCAAGCAGGACACGTGAGTGTGTCTCTGTGCTTGAGTGTGTGTTTATGTGCATAAATGTGTCTGTGTAAACGGTGGAAATTAAGTAATTACATTTACTCAAATACTGCACCAGGAGGCACTTGTACTTTACTAGAATATTTACGTTTTATGCTACGTTATACTTCTGCATTTCAACGTAAACACCAGGAATTTGAAACCTATTCGAAGACGCCCAAAAATGTTAACCGATAAAAACTAAATGTGGAAACAGACTTAGTAAATAAATCATGATGTAAAAGACAAAACATACTGGCAAACAAAAAACATCCAATATGTGTAGTCTTTCAACCTGGTTTTCCAATGTTTGGGGTCTGACTGGTGCTCAGTGGTTTAATGGCACCTGATGGTAAAATTAGCACCACCAGCTGTTAATCTTGATGTTTCCACCTCTTAATATTTGCATAACAGTGGTAGATGGAATTTGCTTCTTTTTCTTTTTTCTCCTGGAGCTACATTTGGTTTGAGACTTGACTAATGAGTTGTTCGCTGTTCCACCAAAGAGTGATTTCCGTTCCAAACTTCATGGCTTCTTGATCACTTCACTAAATTCGGAGATCAAAGAGGTAAAAGTATGCAATGTTTCACAAAAAGCAAAGATTAGAGAAAAGTCTGAAAAAAACGAAGCGGCAGAACTTTGTTTTTTCATCTTTCCTCTCCTATTAATCATCTCACAACCCTTCAGATACATCTTGTGACCCTTTGGAGTGGCCCGACCCTCGGGGATCAACTAAGTTGGGAAAAACTAACTAACTAACTAACTTACTGAATATAAAGTAGACAAAACTGACAACACTTCAACCAACGACAACAGTTAAATGCTGATTACAGACTGGTTCAGGGTTCATTTTTCTTCAGAAGTTGAATTTTGAATATAGGACTTTTATTTGTAATGTCATTTTTATATTGAGGCATTGATGCTTTTACTTAAATAAAAGATCCCATATTAATATTAATAACAATAATGATGATGACGATGATGATGATGATGATAAGCCCCATAATCTGCATGGCAGAGCTTAAATTCCCTGAGCAACCAGGTGGAACTTGGGGAGGGGAGGAACGCTTGTTTATGCATTTTTCCGCTGCATTCCCAGAGACAGACTTTAAATAGGAAAACGCTAATGAAATGAATCACAATGCTAATGTCTAGTGCCAAGGTAATGCCTATTCATTTACTTAATGGATACGCACCTGAGATGTGATAATAGCCAAACTGGTGATTAGGAACATGCAGGTTGAGCTTCACAGTGAAAGAAATCATTCCTGCCAGCAGCTCCGGATCCAACTCACATCAATAAATGGCTGTTTGGAGGTTGTTGTTTTTTTTCCCCTTTTTTTCAGCTTTTCACCAAGGTGATGAGCCTCCCCCACAAACACAGGGCTCATTAGTCTAATCCTGAGTGTATTCTGTCTAGCAGGAATTCATAAAGACACAAACAATGCGCGCACGCATGCTAACAGCTTTCTGTCGGTGAGGTGCTCCCACACTGTTTTATCCCTTAATGAGCCCTGATCAGCCATGTTCACACTATCTCACACTGAGGAGAAAGTGAATTTCACATAGCCACAGTGCTGGAGGAAGCACTCAGAGCCTTCACTGAGCAAAAGCACCAATACAACAATGGAAAAATACTTCGAGCAACTGGAAGTTCTGCATTCAAACTTTTACTTCAATGAAAATACAAAAGCACCATAATGTATTTAAAGAATGAAAAAATGACTCATTCTGCAGAAAAATGACCTCTGTGACTTATGTATTATCATATAGGAGAAACTAACTGCTTTATATACCATTGTGTATTTTAGACCAATGATTCCCATCATAGGGTGGAAGCCACTCTAAAGATTTTTATTATCTTTGCTGGGTTTTTTAAAATAATGTAGAGCAACAAACAAAGATTTAAAGTGATAGTTCGGGGTATTTGACGTGTGGCTAAAACACGTTTTTTTGCTGACCCCATCCACAGCAGCACATCGCTCAGCTTCTGTGCCGTTGCTCCCGGCTGCTTCTCTGAACTGGGAGCACGCCAATCTGAATCTACTGTAGGTAATAACCTGACTGTAGATGAATACCTCACGCAACCCCACGTCGAATAACCCAAGCTATCACTTTAAATTACTTAATCTGATCATTTTAGAGTTAATGTAAGCCAAAAAGGTTGGAAACTGCTAGTTTAATCTATAACAATAGTCAAGTCAAGTCAACATTATTTATATAACACATTTAAACACAGCTTGAGCTGACCAAAGTGCTGTACAAAGGGCAATTCAAATGAATAAAATAAGCAGGTAAAACAAATGTATACAGTACATAACAAGTAGTCAACAAGGAGCAAGTGCTCAATATGAACATGACAATGGACTAGGAGTTTAGTGAGCTAAAAGGCCAGTGAATAAAAATATGTATTTAACCTAGATTTAAAAATGGAGATGGGAGGAGCACATCTGATGTCAGGTGGTAGGGGGTTCCATAGTTTTGGAGCGAAGGCTCTGTCACCTTTTAGTTTGAAACGAGCTCGTGGGACATGTAGAAGGGTTGAACTTTGAGATCTGAGAGATCTAAGAGCTGGGCGCCAGTGAATGAGATCTGAGATGTAAGGTGGGGCCTGACCATTGAGAGCCTTAAAGGTAATCAGCAGGGTCTTGAATTCAATTCTGAAGTGAACAGGAAGCCAGTGAAGGGAGGCTTAGACTGGGGTGATGTGCTTGCAGTTTTTAGTACCAGTCAACATCCTCACAGCTGCATTCTGGACCAACTGTAAGTGAGATGGTGAAGTCTGAGGAAGGCCTAAATACAGAAAATTACAATAGTCCAGTTGAGAAGTGATAAAGGCGTTGATTACTTTCTTGAGGTCATTGAAGGACAGAATTGTTTTCAGTTTGGAGAGGGTTCTTAGCTGAAAGTAACTACTTTTAATAACAGAGGTATTATGTTTGTCAAGGCAGAGCTCGGAGTCAAGGATTACAGCCAGGTTTTTAGCAGGAGGCTTCACATATTGGATGAGGTGGTCAAGATTACTTGCGAGTTGGGTTCTGGATTTAGAGGGTCAAATCTAACTGAAGCACAAAACTGAAGTAAAGTTTTGTTACTGTTTAACTGAAGGACGTTGTTTGCCATCCAGGCCTTGATGTCCTTAAGCAGTCCAGGAGAGGTTGAAGGGAGTCTATACATTTTAGTGGGAGATAAAGTTGTGTATCGTAAGGATTGAAATCGCATGAGATGTTATGCTTTCTGATGTATCCAAGGGGCAGAATGTATAGACTGAATAGGACTGGCCCAAGGATGGATCCCTGGGGGACTCCACTGGTGACAAGGGCAGAGGAGGAGGAGAACTGGTCTATAGCCACTGAAAATATCCCATGTTTTATGTAGGATCCAAACCAGCAGTACCCTTAATACCAACCCACTGTTCTAGATGTGTTAAAAGGATGTCATGGTCAACTGTATCGAAGGCAGCACTAAGATCCAGTAAAATGAGGATGGTGTTTTTCCCGGAATCATCAGTGAGCAGTAGGTCATTGGTCATCTTTAACAGAGCTGTTTCTGTGCTGTGGGGGACTTTGAACCCTGATTGGAGTCGAGTCATATGCACAAGAGATGAAGAAGTCTGATATTAATGCCTGTGCGGTCAAATCTGTTCCTCTTGGTTATTAGCTGAGCATCTAATGTTGTCATCATCATCATCATCATGGTCATCATCAAGGTTTCGATGCATTCTTAATGAGATGATGATGGAAGACGGATTTAACACTGTGATTATGAGTCGAGGAAATTGAGTCATCTTCGTCTCATCAATAGTCAGATATTCTTGTGCATCACTGAAATGAGCATTCGTTAACTTCATTAGCTGTAGCCAGCTGTCCTCAAATCATTTTTCTTCTGTGTAAAAGTGAAAATTAAGCCTGTTTTCAGTGTTCAAACTTTTTTTTTTCAATTCCAAAAATTTCTTCCCAGCTCAGCGTTAATGTGTTGAATCTTAATTTCGATGAGCTTCAGGGCATCAACATTAATCTTGGAGGAAAAGTTGTGTATTCACGGAGCCTGTCATGCCTCTATTAACCAAAGTAAAGACACTTCATTCATAGTTCAATTTGTTTATCTTGACAGATGACTGTCAGTTTGAGACGAGGCAGAAGTTTCAAAAGATTACTCGCCTCAAAACAATCTTTAAACAAGCCAAGTTGCTTTCGACAAATACTTAATCCCTGCTGGCATGATCAGAGAGATACACAAGTGCCGTTCCAAATGTTTAATAAAGAAAGAATTTCCACTGATTTCGTGTCGCTGGCAAACAATGCATTGCATTTATTTCATTACAAAAAAGTTAGAGCAGCTTTTTAAAAGTAACCGGCCTGCTGGCTCACAATAAACACGAGTCCCATTTGATTTTTACCTTATTATCTGAGAGCACAAACATTCATTGATCCTGCAGAAGCAGCTGTCAAGCTGTAATTTAGTCTATCTAGTTATTTGTTTAGTAAAGGTTAATTTTTCTGTGCAGCACCACAACATTACAAGAGAGCAGAGCAGCGACTCACCAAAAAATTGTTGTGCAACCCTGAAATACCTACTGAAGGTTATTTGACTCAAATATATTTTGTATGTTTTTTTAGTTCCTGTATGTGTCCTCAGACAGTGTATTCATGTTCATCTTATAATCTTTTCTTCACACATTAGGAAAGAAGTGGGGAAAGCTGTATTGGGTTTCTTTTTCTTATGTATCTGTTTTTTTCAATGCAGTCTGGATGTTGACAGTTTTGAATATCTTGCGGCTGCAATTAAAACTTGCTACAATTAAACAGTGCTGTCTTCGGGAAAGTTTTAACATGATTAAATATACAATTAACAATAGCATTCTATTTTTAACTGCAGGAAATTGAGTCGGAGAACTGTGTTTTGATGAGATTATGCTGAGGCCGTGAGGGTTACACCACATCAGCTACACCCGATGCCTCCCTGCCTGAAATCAATTTAGTTGTACTGACAATTGTGGAAACTTCCAGTGTTGACCTACATGTCAGTGTGACCCACTTGCTATGACTGAGGGTTGTCCAAGATCTCACAAAAATTACAATCTGAGGTACAGTGTGTATAAACCTCCTCATCTCTCTAGGATGATGGGAGTGACACGTATATGTTACTGTATCTACAGGTATGCTATCATAAGTGATGTTTTGGTGAAATGCTCCAAACAAACAAACCAACAACCGCAGTGTTTGACAAGGTGTGCACAAGTGTGAACACAGACAGAGGTGTGAGGACAATTTCTCACATTACTCAAATAACTTTTTCCTCCACTGTCCATGTTGACTGCAGAACCACACCTCTGCTCTGTAGCAAGGGAGTTTGTGTTTTATCAGAGAAGTGACAGAAAAACCAGGACAAATTATTGCTAAGCAACTCTTCTTTGACCTCCACTCCATGTTTCTGAACCTCAGTGGTACAACTAGCCATCAACACACAGCAGGAGACGGCTCTACTGTATATGTGTGTGCTAAATGCCCAACAAGGGACTGGAGTTTGAAATTAGCTTTGGCTACATGTACAGTATGTCAGACACTGCTTCTATTTCTCTGTACTCGTCCCTCACAAATAAACCAAACTAAATTAAACTAAGTATTTTATTCTGGAGCCTGCCCATTATCCATGTATATCACTGAATACTTTGGGTTTTATAGCTGTTTGTTCAAAGGTAGCTTCTCCAAAAAAAAAAAAAAAAACATGGGTGGAAAAGTAAAGGAAGAACAGACATAGAGTAAGTACAGTAAGTTCATGTCATGATCCAAGTTGTAACTTTTACTGGGAAACTTGAGTTTTTCTGACAGCGCCAATATAGATATCATTAATGCGGAAGTACATGAAAACAAATATTCACACCTCACATTAGCCAAAAAAGTTGTTCAGTGTAAATAAAACCAGATTTAATGGATATGGTTTTATATTGTTAATGCACAGTGTTGTAATCCTCACATGTCAAACTCAGTCTCAACCATCCATCCCATATGAGGTGAATGTGGCGGTGTGCTCACCGAAACAATCCAAGATCCCTCTAATGTACGCTTCATGTAGCATTCATATTTTCAGAGATTAACACAGTGAAAACAGCACTTTCCTTTGGCACTACATTTATCAACCGCTGAACTATCGTATTCCTATGCAAAAGCGCACCTACAGAGCGCACTGTTTTACGCCCTTTTCTGATTTACTCAGCTGACCTGCAGGACCTGGGTAATGTAGTGACTATTCATGAGTACCTCGCACAACCTCACGTCAAAAAACCCGAACTATCCCTTTAAAGCGTTCCATTTCCTAATAAAATCCAGATGCTGTTCAATGCACTTTCATTTACACATACACTCTGCTGCCAGTTTATTAGTATCAGCTAACTAAAACTAATGCAACTGAAAAACATTATAACCTTCTTGAAGGTAGGATTTATTACAGGACTCTTGTATTAGACTACATTAGTTTTAGGTGTACCTAATAAACTGGCAACTGAGTGTATATGTAGCCACATATATTTTTCTATTGCTTTTCCCATGTGCAAATGGAGGTTTGCCCTACTCCAGTCCAGAGGTAGGTGGTAATGCACCTGAATCTGCTCTGTCATTCACACTGTTCCTTCTCTCTCACAGATCTTTCAGTGGTTGCTTCTGCATAACTGTGCTAAAAACTTTATATAGAGCCATTGTCACAGAGGACAGTCCCTTGTAAGAGGCTAATTTCACAGACTGTTTACGGACATGGTTACACTGAAGATAAGCATCATGAAGAGAAAATTGCATTCACACCTTTTCAAAATCTGCCTAGAATATACATCATCTCCCATGGTGCTTTAAGTAATCAGATCTCACCCTGTCTCAAATGTGTCTTTACGGCATTTACATTTTGTTTTGTTTTGTTTTTTCAGATAGATAGATATCCAAACGTCCCCAGAGACATGAAGTGGCTAAAGCGGTCAGCAAGCTTCTTCACAAGAGCTTGTAGGATGATCAAGAAGACGGATTAAGCTGGGGAATCTGTGATTGACTGTTGGTCGCCATGATTGATCAGCTGTGTGGAGGTGAGAAAAGAGCAAGGGTTTCAACTTCTCTCTCTGACTCTCTCTTTTTTCATTCTTGATACAAATATTTCACTTTCCATGTGAACAACTGAGCGCAACACTGAGCAGCCCCCCCCCCCCCCCCATCTTCCGCCCCCTCCCACCTCATATNCATCAAAGCTTTTTGGAACAGCTACAAACACTTTTGATTTCAAATGAACATGGTTGCACAACAATGCCAAAAGAGCTAGTTCTGATGAAGCATAACCCAACCCAAAATGTAAATGGAGCATGGTCCAGCACGAGTCTTCAGAACAGCTTCAATGCTCCTTAGCATAGATTAGCCCAGATGAAGGGGGAGGAAAGTGCTCTTTAACACGCTGGTCCATAATCTTCCTTTGCTAATGAGTTTATCTTGAGATCTCGCGGCTATTCTCATCAAACCGTTAGGTGACTTCCCCGCGTCCTGTATGGCAGCTTCTATGGCACCTATCTGTATGAACTTGTCCAGGCCTCAACATGGTGGATGATGCCTCAATCTGAAATTGTTCTCAGAGAGTTTGGACAATCTACAGTACCTATTTTCCACATGATGATTTGGGTTCCAGTGACAGACCCTGCTGTTGATAGAACCTGAATTAATGTGGAGCCCCCAGCAGAGAGGAAAGAGAAGAGGCGGAAGCAGCTCCATATGCGCCCATGAAAAAATGCTTACTTCTCTGGAAGTGTGATCAGTCGACTCAGTCAGTGAGAGCGGGAGACCAAAGAACCTTTGACGAATAACCGTGACACTGTCTTCTCAATGGGGTAGGGGGTTGATGGGATATACATCAAAGTCCGCTCTGTAATTGGGCGTATTTCCACTGAAGGCAGACAATGTGGTTCAGGCAATGATTTAATGTCACATCAGCAAAACACTACAAGGCTACAGAAGGCTCTTTCTTTCTCCGTGGCTCTCTGGTCCTCTGCAACTTTTACATCGTCACTTGCAGTTTTACATAAAAACTTTGCCAACTTTAATACAACGCTGCTCTGTGTTTTCTCCACTTCTAGCCAAGATGCTCATTGTTTTGGCAAACCTCAGGTCTCCATAATTAATAACCTTGGCATCCAATATGTTTCTAATCTGGGCTGCGTGTGCATGTATGTGTGTGTGTGTGTGTGTGTGTGTGGGGGGGGTGCTCAGGGCATACAAACAGAGATTACGCCACAATACAAATAACAGTTTGATCATCCCTCTCTCCCACCATGGAGGACATGCTCATTAATCACTCCTAAAGAGTTGAATAATGTAGTTAGCCTCGTGTGTGTGAGGAGCCAGAGGATGGAAAAGCAAAGAAATTGAGTTTTATTGCGATGCTTCCTGCCAGCCGTCTCTTTGTATTCGCTCTCAGTGGAAGGCGGCGGCAGCCCATCATCTATCTCCTGATGTTGTGCCAAAAGGTATCATCCGTTTCTCGATGTTTAACCTTTTCAGATCCTTCACAGGTCTCTCGGGGGCCAAGTAAGGAGAGTGCCCCGCGGGGTACAGCTTACCAAGCACCAAAGGTTAAAACACGGAGAAGCATGAAATCACCATTCAGCTCGTGACACGCGCCTCCAGAAATTTCCCTCCACTTCCTTTATGTTGAAAATGTTTGACTTCGCCAGTGATTCCCTAACCACAGAATGCCAAAAGGCACCAAGTGTGAGATTACTCCGTCGAGGGAATGCTTATCGAGAGGCAGCCCCCTTCCCCCTGTCGTCTCCCTCCTTCATCCATAATTGCTTTCCAGGCCTGCACTGGAAAGAGCCTGAAGCTGTGTTATGTTTGGCGGGAGCGGAATGCACTGGAGATAAGTTGAAATCCAAGACTATGCCCCAATTGGGACCACTGAGATATAACGAAACCACTATTCTCTTCTCTTCAGTCAAAACGGAGCATTTTTAGCATTCTAACAAGGTCTCTGCATAAAAATAGTGGTTATCTGTCAGTAATGTTTTGTGCATTTCTCATAATTTAAAAACTCCTAATGGTAAAAAATACAAAGACGGACCTCACACACACACGCACAGATTTATACACACACATGCACACAGCCCCGCAGACTTCACAAACACTGTTAGTTCGCATAAAATGACTACAGAGTCCTTGGCCATAACGGTCTAATTGAGGAGTGTTCTGTCTCACTATCAGCTGGCTGACTGCGTAGCAAAATCCTAATGAACGGTGAAAAATGGTTTTGTTGCTCAGAGAAAACCACAGAAGATGTGGCTGTCTGAGATGAAATATTAAACATCTCACTTCTCCAGCTGTCACTAAAGCTGTGGCTGGGAGAAAGATGCCTTGTCATGTCTCCTTGGCACAGACGGCTTCGTTCTCCTTGGCTCATGCCTCCGAGCAAAGTGTACCTAGTCAGAGAGAATTTCCAGCCCAGATATGTCTAAAAACCCGACCCTGTCCCGAGTTTGTGCAGAAGAATCTGCTCTGTAAATTTCTTGTGCCGTCTCAGTGGGGCTGTCTGTAGCTGCACAACCGTTTGTGGCTTTTTTCCTTTAAGCCGTGATAGCGTCGCTAAGGACGGTGACATTGCTCCAACCGTGAGGCCAACATTTGTTGTTTTGGAAGGCTGAATTGTGTTCACTTTGTTGATACTGTGACTTTTCATCTAGTGCCACCATCAGGTCAAAATTTGTCAGATACATCTGACTCAATGCTAAATTCCAATTAGCCTCAGCTGTACTGCTTGTACTGCTGATGGGCAAATGTGAGCAGGCTTAGCCTACACGCTCCATCGATTTTACACTCACAGTTTGTTTACTACCACATATGCGAAACAAGCTTTTCATGGCTCCAGAGGGAGCCGTGTGATTGGTCGGGATTGAAGACAACAAGTTTGAAAATCAAATAAAATCTGGCAGCGTGGAGTTAGAGAGAAGTGAACTTTCCAGACCTCTGTAGCCCCCTCCTCGTCTTTGCTGGAGGCTAGCGGCTTGAGGCTGCATTAGACGCTACTAGGATAACATACCCCAATCTCCGACTGGACTGTCAGTGGTGGAGTTGCATCATGGGTATTGCAGGCAACCTTATTAAACACAATATCGATTGCTGCACTGCATTTATTTTGATCCTTTTTTTCTTAAACTGTAGAAGTGCAGTGTTAAATCTGTGGACTACTCCTTTAAGTGCAGTCTCACAGAGCCGTTAGCACCCCTGAAGACTCTAAGTCTTGTTTGTTAAGAAGCCAAAGGTTTGACTTTTAATCATATGAAAAAACATCTTGTCTCCTGTTAGACCGGAAAAGTCAGCCTCGTTCATTCCTCTCCAGCGTGACATCAGGGCGCCCCTCATGTCTGATAAGGCGCCTCGCTCTCGTCTGCACAGAAATCTCCTCCATTACTTCGTCTCCACCTGACTTGCAGGATATCAGTTATGAATCTGCATGATTCTGGTGTCAGAGAGGCAATCAAAGGGAGACAGTTACGCTGCCTCGTCCTCCCATCTCCACAGAGAGACAGGGCAGAGTGGTTTCCTCTCCTCCTCCTCCTTCTCACCGTGAAAATAAAAAGCAGGATAGTGCTAGAAGAAAGGAAACCCAATGGGATTTCAGTCTCTATCTTTCACTCTTGTGTCTGCTTCTGCCTCCTTCTTCCCTCTTTCCTCATTCTCTCAGGCTGAACCTTTCCTGGGTCCTATATTCTCTTTTATCGTTCTCTCCATCCTTACCCTTTCCTAGTTTTGTCCTCCTCTCCCATTCTCTTTGCCCTTACTCCACAAGAGTTTCTTTTGCCTTTTCATCTCTGTCCTAAGTTTCTTTCTTTGCTTCCTTATCTCGTCCCTCTCCTCCTCAGTCTTCACAGCATAAGTTCAGCCCAACCAAAGCTGCTGCACAGATAGAAATAAATTAGCCTTTATTCTGACCTAAATCAAACATGCTGCATTGAAAATACTTGGTAAATAGCATTTAATGGATGCAGATGCATAAATAGAGTCTGTAATATACAAAAAAAAAAAATCTTACAATTTTGGTTCATAACCTAAGGGTTGGTGAAACATTTTTTTTTTACGATGTTCTGGGAAATGTTTTAGGATCTTGGCCAAAAGTCTGCAGAAAACTTCACCAGGCTTCAAAATGGTTTCTGGGCTGTGATGAGTTTAATACTCCGGTGGAAGATAAAGTGAAATGGTCAAAGGCTGACTGGCACTGCACCCTGCGTGCCAGCCAGCTGATATCTCAGAAAGATCAATATGGCAGAGAGGTCAGCAAGCAAAGATGAAGAAGACAAATGTTCATGTCAGAGTATTTTTTTTCCAAATGGCGATCATTCAGCACCGCAGGAGAACAAATGCGAGGCAAGGCGAACAACTTTTACACTTCTCTCTCTCTATATATATATATAAACAGAGAAAGCTCATCTGTGTTGAGGATTGAGGATACAATGGTTTAGAGGAGTGAAGATAAAGTATTTGAAGGTTGTGCTGCATTATGTGCTACCACATGCTGTCGTAGCAAAGTGCATTCCAATCATAAAGAATTGATTGAAGCTCGCCGTGGCAGAATGTGAAGGGTGACATGATAGCAGGTTTGAAGAAGCGTAAATGATGCTCAGTGAAGCCGGGGCCCTAATTGATGTCCCTTGTCACCAAAATGTCAATAAGTTTATTGCCAAGAGAAAAAATAAATTGGCGGTTTACTTACAATGCTCAGCTGCTCCAGTCAGTGGGAGAAAATCAATTCTCATCCATAGCTGAGTTTACTGACGCATTACAGACAAATCCTCATCAAATCAAAACGTACACGGTCACTGACTATTGGCATGTCAGGCAGCGAGAATAAAAAGATGCCGCTGCGTGCCCCATCAGCTGTCTTCAAATATGACTGACTCATTTATTTATTTGTGCTCCACTCGACTTCTGACAGAACTGTGTGACTCTGCTGTGCGATAATTCAGATTCAGAGACCAAAAAAAAAAAAAAACCTAAACAGCCTCTGGCATATTGAACGCCAGCTCTGGACTAGAATTAACTGGATTTTAATGTTGCTTACCACACCATGTCCACGATCCACATCGTACACGGCTACATACAAATTCCCACCATTAGAAGTTTTCACACTTACAGGAAAATTCCCTTTCTTTTAAATTATTTTTGTAATTTCTGAGAATTATTTCCAGTTGTTACAACTAAAATCTGATTCATTACTACATTACTGAGATGTTGGAGGGTGAAGCAACCTCACTCCTCACAGCTCTACAGTGGAGTCCATTAATGCAACCCGAGTGACAAACAGGCTGTGAAGATCTCCAGCTTAAACCAATTATCTAAACCAAATTATCTGGAAGTTACAACAAAGCTGAATGCATGTGAAATGTTTGCTATGATTGTCCATTGCATTGGGGAAAAAAAAGCATGTTTGTACAAATATGTGTAGCTGTGCTTCTACAGTATACTTGTGGGGGTCTTCATTGACATAATGCATTTCCCCAGGACCCTTGAGGCCTGGATGTTCTCCAAAGCAGATGCAGACGTGAGCAGCCGACGCTCATGCATGTACTGTTTATACTGCATTGCGTGTCTGCATAAGGAGGCACGTTCACACATGGCTGTCAGCACATACTGTCGGCCCAGTCATTCATTTTTGGAAGCACGCAAACGCTCCTATGTAGACGCTTGCAGCCATGCAGACATGTGACGTATAATTTATGTATAACCATCCTAATCTGAACCATTACAACTGCAGGCTTACCGCAAACCCAGTTCCAGCCTTAAACCTAAAACCATAACCTTCAAACAGCACTTTGCAGAACTGAGGACTGAGCAAAATGGTTGTGGCGCATGTCATCTTCTCGCTTCCTGTCCTCACTCTGCTGTTTCTGTATAAATCCCATTTCCAAAACTGTCCTCACTCTCCAGGTCTTAATCAGTGAGTGCAGTGTGTTAATGTTTAATCAGGAAGTCTGCAAAGTCTAATAAATGAATCATCATTCGGATAATATAGGGAAATTGTGGATTTGGCCACAATGTGTTTAATTGTCTGACGGCTTGTGCTTCTTTCTTGCTGCACTCTGTTTTAGTGGCATCACCAAATCCCCAGACTGCAGCTTTAACAGTATGTTAATGAGGAAAATGCTATCGTAACCTCATCATAAATAACACTAATGAAATGCCAAAAAAAAAAAAAAAATGGAGAATCGTTCTGCTCACATACTTTTTGTAGAGAATGGTGAATTCACAGAACACATTGCAACATGTGGAGCTGAAGGTGGGGAAGGTGAAGTGAACAGACAGGCAGCGTTTCTCCATGAGAAAACTCTGCCAGCTGATCTTTTCACAGTTATCAGCAGCCAACATTATAGGTTTCCACACTTGTTGGTTTCTGCTCCCGTGAGATTTCTTTTAATGAATAATAGTTCCGCCATCTGTTGCCAACTTGCATTACTTTGTCACAAGATTAAGTGACTCTTCAGAGCCCCTGGTGTTTAATTTAGCAAAAGTTCATTTACCAACCGGGTTTCTTTTTCTGACGTTCAAGAACAATGTGTTGACTTCCAAATCTGTCTGGCTGATACATGTTCATGCTGCTTGTTTGTCTCATCCACGCAGCGACAGCGGGGAGGCGGCTGTCAAATTACTCATATGCAAATCAACATATGACACATCGTGAAAGAGAGATGGCAGTGCTGATTGGCCTGCTGTTCAGAGTGTCATCAGTCCTCTCAGGGACGCATCACTCAAAGAACCTACCTGACACAAACCCACGGTGTGAGGGGTCAGCGGGGGCCCCTGGGCTATAAGTCAATCGAGCGGCTTCAACGAGATGCCAGACTCCTACAGAGTGAGACAAAGTGACTACAGAGAGACTAAAAACAACTACAGAGAGACGCAAAGCGGCTTCAACCGTGGCCACGTTACTTGTGGTTTAGTGTCTCTCCCAGACTGTTTCTTGCTCCTTTTTGTAGGGGAGGTGAACGAGCTGTTATGTGTCTATGCCCACGGGGCCTTTGTCTCATAATCTCTTAAAGAGTCTTTCCAAACTTTCCATTTCTCTAAATCTCAAACATCTCAAATCCAATTGTTGGAGAACTGTCGCAGCCATCATTTGGGTCAGTGGTGCAGACCGCTACACAAACCATCCAACAGCCCATCTACCAAATTGCCTGCAGAGAAGCACACTGTTATTATATGTTGCCTACAAAAAAAAAAAAACCTTTACAAGGTGATTAGGTCTGCTTTACTTGCAGCGCCTTCGCTCCCCAGTACTCACATTGATTGTTTTCTCCTGGCTCGGTAAATAGATGGAAGTCAATACAGCACTACAGTGACGTCAGGGTTCACCTAGCTGCAGGTCTCCCGGGCTTATCAATTAGAGCCTAAGAATGCAGCCAAGGATTTCATTTGTAGCCTAAGCTGTTATTAGTAACGACAGGTGGGTACTGAGTGTGGCGCAACACTGTGCTGGAGAAAATTGTGATAAATGACAGGGGGGAGGCGCTCTCTCTCTCTCTCTCTCTCTCCCTCCCTCTCTCTCTCTCTCTCTCTCTACAGAGCTGTGGTGTGTGTCAGGACTGCTGGTCATTAGACAGGAGGAAAGGTGTGTATTCATGAGTGTGTGTGTGTGTGTGTGTGTGTGTGTGTGTGTGTGTGTGCGTGTGCGTGTGCGTGTGTAAGTTTCAAGGGGAGAAAGTGAAGATGTAGTGCAGGAATGGGTTCCTAACGGGATAAAGTAAAACTGGCTTCACTTTCAAAGGCTTTGGTGCCTGCTTTGCAGCGCATTAGCCACACATTTGAAGCCATTCATCCGCCGGTTCCCTGCATTATGGGGAGATGCACACAGACACATCTGTTTACCTTATGGTCGATGATGCCGCTGTATCCCTGGAGGACCGGGGCGTGAGGCTTGGCCACCCTCACGGAGGCTTCAGTGGGCCGCCGCAGCTGTTCATGCTGTCGGATGCGCGTGTCGTTAGAGTCCCTGGAAGCGATGTTGAAGCTGCCGTTGTAGACAAGGAACAAGCTGGCGCACAGGAGAAGCACGAGAAGCACGGCTACCCCATGGCGCTGACACAGAGACACAAGCAGATGCTGACAAATTAGTCCGGCTGCACTGAACTGAGTTTAGGCTGCACCTATGAGCTTAACAACAGATGAGAGGTAGCCTGCTCTCAGTGACAGACATCATCATCATCATCATCATCAGCTGATTTGTCAATAAAACACCAAACTTCCCTGTAATTCATGGCACGTGCAACCAAAACTTGAAAAAAAAAAAACCCTCAGCTCTTATCGACTTAAGTTAAGGGCACGGGCATATTCATGACATTGACAAGATGTCAGGCTGTTAATGATCACCTTTACTTAGTTTGCAAGCATGCATGTCAATGCTCAGGTGCGTTCAGGAGCACGTCTGCAGGCAGATTTACAGTAAGCGCCACACCTCAGAGGACGCAGAGAGATATAAAGTAAAAGTTCACACAGATATCCTGACCTTGTGGAAGTCACTCTGATCTGCCACCTTATAAACCCATATTAAATTACAATCGGATAAGATAAGCAGCTCCTGACACCTTTTGATTTGTTTACGCGGCACAGTGCCTAACGCTGATTGTTGGATGAGTGGATCTATGTTTTTATTGTTATTTCACAGCTGTCTAAACTGGGACAGCGTGCGTGAATACAAGTCATTTAAAGCAATAAAATTCGATGCACTTGCACAAATGTATGCATCTGCATTAACACGCAGGGAAAAAAAAAACAAACATCCAGCGCGCTGTGCTCCACGCTGTAGTGTTTAGTAGGAGAAAAGCCGGAGCTCTTAGTGTCAAACAGCCCGCACAGCTGGACGTCCATTGTTCAGATCCTAATCTTTTGATCCGACAGTGTACACACAGCAGTGTTACGGCGGTTGGAGCGCACTTCTCGGAACAATGCTGGATTTGAAGGCGAGCACAAACAGTTGTCTATAGGGCTACATGGCAGAAACCTTTACCATAGGTGTCTTCATTTTGCAGCGCGCTGTCTTATCGCTGCGGCTCAGTGCGTCTGACTCCACTTTCTCTCATGGTCCAGCGCCATCCATTCGCAGTCCCCGATCCACTCCAGTCCGTCCGCACTGTGCCAGCCCGCCTGCCGCTGCCTGTGTGTCTTCAGACCGGAGCCCAGGCGCAATTCATACAGTGGAGAACGAGGAGACAGATGTTCACTATTGTATCTCTGCTGGGTCTTAAAGCCCCCCGAGTTTGAGAGGGCTGAAGAGTGGAGGCGCGGCGCAGTTAATTAAAGAGAGTACCTGCAAGAGGGTGATAAGGCCGTTTTGTTTAATGGTTATTTTCTGCTGAGCAATATTTGATGGGAATCTCTGCTCGGATTACTCTGGAGTACAGCGAAGCCACGACATGTCATCTTTTGACGTCTGCTGCATAAAATATGAGGTGGACTATAAATGAACGGGACGTTACACTGTAGTGATTATAACCTGTAGCCTGTACTTACATTAACACCCAGTCTCTTTTCGCTCATTTTAATTCACTCAAATCCTGAACTGAAGCACAAAGTTAAATGTGCTTGTACTTCCCATCTCATGCCTCTTCATACTTCTCCTCCACTGCATTTCAGAGGGACACACTGTACTTTTTCCTTCACTACAGCTTTAGTTACTAGATAATTGAGCACAGTGGTTCTCAAAGTGGGGTGCCGGGACCCCCAGGGGGCCTTGAGAGAGCGTCTGAGGGTTCCCAGCAAAAAGGGGAATAATTTATTTTCACTCTAACTCCATCCATAAGTGACACAATGACAGAATGTATGACTATTTTGGTCTCAAACACTTTAAAACATCTAAAAGCAAAAATCTTATCAGCTCTGGTCTGTGGTCTAATTAGTGTCAGGGGTCCTAGACGTGAAAAAGTTTGAGAACCACCGCTTCAGAAGTTAGAACTTTACAATACAGAACTTAATATAACTTATCAAATACCATGCACTGTAACATATTAAACCGCACTACGGTTTAGTTGACATTAATGAAATATAACACTGACAGGAGATGATTATATTTGCTGATTATACTTGTATTTCTGTTTCTATTTTCACTTTTCACGTTTCCAGTGTATTTCTTTTACTTGTAATGCAGCATTTTCAAGTGATGGTTCCTACTTTTGCTGAAGTCAAACATCTGAAAATGTCCTAATGCATTAATGCCCTTTTAGCTTTTAATCCACTTCCTCTTCCAGTTTTCCTGTTTCTCTTATTATTAATAGGCTGTACATTTAGCTCTCTCATTTTTAATCTTACATTGCCCTTTATACTGAAAAGTGCTATATAAATAAGGTTTGCTTGCTTGCAGTGCGGAAACCACCCAATGATGTACAGTGCTGATACCTTTTCATTTTTTATAATTCCTCCTTTTAAATCTAATGCACTGTACATTGTTGATAGAAAAGCTCTAAAAGCCTTAAATTCATTTTTGGATTAAACTGATTAATGAGCTGCATCAGCCTCTACGTGAAACTAGACGTTAAAGTACGTAAACAAACATTATGGAATTCAGCCTTAAAAACAACAAGCAGATATTGTGCTCTGTCAACACCTATTCCATTGTTGGCTTCCTGTTAATTTTTTCCAGACATGCACATGCATACCAACACACACATGGACATGTGGTCCATGTGTGTCTTTGTGCGCGCTGCAGCCTACTGTTTCTGTTTATTACAACTGGGACCTTTCTCTAATTAAGTCCTCTATATGTACAGATGCAGGATTCACAGTGAAGCTGACATCGTAAAACAACAAATCGCCACTTCTTAAAACTTTAAATATGCAGCTCTAAACTGTGTGTGGAGTCCTGAAAGTGATGTGTTTTATGATTCGAGTTGTACCAGCTGCAATTTACCATAAATATTAATACACTTTATTTTCAAAACACATTTATTCTTTTTTCAAAGCACATTTCCAAAGGTTTTCACAGAGCAGCAGGGAGAGAGAACTACCAAGCTAAAAGACAGCAGGAACAGGGCTATACAGAGACTTTCTGAGGGCAGTGGCCATAAAATCACAGGTACTGTTTGTGTCAACACAGGGCCCAGCTACATGTCAAGCCTTCAGGTGAATGGGCTGCAACAGCAGGAGACCACGTCAGGTTTCACTCCCGTCAACCAAGAACAGAAATCTGAGGCTGCAGTGGGCGAAGGCTCACCAACACTGGACAATTGAAGACTGGAAAAATGCAGCCTGGTCTGATGAATCTGGATTTTCTGCTGAGGCATGGAGATGATAAGGTCAGAGTTTGGTGTCAACAGCATGAATACATTGACCCAACTTCCTTGTGTCAACACTGCAGGCTGCTGCTGCTGCTGCTGCTGCTGGTGGTGGTGGTGGTGTTATGGTGTGGGGAATGTTTTCTTGGCGCATTGTTGGGTCCCTTAATACCAATCAATCATTGTTTGAATACCACCAGCCTATCAGAGTGTTGTTGCTGACCATGTACATCCCTTTATGGCCACAAGTTACCATCTTCTAATGGCTACTTGCAGCTGGATAATGAACCACTTTCACAAGGCTGTTTGAGAGAGAAGGGAGGCCCTGCCCAGTACCAGTATATTGGTACTAATAAAGTGCTGAGCAAGTGCATGTAGACATAAATATGCATAGACAGATGCAGTTTACATAAACATTAGCATATACGGTACATATACATTTTTAATTTTTAAGAAATTATACCAAATGCAGCAATAATATTAGCATAAAATCACCAGTTTGAAAAAGGGTGATTTAAAACAAGACAGTGATGGAGCTAGCTTGGCTGTTTCATCCATACCACTGGTGTGCACTCACAGTGAAGATCAGCTCCCTTCACTCATGGATTAACTAAAGGGAACTGTAGGCTACTGCCTGAGGCTCTCGCTTTGGGTCTTGATTTAAAGATTATTACCAGGTCAGAGATATTTGCTATGCAATACTTGAAATGTGATCAATGAAATGTTAAATATGACGATTCTAAAAACTTACAGTCACCCAGTGTAGAGGAGGTTATGCAGAGGTTACACAGTCACGTCCTGGAGATTTAGCCGGAAGTCTTGTTGCTGCAGTCGGTACTAACTGTGGAGAGGGATTTCTGACTCTGACAGGAGTATGGAGTATTACAGGTCTTTTAAAAGAGATTTAAAGAAATCTGTATTTTTAACTTTCACCTTTTACCAGGTCAGTAATCGATGGAAAAAAATTTGTGTTTTATGGATGGCTTTCTGAATAATAGATAAAGAAATGAGTATGAAAGAAATCATTCAGCATAAGTAGCATAAGATAAAGAAAGTGACACGAATTCAAAGGAAAAACATGTCACACTTCTTAACACTGAGAGTAGAATAAACTTAACCACAGAAAGTCCCAGTTAAAGGATAAGGCTAGGAATCGTCTGAATTTTTCATATTGTCAACCATGAAAAGACCAGAAAATCAACAATGTGTCTCTCATTACTTTCAATTACTTCCGCTACCTTTATCTGTGGCTCTCAGCCCCAGGCCCATTTGTTGCTACACTGATAATATACAAATATATAGTTTCTGTAATTTCCTGGACTAATTTCCTGGACACTGCAGATTTTCAGACTCAGATTTGGTTCTGTAGTGAGTATTTACAAGCCCTATAACACTACAAAATATGCTGAAATTAGACATTTATGCACCTCTCAACTGGCAAGCAGTGCTCACTCTCAAAGCCATGGAGTGTTTCAAGGGTTCCTTTTAAAATGTATTTCACCACAGACTATTGAATACATGCCCTTAAATGTAATTTGTCACATATTTTATTGAAGTGAGTAACACATTTTAAATACTCTGTTAAGCGGCCTTGGGTACCATGAAAGGTGCAATAAAAATCTAAGTTATTATTATTTTTATTATTATTATTATATCATTCAGTATTGTCTTGCATTATGAGTGCATGTCACACTGAGCGAATGTGGCAGTCACACAGTACAGCTTCCCAAAGCCAACTGAAAGCAGGAGTCACTCTGAGGGGGATGTTTTGTCTGGCAAAACGGATGAAGACCTAGTTTTCCCCTTTACCTTTTATTTTCCGCAGCATTATGATAGAGTGACAACTTCTCTGTTTTCCCACAGCATGACATGGGTGAAAAAGATGTAGATAACAAATCTGTAATGCTGTACGGAGCGTTAAGCTAGCTTGGGTAACAAACGGTTGTTTAAAAGTTCCCATTTAGGTAGATGTATATGCTACTGGATAGAAATAATTGCCAACAATATGGCACACAACCAAGCATGTTGTGAATTAGCTGGTTTCTGCTCAGTGGTTTGTCTGTAGACATGCTTAGCTGTCACCAGTTGGCTATCAATTTGAAAAGCAGGTAGCTCACTAGGTCAGCAATTTAACCAGCAAACATTCAACTAAACTACAACTACTTCTGTAATGCATTATAAGTATTTGTTTACTTTTTTCAAAAAGTAATCCATTTACATAATCTATTGATTTCAAGAATTAGCACCTATTTTATAACTGTAACTAAATACAGTTACTCATATTTTATATTCTAAAAACATGTGTATTGCATTACTTCCCAACACTGTGTTTAAATATGAAATGTATTTACAGTGCCAGCATGATGTATATGGGATTGCCCCAACAACAACTACAGTGCTTGTTAGAATTCATTCGTCACACAGTGCAACAGTGTGGTTGACTAATGTGTTTTTAATAGTTTCTGGACAACATGGAGGTCACAGAGGAATAAACCATGCCAGGCTTTGGAGACACAGACAGCATCTGTAAGTCTGAGCAAGTTATTGTCGGTTTTGGTCTTTTCGTGGGTTTTTTTTTTGACATTCAGAAATAAATACAAGAAAGCCAGCAGATTTACCCTTTAAAGAGTTTCTAGTCTGACACCATTTTGATGCGTCAACTCTGGTCACCATGACTGCAGCTTCTGTTCACAATCCACAGCACAATGGACACTTAAACAACATACAACAATGCATTACATCTGGACTTGAGCTGCCGCATGTTTCACCCCCATTTGCCAGTGATTGCGTATAATCTGCTTATGGAAAAAAAAAAAACAGGTCCTCATGGGAGAAGCAAGAGAGACTTCCTAGAAGCAATAATCCACATCACTGTTGCCATCAGAGTCACTGGGGAATAATGTGCGATAACACAGCATAAGGTTGGAAGGATCAGCAACAACAATAACAACAACAACAACAGCACATCTGAAAGGCAGTTTCAAAGAAAGGCCATCTTTGAAGTTTGCACTTAGTGAAGGGCAGTGAAAGGGCATGTGGATCTTTGAGCTTTAACTGGGATATTTAGGAAAAAGTGGGGAATTTGGCAAATAGGCAATAATAGGCATCATCAGAGGTAACTCTCTGCGGCTGTTTTCCACCAGTGCTGCAGGGTTTTTAGACTTCAGAGTAAAACCCAGTTAATATTTGTCACATGAAACTGTAGTGTCCCTAATGAGCGGACTGTTCAGTGTAACCTCCAAAGGTTTAACAGAGAACACAGCCTGTTTTTATGTTCACAGAGCCTCCTGGGATTGGGAAACAGGACTAAAGTGTACTAAAAGTTCAACAAGCACTTAGTAGAAAACAGGACTTCTACATGCAGCAACACCTGCACTTTAATTCCCCTTGAGTTGATAAACTGCTGGTTTTTATCTACAGTCCCTCGACTGGGGTGAAGAATAAAATTGGAAACTGGAAAAGAATCCAAATTTGCAATATAATATGAACATGAGGTAGCAGTGCCTGATACACCCTCAGATTCGCTGAATGCTTCTACACTCTACATAATTATTAGTGTGGTCTATTGTGGCATTTAATACTTCAAAAAGGATTTAAATGAAAGGATTTTCTTTCACTTAATACTGGTGTCCCAGAAATAATATGATGACGATTACTCCGGCTCGAATGTTATGCTGGTGTTTATACATTATACATGACACTGTTGTAAGATAAAAGGATCAAACCTCCAGGGTGAGTTTGTGGAAACTGTTGTAAATCCACAGACAGAGAAGTCAGTAGTTGCAGTTGCTCATGTTAAAGTAGAAACCCTTCTATTAATAGTCTGTGCTTGTAATTTCTATTTACCACTGCACTACACCCAAAGACCCACGGAGGAAAACTGCACAAAAACTCAAAAACAACCACAGTTTTAGTGATCTTTAACTCAAGTTATTTTTAAAACAAGCCTCACTGTGAGTATTCACATGAGGGGCCAGTGCAGATCACAGCTGCGTGGGCAGCTCAGCTCTATATAATCTTAACCATGACGAACAGGCCATGAGCAGTCATACAAATTTAAAATGCAATCACCACACAGGCAAACCCAACATGCCAGCAGCAGCAGCAGCAGCAGCAGCAGTGGGAGCAGCAGCGGGAGCAGGTTGATCGATGTAAATGGATCTCCTAATGCTGAGGTTACGGCGCTCTCGGAGCAGCGTCTGATCGCTGGGGCCAACTCGATGATCATGATGATGATGATGAGGGTGAGGTTACTGTGAAAGATGGCTGCTGCCGAGCACGCGGACAGTGGCGGATGCTGATCAGCAGGTGTTTACGATGCCTATAACGCACAGGAGGGAGCAGGGCCCTACTTATTGCCTGTCGTAGACCGTTACATGGTTGATTGTCCAGGGTCCGCACAGGCCTATATTTCTCCCTTTTATGTTCTCTCTAATCTGCTGCAGATCTGTATCCCACCTCTGATTTATGAGTGAAAGCTGCTCCCTGTGGTGCTGCAGCAGAGGGACCTTGACAAGGGAATCTGACTGGCTTTTTGTCCTTTCCATAATTAGAGAGTACATCCAATTCACCCCGTTCATTACCCCTGGGCCCAGTGACAAATGATGAGGAGGCCTGTTTTAATGCAGGCTCACTGAATGTCCTGTTCGGGGTGAATGAGCTACAGTGCATACAAGAGAATGGGAGATGGGAGACAAATTCACGAGGTAGTTTAATTATCAAAGTGTAATAAACAAAATGTAGCAGAGAATTTGTTTTTTTGTTCTTCACACATCCTGTTTAAAAAATATCTGAATGTCTCACCAGAGACATGAACGGAGGATACATTAATCCTAATACCATAAATCATGAATAGTTAACATTTCTTTTACACATTTTGCAAACTGTTATATTATCTTTTGGATTTAAATACATTTTTTTGTTACCTTCTAGACAAACACTGATTTCCATTTATTAAATTTATTTCCATTTGCTATTTATGGTAAATGAGCTACCAGGTGATTACCAGATCACAGTGAACCTCGGGTCTGCATTTATATCACTATTTTCATTTTTCAGAATGCGTTAAACTGACTATACAGGGTGTGATGTGAAAGCTTGTAGTGACTAACCCACAGATACTCACTCCCCTCAGCACTATGGTGCTTTTTATTGTATTTTAGCTCATTGTTTTACAGTCTGCAACTGTTTCCAGCTAAAAAGGTTTGATAAACCTATTGTATGCAACCCGCACTGCACCAAACATCAGACAGGAAAATAGCAACTAGCTGCTGAAGAGAGTGGAAGATATAGCTGAAGAGCCAGATTCTACTTGGGAGTTTGTGGCGACAGAAATGGAGCTAAAGGGAGAGAGACACATTCACATAAAACAATGCACATTAGTGACAGCATAACATAAAACATGGAGCACATCCAGCCATTATCATCCCATCCAATCATCAGTGATTAAAACAATGTAGCCATCATCACCATCACATGAAAAAACTCCTATGGTCCTTTCACTTGTGTCTGCTGTAGCAGTTAAAGCTGAAACATCAGTTCGAACCCTTGTGATTCTGCAGGAATGTGTGATACTCTGGGCTCTTTGTGTAATAAACACATGGTTAACATGATAATAACAGCTGACAGGTCATTATGGGGGGAAATGAATGGATTGTATTAACAGATGGGACGAAAAAATGAAGCCCACTCAGGTTGGGCCGCAGGTAAATTAGAAAACAGATTCCAGGACCCGATTCAATTTAATAACGTCAATCATCGGGGTCGTTCTCATGAAAATAACTCGAAGCTTGAACAAGATTTAATCCTGCCCCTTTATCCCGGTAATTACAGTCATTACAACACAATCTGTTCAGTTGGTGTGTATTTACAGTTAGTCTAGCAAGGCCAGGACATTGTCCACTAGGGGATTTATTTGCTCTCAATATTTGTTGACTGTGGACATGTCAAGAATAGGGTGATGGGTGTCCTTTCCTCTGAGCTGGCCTTTAATTAAATTGTTCCCTCAGGCATGATGGAAGAGGGAATCTAGTTTCAGGGGTGACTGGGCCATGGCTACAGAGGGAGACCAAATGCTTTGTGAAGCCCCGACTTTGCTGTGTTTCTCTGCTGGAGGCGAGACAAGCGAGTTTCACTTCGCCAAATGGGAAAGCAGCTTGGTGGTGATGCATCGGTGTCTCCCCACCACTCATGAAACCAACCAACCTCAAAGTACACGAGTGCTTTATGAGCCACTCTATAACAGTGCTTCCCAACCAAGAGAGAAAACAATTGCTCACTTCATCTTTATTAATGTGTGGAAATTTGGTTAGCAGCCAGGTAATCAAGTTAATTAGAATTCAGTTAAAAATAACCGAAAAGTATGTATTACTTTTGTTTTTAAATACTTTTTGTCCAGACTTGCGAAACAGGGTTCCGTCCTTAGTCCAGTTCTTTTCAGGTTATACATAAATGACCAGCATCATTTCATGGAGCAGGCTTTCAGATGTATGCAGAAGATACTGTGATATATATACTGTATACTGTATATACATATATATGGTGGAAGTTTCCTCAGTGCGCACAACTTGTAGCAGCATGCTTTGAAAACTAATTTGACCCAAAAAACCATGTCAACATGATTTTCATCTAATCAGTCAGTCCTCTTTAGACGTCAATGGGTAGAATTTAAATGTCAATCTGTAGAACAGGTTTTAGAAATTAAATGTCTCAGTATTGTGTTAGATTCTCATCTATATTTTTAGAAACACATAAAAACGGTGAGAAAAGTTGACATTTACATAAGCTTTTACATTTTGCATTCCATGCTATTCTGCAAATTGTTTTAACATTTAAGTTATTGTGCAACTACATAGTCATTGGCCACTTTGATGGTAATTGATCGTCTTAAGATATAGAATCATACAACTGAAATTTTGGATTAGGATGCTGAACCTCAATGTGTTAGGATGTGATCACCATATTGAATTTTTCTCTGTAGATGCATAAATGGTGAAACCTCTTACAGATTCTGGCGCAGTGTCTTAGGATGCATCTGCAGGGAATTTTTAGATGTCCTTTTGGAGAACTTAATTTGGACAGATGTCTTTCTCTGTTTAATAGATCCATTAGGGAACTTCTTACCAGCAGAACTCGAAATGGATCATGACCGACACTGTATGTGTTTTGTATTGCTCCGTATGTGTATATGTGAATTGTGTATTGGGACTGGAATTGCAAAGTACCTCAGGCTGTTAATGTTGCTGTATTTGCACTGGTCCATACTTGTCTCTGTGAAAATAAATATAATGTAAATAAATAAATCCTTCAAATGAGACAATCTCACCCCTCTACATGAAGGCCCTAAACTGTGACGAGAGGTCACAAGTCAAAAAGGTTGGGAGCCAGTTTCTATATCATCTGCAACCTTTTTGCTTTTCCCTTCTGCTTTGGAATCTATTTTGCTGCTTTGCTGCTTGGGCAGCGTTGTGGGGTGCAATAAATGCTTATTGGTGCTACTTTTATTGCTTATTTCAGCTAGAGTGCACAACAATTTTTAACCCCATTCAGCTAAAGAACTGCATTATTCCTCTTCTCTGTTGCATCAAATCTAGGTGTAATGCAACTCTGCCCAAAATGTTGCAGTGCTCGCTGCCATTAACTTGTCCATTTTCCATTCCAGCTAATGGAAATTCACATTTGGTGTACCTAAGTGCCTCTCTCAAAGTGCCCTTCTGATGTTCCATTCTCAGCCCCCTTCCATTTAAATCTTTATTGAAAGTCATGCTGAAAATTCAAAGAAAATTCCTCCTCAATGCTCGGTGGTTGGGAGGAAGATTACACTTTGTGTCCAAGGTAATTTCTACACAGAGTGACTTTCTCTCCAGCCCTAATTTCCCTGTGAACAGAACAACCTGGTTTCCTCCTCATCCAAGCCAAGAGACTGGAGGCCACACTCTCATAAATGAAGCTGTCCCTTCTCCTCTCTAATTCTACTCCCTAGTTATAACTGACTGAGGTGCAGGCCAGGAGTGTCTCTCCCTCTTTGGCTGACAAATGGTTTGGCTGAACGAGTAATGGCTAATTAACTTCCTGAATATGATTGTTTATCTGACTTTATGATCTGACTGTGTGCCAGTTTGTCTGCCTGCCTGCTTGTGCTTCCTCAGTGTGAAGGCAGACCGGGCTGCTGCTGCATTAGCACAAACTCACCAGATGCTCTGGCTGTATGCTCTGTGCTTCAGTGCTGGCAGCGTGCCACTGCTCCTGCTTCACTAGGCTAATGTAAATGCACCGTTTCATCATCGGGCCCGGAGAGAGGCAAACTCGTCTGCCCCGACATGCTTCACTCTTGCGGGGGGGGGCGCAAGTGGTGCCAGATGCTCGGGAAGTTTTCCTTGGTGACAAGGAAGCTATCGGAGGTCAGGAGTGAAAGACTGCAAATCAGGGAATGTGGATCTGAGAGTGTAAGAGCCAAGGCAGTTCTGCCTTTTTAAAACAGCAGTCATTCTCTCAGGAGTACTGAAATGTGTCGTTCAGTATTTCTAAAATATAAAGTCTTCTTTGAAAACGTTTCCTTCACCTTGCACATCTCCTGCGCTTTCATTGGCAACAAGATAAACTGTGTAATTTGACCTCAGTAAAGAGTTCAGCTCTTCTCTTTACTAATTTCTTCTTCTTAATGGCAGAGGATTTGGCATTAAGAGATGGAACTAGTTTTCCCTGGTCCTTGATCTCTGTTGCTCAGGAGACGTTACAAGAAGATGGAGTATATTTCTTGGCAGAGCTCGTACTTCTCAGTTAGGGGGGGAAATGCAATTTGTGATTAGGGAAGATGGCGTGTCCATATTTTATTAACTTTTCCAACACATAATGACGATAATACAAACCAAGATAGTATAAATCATTGAAGAACAGACAACAGTATAAATCTGGGCACATGAAAGTAGCTAATGCAAGTAAAATACTACAATCCAATGGGCATAAAAAGGTACAAATACAATACAGCAAATACAATAAAAATCGGGCACAAAACTTTCGCAGTAAAAATAGGGATATTTACTTCCTATTATGTTTCTTCCTTAAAGAAGTTGAAAAAGCCAAAAAGCAAATTTTATAGAAATCCCATTGATGATTAGAGACTGTACTGAAAAATGACAGAATCAGTCATTTCAGAAAGGGCCCCAAAACAACAAAATGTTTACTCTCAATTGACAAAGCCATCTGATAACTGTCGTAACCATGACGAGAGAAAAGAAGGATGTCAGGTGACGTCATTAAACATCAGACTTTTAAACACTTCCTGTTTGTTTCCTGGTTTCCTACTGAGAGTGAATGTTGGTTTATTTTGATCACAATCACCATCATTCCTAAACCTTGGCTAAGTGTTTTTTATCGTAACCATGACAACAAAAGGTCGCCTAACCTTAAGAAACAATTCTGACGCAAACCCATAACCGATCCAAGTTGTTGTTATGACCAAAATCTAACCAAACCAAAACTGTAGTGTTGTCACATCATAAAAAATAATTTCTTTTTAATGATTTGCCCTGATCAAGGCTTCAGATCCGAAAACATTACGTATTAGTACAAACCATGTATTTTGTCTGTATTTGGAGGATTTGTTGTATAATTATTGAACCTTGCGATCAGGAATTAAAAGAGAAGATGTTGTCAGTTTTAACTTTAAAAACCTGGCTTTGTCTGGCTCTTCCAGTAGAAGAGACCTTCAAATTCTTGTTTGAATAAGCTCAGTGGAAGCAGAGACATATCTTTTAATAAACACAGCTGGGGAGGTTATGGCCATAATTTATGCGTCCACTCTCTAACAGTTGATTAGTCATGTTTCAGAAAAGAAGAGATAAAAGAACAATTGCTTCATTAAATGGGGGAAAGCACTTGCTTCATTTTCACACCTCCAACAGTAATTATCATCCCAAAGTTGAATTTTTTTCATTGAAGTTTAACTGGAGTACAATAATAACTCAGAATTTCATTTGTGAAAAATTACATTTACAAACCCCAACAGGAGCATTTCTTTCCAGGAACAGTGTCCTTGTTAGTCTTAATAATCCAAAGAACAGACTGTTCACTGCTTTCATGGTGAATTATTTCTTCAGTCAAAAGTGTTACCAATGAAAACTGCTCTCAAATCCAAATGTGCAAATGTAGCACTGTATTTCAAAACCTCGGCACATGAAACCAAAACTATCTGCATGGCTACACACCATTTGAGGCAGGGAGAAAATCTGTTTTGTAATTTGGGTGAAAATGCCACTTTGACTTTGTTACTTGTCGTAACAAAAGAGAACAATCCACTGTCTATCATTATAAAAGCATGTAGGTCACTTTTAAAATGAGTTCTTATATGTTGTTATTTCCTACTTCCTGTTGTCTGGGATCACACTTCTGATGAACCACAGCTTGTCATGAACGTTCAGATATCTGCAGGAAGCAGTGAGACAGACAGACAGCTCTGCTGGCGAAGAACCATGAATCCTTTCATTGCTCTGCACCAGTTTTTTTTTTGTGTGTGGAAGTATTCTTGCGCTATATGTGATTGGTTTGGACAGACCTAATTTTCAGGGGGCTTTTGAAAGCTTCTCTGTCTCTGTAGAGCGAGAATCCCCAGAGAGATCAGTGCTGCCTCAGAGGATTGGACGGACGAGCAAACTGCTCGACATACACGCTGAGTTTCTAATACAGAGATGATAACTGTGCTCATATAATGTTTGGTTAGAAGGACAACGGCTGTGTGTGGCTGTCCTGCAATTTCACTTTGCTTCAGGGCTAAAAAACTGCTGTAGTTGGTTGCATATTTCCAGCAGAGTAGGGATTCATCAAACTGTCAATGGATTCCAAAATTTCACCAAGTTGGCAAGCCCAGTCAGTGAAATCTTTCATGTCTTCAACTGTCTGGCATGGCTGAAAATTCACTGTGAACATTTCCTCTCACTGCCTGTAAAATCATACTCATCTCTCAGATAATTGGAGGCAGCTCTTTTCCGATTTCAGATAAACCATGACTGGCTGTGGTCTAATGGTTAGCAAAGCTGGTTTGTGAAATTGGAACATTGCCAGTGAACTTGCAATATTAGGATTGGTCTTGAAACTATAAGTCTTTCATTAAAGGAAGAAAGGCATTGCACTCAACTAAAGACAAAAACAAAAGTGGGGGTGCAAGTAAACATAAGCTGAGCAAGTACAAAAAGGCTTTGCACACTTAATATATCAGAATGCTCTTTTAGTTTCAGTGTGCAGCTTTAACCTATCGCCAATAACTAAAGTCAATCAATTTCACTGCCGGAGGTCGCTTACCACTGAAACGTAACCATAGATCATAGTAAGATGGAGTAGTTTCTATGGGAGGACATTCTCACACCTGAACAGGTGTTTTCACTCATGGTTAATTAGACCTCTGCTCACACAGACCTGCAGGGAGGCTGAAGCAGGTCTAATCATTGTCCACCTGTTTGGGGGTGTGGGACCTTAAACTGATATTATCAGTGTTTTTATATTAACAATTGGCATTACATTACACCCAAAAGAAAGATAATAGCTGACAGTGGCTTCTCTCATTCTGGAAAAATCACAAAAATAATCAAAGGCTTGACAGGCAACACCTTTGTAAGAAGTTGGGATCTATATTTGTGTGTGTGTGCGTGCATGTACTTGTGCTTGAACAGCAAAAGCAGCACATTACAAACAATTAAATCCAGGGAACATAAAGGTTAAATGACAAGCCGGTTGCCCTGGATACCCCAAAGCAATCAGTCATTTCTAAAAGTAGACCGAAATTAACAATGAAAATCTAACTCTATAATGAGCTTAACTAATACACAGCTTTTGATATGTGTGTGATCAAAACGGACTGTGAATACAACTAATATTGATATACAGGGTTATTGACAGCTTGTACCAATTAATACACTTACAGATTAAATATAAATGCAACAATACAGCACACTTTCAAATGAAACATTACGGAAAGAGCATGTTAAAGGTAGCAACATTAAAGCACTGGTGGTAGCTAACACCACCAATAATTCGACCAATAATTACGACCAGCAGTAGCAGACATGAAAAAAAAAAGAATAATCTTAAAGGGGAGTGAATGTTCATGAAACTGTATTAATATGTGACTTAAAGTGCCTACAGTTCAATGGATGCACACAACCGTCAAAACAACGGCATTAGATGTGTTTAAGAACTTAATTAGCTTTGACTGGATTTTCGTAAGAAAGAAGAGAGAAGAAAGAAAAGAAGACGGACAAATGTCCTCTTTCAGACAGGGAGAATATTCATGTTTCTTGTTTTCAATTTATGCAGAAAATATCAATGCAGCCAGCTTTAAAGGAGCTATTTGTTTTGCTATTGCTACCCAGCTAACGTTAGAATTAACAGCTGTTTACTTAGCAGCAAAAAGAAATGTTGTTTCAGTGTTGGAACTTGTACTTAAGCATTAAAAGAAATAGTAGTCATAATTCATAATGGCCCCTTTCAGAGGTTTATAATGTATATTATTATTGAATTATTATTAGTAATTGATCAAGGTGTTTTCATGTTGGAGCTGTTGGGGGTGGAACTGATTTTACATACTTTATGTGCTGCTGGGTAGTGTAATCTATAACTGTATTGGCTGGATTACTGAGTAAACAATCCCACTTTGTTTATTATTATTCTTCCACTCACTTTTTGGCACCTAACTAGTTAAATAATAAAATACATATATTCTGGATGAAAACTTAGTCTGCAAAGTAACTAATGGCTATAGTTTCCAAATAACTGTGGAGTGAAAAAAAACACATTATTTGCTTCTGAAATGTACCTCAAAGTGTTGAACTTGAGTAAGTGGTTACCACCCACTGCGTTTCATGGAGTTGCTCAGTCAACAACAGCAAAGGATAGTGGGTGTACCGGGGAGATCCCAGGAGGAGACTGTGTAACAGTGAATTTGTAACGTGTGAAGCAGGGTGTTACAAGAAATAGTGTTTACTTCCAGGAAACTTTTACAGTCACTGAGCGTTCCCCTTGATCCTCATGCACCTTGAATGCAGCTGACACCTTCCAGCAGCGTATCAGACAGAGCAGTCAATCATTTCCATCTGCTGTCACACACACACACACCAGGGCGTCGTCGGCATAAAACTCAAAATGCACTGAAAATGAATAAAGACAACCTGTAGCTAATGTATTTGGAGGAATATAAATAGGCATCAGTGGGGTGATTGATTGAGATGAGCGAGGGGAGGCTTTTCAGAGACGAGACCTTTTAGAGCAATTCAATTACCTTCAGGCCCACAGAAACTGTAGGGTGTTAGAAACTTGATTACATGAAAGCTGATGAAAGGAGGAGGCGGAGATGGTGGTAAACAGAGACATTAAGTGAGACAATATTTAGTTTGTGGTCATTTATTAAACAATCCTCCAATGCAAAACATTAAAGTGGATGAATAAATGTGGAATCTACACAGACAGAAAGAATCTACTGTAACTATCCATGACAGCAGTCAGAAGTATAGCTGCAATTAGTCACACTTGGATGTTTTCTGTTGCCTCAAATAATCTAAAAAATTGTTGACATTTAGTGCCAGCCTATGCACTTTATCCTTCGAACGCTCCTGACTCCTGACAGGCTCGATATGCTCAGAGAAAGTTGAGATGGGAGGATGAGTGACTACTGGAGGAGGTGGATGTAATCAATATAAACATGAGGCAATTAGTGTAGCACTCATATTTCTTAAGGGAGGTGGGTGTAAAAAACGTGGCGATCAAAGTGATGTCTGCTCCATGCTAGTCATTAATGAAGCACCGGAGCGACTACAGGGATATATTGTTAAAGAGCCTTTAAAGAAACCTGCATGGAATTAATTAAAACGCAATGCACTCCTCCATCTTCCATGCACTTTACAATGTTATAGATAATTTAAAGTTTCCAGACAGGGGAAAAAAAAGAAACATGGCCACTATCTCCCTCATGGACTCTCTCATTTATTTCTGCTACAAACAGAGAGTGTAGCTGGATTGGTCAGCCACTTTGAAACCAGTGAAATACAGCAATTAACAGGATCTGGCTGCAAGCATGAGTCCTGCGCCAAGTGGACAGGACAGAGTCCAGAAAGTATGATGTGGGTGCTCATTCGTCCACAGCTCTCATGAAACATGCAAACGAGTGGAGACAGGGATGCAAACATTTCAAAGGCACAAACAAACAAGCAAACACACAGTTTGAGCCTCATGCACAGCTGGAGATCATTGCTTGGGGGAAGGTGATATGTTGACTCGATGATAGTTTTGACTTGATGTATCCCACATACACCTGACTAATTGGCTGCATCTGTCAGCAAACAACAAAACAGTCATTAGTGCAATAGAGCAGAAGAAAAAAACATGAGAGACATAAGTTTTCATTTAAGAGAGCAGAGAGACGACTCGGACTGAATGAAAAGTAAGAAATAGGGTAAATTAGGTTCAATCATTTATTAAAATAAACAAGTCAGATTCAGGCTATAAAAGTCATGTGATCCAAATGGAGATTTGTAAAGATATCATTGCCTCTGGGCTAGAAAATGATCTGAATGATAAAAAGGCAGCAAAGAATCTACAGTCAACTATAAGCCTGAAGCATGAACAACCAAGGAGAATCAGTATTTTTCTTCATGTGATACCACAACCATTAAGGCAAATAGCGTGACAGTAACATGGATGTTTTTTATCTGATTGAAAAAAAAAAAAAAAGATAGAAAGTGCTGAATAAGACAACCCAGATGCTTGGATTTGACTTTTTTTTTTACACTGGAATAACCATCATGTAACAGAATGGGATGTGACAGCTTCTGCAGGGTTTTGTGTCTCCACATCTAGTTTTATCATTCGGACATTTAACCAGCTCTTCACATTCAAAATCAAAACTTTAAAGGAATATATTGACATTTTGGGAAACACACCTGTCAAGAATTAGATAAACAAGAATAGGTCAAAACCTGTTATATATGTTATAATTGTGACGTCGTCTGACAATATCACCAAACACATAAATTAAAGACAAAGACTGAGCTGTGATTTCAACTGTATTTAGGAGAGACAGACTATCTTTCTTTATTGAAGTTATTTTTTCAGAGTTTTGCCTTTATTACAACAAGACTGGAGAGAGTGAATATCATCAAAAATATCATTGTACAGTATGTCATTAAAACATCATAGTATAGTATCTTATAAAAACGTCATAATATAGTCTGTCATTAAAACTTTATACTATACTATGATGTTTTAATGACATACTATAATGTCATTAATACGTCATAGTATAGTATGTTATAAAAATGTCAAAGTATAGTAAAAACAACATACAATAGGAAGTCATAAAACTGTCATAGTATTGTAAGACATGAAAATGTCATTAAAATGTCATATGTAGTATATGTTATAAAAAATATCATAGTATAATATGTCATAAAATGCCATAGTGTCATAAGTAATTAAAATATCTCAGTATAGTAGGTCATAAAAATGTCATGATATAGTGAGTCATAAAAATGTCAGTGTATAATGTCATAAAAAGTGTCACAGTATATATAGTATGTTATAAAAATGTCATAGTATGGTATTTCTGTTACATGCTGTAGTGTTGTGTTGCGGGAGCATGTCCCTCTGCCCTCCCCTTTTCTCTAGCAGGTGACTTGGCCTGGCTGCTCCTGGTTTCTCAATCAGGAGCTGGAGCACAAAGGCGGAGTGAGGAGGCCTGGTCAGAGCCAGAGTGTGCCATTCGGCTGTTGACAAGCTATGTGACTGTTTTCCCAAAGACAGCTGCTCAGAGATTTAGTGTTGAAGCCTAGCGACATTCTTAACTGGTGAATGTTGTTAATTTTTGTTATCTTGGTGCAGTTTTAGTTTCCCAGTCAGTTTCCCACAGTCGACTATTCGTTGTAGTTTTTACTTATTTGTGAATAAAATCCATTGTTTTTGCTGAATCCCTGAAGTCTTTTTATTTTAACTGTTTCACTTATTTTATTCCATGTTAATTCCCCACATCCCTGAGCTTTAACAGGGTACGTAACAATGTCATTAAGATGTCATAGCATAGTAAATCATCAAAATGTCATAGTATAGTACGTTTCAAAAACTTCATTGTATAGGAAGACATAAAAACATCATAGTATAGTAAGACATAGTAATGTCTTAGTATAGTAAGTCATCCAGACTTCATAGTATAGGAAGTCATAAAAACGTCATAGTATGGTAAGGCATACAAATGTCAATAAAGGTCATACTATAGTAAGGCATGAAAACATCAAAAAATGTCATAGTATAGTAAGGCATAAAAATGTCAAAAAACATCATAGTATATAAAGGAATAAAATGTCATAAAAACGTCATAGTATAGTAATGCATAAAAATGTCAAATACGTCATAGTATAGTAAGGCTTGAACACATCATATTAAAGTAAAGAATAAATACGTCATGGTATAATAAGGCATACAATGTCATAAAAACGTCACAGCATAGTAGGGCATAAAATGTCATAAAACGTCATAGTATAGTAAGGAATAAATATATTGTAGTATAGTAAGACAAAATATGTCATAAAAACGTCATAGTATAGTAAGGAATAAATACGTCATAGTATAGTAGGGCAGAAAATGTCATAAAAATGTCATAGTATAGTAAAGGCATAAAAACATAAAAAAAGTCATAGTATAGTCAGGAATAAAATGTCATAAAAACATCATAGTATAGTAAGGCTTGAAAACGTCATAGTATAGTAAGGCATGAAATGTCAAAAAGCATCCCAGTATAGTAAGGCATAAAATGTCATAAAAACATCATAGTATAGTAAGGCTTGAAAACGTCATAGTATAGTAAGGCATGAAATGTCAAAAAGCATCCCAGTATAGTAAGGCATAAAATGTCATAAAAACATCATAGTATAGTAAGGCTTGAAAACGTCATAGTATAGTAAGGCATGAAATGTCAAAAAGCATCCCAGTATAGTAAGGCATAAAATGTCATAAAAACATCATAGTATAGTAAGGCTTGAAAACGTCATAGTATAGTAAGGCATGAAATGTCAAAAAGCATCCCAGTATAGTAAGGCATAAAATGTCATAAAAACATCATAGTATAGTAAGGCATAAAATGTCATAAAAATGTCATAGTATAGCAAGGCATAAAATGTCATAAAAACGTCATAGTATAGTAAGGCATAAAATGTCAAAAAACATCATAGTATAGTAAGGCATAAAATGTCATAAAAATGTCATAGTATAATAAGGCATAAAATGTCATAAAAATGTCATAGTATAGTAAGGCATAAAAACGTTAAAAAACATCATAGTATACTAAGGAAAAAAATGTCATAAAAACATAATAGTATAGTAAGGCTTGAAAACGTCATATTACAGAAAGGTATAAATATGTTATAGTATGGTAAGGCATAATATGTCATAAAAACGTGATACTTTAGTAAGGCATGAAAACATCAAAAAATGTCATACTATAGTAAAGAATAAAAATTTCATACTATAGTAAGGCATACAATGTCATAAAAACATCATAGTATAGTAATGCATAAAATGTCATAAATATATCAAAGTGTAGTAATGCTTGAAAACGTCATAGTATAGTAAGGCATAAAATGTCAAAAAAGGTCATAGTATAGTAACGCTTGAAAACGTCATAGTATAATAAGGCATAAAATGTCAAAAAACATCATAGTATAGTAAGGCATAAAATGTCATAAATACGTCATAGTGTAGTAATACTTGAAAACATAATAGTATAGTAAGGCATAAAATGTCATAAAAAAGTCATAGTATAGTAAGGCATAAAA